>NC_137888.1:163231977-163687723 GCF_963455335.1 Martes martes | reverse complement strand
ACCCTGGGATCATGACCTGAGCCGAAGGCAGAGGCTTTAACCCACTGAGCCACCCAGGCACCCCCAAATCTGAATTAAAAAAGAATCTAGCTTAAAGGCCAAGGGACTACTTTGAAAACTTGACTGGTTATGTGGCAAATGGCTAAGGCAGACGTCGGTGGCTTTCAAACACAACGGATATACTGGAAAATAAATTCCACATTTGTCTTAGGGTTATGTTTGTACACAGGTAAATGTACATGCACGTCTATAAGAATGTTAACATATATGGACAGAAATATCAGTGTACTGGGACGCCTGGGTGGTTCCGTTGGTTAAGTGACCGCCTTCGGCTCAGGTCATGATCCTGGACTCCTCAGATGAGTCCCGCGTCAGGCTCCCTGCTCAGTGGGAAGTCCACTTCTCCCTCTGACCCTCCCCCCCATGCTCTCTCTCTCTCTGCCTCTCTCATTCTCTCTCAAATAAATACATCTTTAAAAAAAAAAGAAAGAAATATCAGCATACTTAAACAATTATCACCAGTATTAAAACATTTCATCCTCAGACAGTTGAGTTAAAAAAAAAAAAAAGACACAAAAATACAGAAGCCACTGGGCCGCCTGGGTGGCTCTGTGGGTTAAAGGCTCTGCCTTTGGCTCAGGTCATGATCCCAGAGTCCTGGGATCGAGCCCTGCATCGGTCTCTCTGCTCAGTGGGGAGCCCGCTCTCCTCCTCTCTGCCTGCCTCTCTGCCTACTTGTGATCTCTGTCTGACAAACAAATAAAATCTTAAAAAAAAAAAAATACAGAAGCCAGTATTTAGAATTTGAAACAATCACTCTCTCTTACTAACATAAAACAGAGTAGGTCTCCAGACTAATCTCCACTTAATCAACTTGCTATATCACTCTTAAATTTTCCATTTTCTCTGAAAGATATGCAGACTTTATATTCATAGGATAATCAATGTTCATGGCTGGTACACTTTCATATACATCATGCTCCCACATCATTTTGTTATATTCACTATAATTAAACAGTTTCATTAAATACTATATAAATCAATAAGATAAGAGTATAAAAAGGGCTATTTCATGAAAACTAAGGTGCTTTGGAAAGACTCAAGAAAAGCACATTTTTAAAAAAGCACAATTTTTTTAAAACGAAGTTAAAGTGGGCAAGGCTTTCAAGAGATTATTAAAATCTGAGTCTGGGGAAAAAAAATCTAAGAGTCTTTCCCATGCTGCTTCCCAAGTGTTACCAGGTTATCACTCCACTTTATAAAAATTTTTTAAATGGAAATTATAGTCCATGCAATGAGCACAAGAAAGGTATAGAAGCCTAACCAGTAGGTTTGTATTTTAAAAAGTTAAGGCATTGGTTTTAAGTTAAAGTAATTAAAAATAGAACTACCATTGGATCCAGTAACTGCACTCCTAGGTATTTCTTCAAAGAATACAAAAATACTAATTTGAAAACATATAGGCACCCCTATGTTTATTGCAGCATTGTTTACAATAGCCAAGTAATGGAAGCAGCCCAAGTGACCACTGACAGATAAATGGATATAGAAGATATGGCATAAACACACGATGGAATATTATTCAATCATTAAAAAAAGAATGAAATCTTGCCACCTGCAACAACATGAACTATCTAGACAGGATAATGCTTAGCAAAATAAGTCAGTCAGAGAAAGACAAACAGCAAATCATTTCACTCATACATGGAATTTAAGAAACAAAAGAACAAAGGGGGAAAAAACCAAACTCTTAACTATAAAGAACAGTTGGTTGCCAGAGGGGGTGGGGAGGTACAGGTGAAACAGGGGAAGGTGATTAAGAATACATTTATCTTGATTAGCACTGAGTAATATATGGAATTGTTGAATCACTAAATTGTACACCTGAAATTAATGTAACACTGTATATTAACTACACTGGAATTGAAATTTTTAAAAATCAAATTGGTGGGTTTTACCGTAAATACATGTATTAAAGAAACAATTTTTTAAAATGTTCTCCCTTGACTCTCTATGAAGCTGTTGTTGTTGTTGTTGTTTTAAGATTTTATTTATTTGAGAGTGAATAGAGAAATCATGGGGACAGGGGAACACAGGTACAGAGAGAGAGGGAGGGCTAAGCACACTCCCTACTAAGCAGTGACCCCAACTCAGGGTTCAATCCCAGGACCCTGGGATTGTGACCTTAGCCGAAGGCAGACGCTTAACCACTGAGCCACACAGGCACCCCTCTATGAAGTTTTTCAAAACAATATAAATGCATACAATACGCTTTACTTATAATTTTCTTTTTAACATAAAAGTCTGTAATCCCAGAACCACTAGTAAAAAAAAATTCTTAGGGACGCCTGGGTGGTGCAGTCAGTTAAGCATCCAACTCTCGGTTTCAGCTCAGGTCATGATTTCAAGGTTGTGAGATGGAACTCAGCATCAAGCTCCATGCTCAGCATGGAGTCTGCCTGAGACTCTCTCTCTCCCCCTCTGCACCTCTCCCCCGCCCCATGCTTGAGCATGCACGAGCATGCTTGCTCATTCGCTTGCTCGTGTTCTAAAATAAATAAATCTTGGAAAAAAAAATGTCTTCATGTTCTCTGGTACAGATTAAGACGAATTATATAGTTGCACTGTTAGTTTTTACTGTCAACATTTGTGTCCTTTGTCAATGACCAAATATCTTTTTTATTTCAAAGATAACTATGATGCACATAAATATGTATTACTTTTCTGCATTTATACCTTTAATTTTAATGATCTGAATCTTTATTCTCCTGATTCTGTTATTCTGGTAGATATGTTATCTGGATAGGCTTAACTTCTTGAAGTGATTTACCCTCCATTACTTGTTTGCTTGTTTTTAGTGTCACATTTAAATAGGAGAGGTTTAAAGGTACGTGATTCAATATTTGGATTTCCAGGCTAAATGTCCAGTAAAATTAATTTACCTGTGCCAGAAACAAACACAGAATGAAAGCAATTGACCAATCAAAACCTGAAGAAATACATAAAAGTAAAGCCAAAAGACAACAAGATGGCAACTTATAGGGCAGACCTGGACCATGAATGTGTTGTTTGACTTCCATAATATGTCAAAAATCAAGAGAGTACTAAGCTATCTTTCAAGTTTCTCTTGAAAAATAAGAAGGCCTGGCAAAACTGGGCTAATAGTCCTGAATCACAACAATCAGGTAAAGCTAAGAAGATACTGCCCCTTTAGACAGCACTTAAATAACTCTTCAGTTTGTCCAAGTCACGTGACATGAGTTTACTCATTGTCATTACCTGCCCCACTACATGTATGTGTTTTCAAACCCTAGAGCTATTTCTTCTATATGCCTCAACTAACCATAACTAAGACAGGAAGTGAAAGTTATATGAAAAGAGTTTCCCCTAAATTTGTTAAGCCTAGTTGTCCCATCCAGGCAGACCTAAAAAACCTGTTTATGAAGAGTAAATTACAGGGGTGCCTGGGTGGCTCGGTCGGTTAAGCATCGGACTCTTGGTCTCAGCTCAGGTACTGATCTCAAGATCATGAGATAAAGCCCCACGTCAGGTTCCATGCTCAGTGCAGAGTCTGCTTGACTCTCTCCCTCCCCCGCTACCCCTCCCCCCATTCATGCACTCATGGTCTCTCAAAAAATTTTAAAAATCTTTAAAAAGATATAAGAATGCATATGCTCTGCCTCAGAATGTAAATATATATTGAATGCTGATGAGGTGGTACAGTGTATATGAAAATTACAAGCAATTTAGTATCTATCTGTGCTTTGCACAGAAAAACCCAGATTCTAGAACTTTTTTTGCCTTCATTAATGTTAGAAAGTCAAATCATGAGCAAAACCAAAACAAGAACAAAGCAACTTTGCTCCTCTACCATAAAAGTAAGCCTTTTAACATAAAAAACACATGAAAGATACTGAAGATTTTAGCAAAACAGTAAAATAAGGTATACCAATATGTTAGGAAGCAAACAGGAATATAATTATAAGCATCCAGTCATTAGCCAGAATAAATATATTTTTAAAGATTTTATTTATTGGGGCACCTGGGTGGCTCAGTGGGTTAAGCCTCTGCCTTCGGCTCAGGTCATGATCCCAGGGTCCTGGGATCGAGTCCCGCATCGGGCTCTCTGCTCAGCAGGGAGCCTGCTTCCTCCCTCTCTCTCTGTCTGCTTCTCTGCCTACTTGTGATCTCTGTCTATCAAATAAATAAAATAAAATCTTTAAAAAAAAAAAGATTTTATTTATTTATTTGACAGAGACAGATCACAAGCAGGCAGAGCAGCGAGCAGAGAGAAAGGGGGAAACAGGCTCCCTGCTGATCAGAGAGCCCGATGTGGGGCTCGATCCCAGGACCTTGAGATCATGACCTGAGCTGAAAGTAAAGGCTTAACCCACTGAGCTACCAGGCACCCCAGCCAGAATAAATATTATCACCTCATTTATTTAATGAAAAAAATAAATAAAACTATTTTTTACCACAACTTTGAGGTACTTGCTGAGATATCACTTTTTAGTTACCAAAGATAAGTGTGGAGAATCCTCACTCGAAGAACTGTAGGTTGGAGAAAAAGGAAATCTAGCAGACTTACCCGCTCTGCAGTTGCCTCATCCCCTGGCAGACATGCAGCAGCAGCAGCACAAGCTATTTCCATCATAGCAGAACTGGTTGGAGCATCAGTTGTGGATGAAGACCTGGGTCGGCCTGACTGCATAACAGTTGCCATCTCCTGGCCAGATTTCCTGTTGATTTGGGGACTTCCCTTTGGGGCCTCTGGTTTGCCCCGCCTACTATGTAAGCTCGTCCCCCTCTTCATCTTGGGTGGCACTCGGATCTGCTGCAGGACACGATTCAGAGCTGTGGGGTGGGTGGGGACACCATCAATCTCAGCACATGCGTTCTGGCTTTCCAGATCCATTTCAGGTTCTGGATCTGCCTGAATTTGTTGCACATCGTGTGGAGACACTGATGACCTCCTGCGCTGGTGCTGGAAGAGATGCTTCAAGCCTTGGCCAATCACATTAATGTTCTCCAAAGCATTGTGGGTCATTTTAGACAACTTTTGTTCTGATTCTGTCTGCCTTCTGGCCTCTGCATCTTGGGATTTGCCTCCAGGATCAGGGTCCTCATATAACTGTTCACTGCCTGAAGGCTCCATCAGTAGATTTAATACGCTTATTTGCAAACTCAAAAACTTTATAACACACCAAGACTGTCAAATTAGGTAGGCATTTGCTTCAACAGTAACTACACATGCAGCTGTGAGACGGAGGCTTCATGCCTATCTAATGTTAAAAAAAAAAAAGAAAGAAAGAAAGAAAGAAAGAAAAGAAAAGAGCCTCTTATTATAAATCCATGCAAAGTCTCCAGTGTTAAAGAAAAACATGCCACTAGCCAAACACATAGGCACTATCATTAAACAATCTTTAACAAGAAGATTAAAAGACAGTTTTCTAGATGGTGGGTAATGATTATTTTCTAGAATAGGAGAAAAAGTTCAGAAACAAGTACACAGCATATGAAAACAGCAGTGTTTAAAAAAAAATCCCTACAAGTTTCAATATATGAAGAATCGGATACTAGAGGAGTCATCCTGGAATGGAAACCACAATAACAGTTGACAGAACAGCCATTACTTGGGAAATCAAGAGGGAACAGACCATTCAATAGGCACAGTATAGCTGAGACAATTTAATTCCTCTCACTCATAAACACAGTTAATTATCCATATGTTGAAACTCAGCAAAGTAAATTCAAAGAATAATAGTGAGAAGTGGATATCCTAAACCAACTGTATATGGATTTTAGTGGAAAAGAGGAATTTCTTGGTATCATTCATATTTATCAAGTTCACTGGTAAATACACGTTTGCTCTATGGAGAAGAAAGTGGAAATAAAAATCTTGTAAGCTGAATTCTCTGCTGAAGCACAAACAACAGTCTGGCACCATCTGAGAAAATGATCCAGACAGAATCTGTCTTCAGAGAGACTAGAGCTTTTGCTCAGTACCAGCTATCAGAAAAGAGATTTCAGACTCAGTCCAGAGGTGGGGAACAAGAGGCAAGATAGTTTACATCTCAAACAGACAAGTGTTGGACAGTTGGAGTTGGTCCCCGCCCCCACCCTACCCTACAAAAAAAGAAGAGATTCAAAGATATCCCTTTCTCTGAATAGTATCATCTCTGACAGAAGTTTCCCACATATCCACACAAATTCAAAAGCAAAGAAATAACACAGTAACTGGGTGTGATGGAAGAGTAGAGAAAAAGAAAGGTTAAAATGCAACCACACACCAATATTAAATGCAGGAAATTAAAAGGAAGCTGAAACTAAGAGATGTAAAGTCGACATAACTGCCATGGTTATGGAAATCACATGCAAAAAAAAGAGGAGGGGAATATGGTAGGGATGAGGTTTTTCTTAATGGAAAGAAATAGGTAGTATTTTTGTATTGCGTTTTTGCAAATATATAAATTTGTATTAATGCACAGAACCTGCTAGAGAGGACAAAATATGGTGTAGGAAGTTATTTCCCTATTTTCCCTCAACCTTTTGTTCAACAAGCTTTAAAACTCCCTTCACTACCAAGTACTTTGAACAGCCTAAGTCACTACAAATGAGGCCCTCTGGTGGTCATGTTCTAGGGATGTGGCGACTCCCTGCCACCAAGTAGCCATCTAAAAGGCATAAATTATCTAGATATGAGTTCACTGTGAGGGGCGCTGGGTGGCTCAGTTGGCTTAGCGGCTGCCTTCAGCTCAGGTCATGATCCCAGGGTCCTGAAATGGAGCCCCATATTGGGCTCCCTGCTCAACGGAGACCCTCCTTCTCCCTCTCCCTGCTGCTCTGCCTACTTGTGCTTTCTCTCTGTCAAATAAATAAATAAAATCTTAAAAAAAAAAAAAAAGAGAGAGAGAGAGAGTTCACTATGAACACAAGGCTGCTGAAGTTGAGAGGGATGGGCACACAAACCTGCTAGAATCTTCCTCGTGGTAACTACTCTAAGAGGACCCTCTTACCATGTATATGGTACTGTAACTGTGGCTCAGCTGTCTGTATTTTTTCGACTATTTCCCCACCTCCTGACTTCTTCATGATTCAGGAACATTAAACATTGTGACAGAATTAAAGACATTTGTCACTCACCAGTACCTTCCTACTTTTTAAATATCACAAAATTCTTTGCTCCCAAACAAGCAAATGAGTAGCAGTCGAGAGAATGGGAAATTTCACTGCCTTTTGCTCAAATTATTTGTGGCCACGCTGAAATCCTGCCATACCACTGGGGCTTCCTACCCTTGTGTTGACTGCACATTGCTTTTGTTTTTTCCTCTTCCCACTGGGGGAGCCAAGAAAGAATCCCTTAATCCTTATTAGGTTAATGACTGTCTTGATCTTTATTGGAATTTTCTGGGGCTCCTTGAGGGCAAAAATGTTGCTAAAAGTACATGTATTTAATTATACTCACCTTCCCTCATGAGTTCGTAGAGCAGACTAATATTTATTGAATTACTTCCACTCTGCAAAGCATTGACCTCCTCAGAGAATAAGAGCTATGTAACCAAGATAATCCAGTAACTAATCTCTTGTGCTAGACAATTTAGACCCTAAGAAGATGGTAGGATGTGAAAGCAGCAGACTGATAATAAGGAAGTAATTTAGTATTTTCCTTATTTGTATTGTATTAGCTAAACAATACAACTGACTTTGTTGTTTTTGGAAACAAAAAGTATAAAATAAGTTCCTCCATGAGATTAAAAGATACCATGATTAAAGGAATGGTATCAAGGTTACCATTTGGAAAACTAAATGACCTACTTGTCTTGTATATAAAGTTTTTATCAGTAAACTTGTTTCTTTAGGCAGTGTTATAAACAAATCAAGTGGGCATATGCTTCTTATTTTAAAAAAGGAAAACATAGTATATTTTAATTATCAATAACTTCATTTGAGATTTCACTAGCATTTGTACATTATTTTTATTTTCAAGTAACTGAAAGTGATAATTGATTACAAACGAAAAATGCCAGCATTCCTAGGAAAACCTAGAAATAGGGTGTCAAGTCAAAGCTTACACAGGCCATCTATACAGCTGCAAAGGTTATATACTTAATTATACTAACCAGCAGAGGCTTACTTAGCTAAATTGAGCTTTAAATATCAAGTTGTAAGATAAGAATTTTGAAAAACAAACAACCTGTTGCATTGCCTCTACAATGTACTAGTATTTACACTTGTAGCTATCATCTGCATTATCGCTATGATATCAATACAAACAAGAAATACAGTCAAAATTTTGAAGCTTGCTAAAATTGTCTGTAGGCCAACAGAAAAGCTTTAAGGTTACCTTTCAACAATACACCAAATATTAAGGAACATGAAATACTATGGCTCAAAATACCAGTGATGATGTAATAATTAACTAAAAAATTGGTGACAGTAAGAATGCAAGCCCTGACTGAATTCAGTAATGCCAAAATTTTTTAGGTCTTCTAAGGAAAGCCCCTTTAATTTTGACCCTTTTCCTCCACAAGCAAGCACGTGGATGCCCTGAGCTGCATACCCACTTCTCATGGCCTTTTGTCTTAGCTGTCAGAGAGGCTGCCTCTGGTTCTGCTGTGGCTCGTAAGCTAGGGGCTCTGGCCTGCCTGAGACAGTGACAGTGCTTGTTGTCAGTTGCATATACATCTGTGAGTTAACCACTATTTCAATGATACTGCTTTTCACAGTTTTTTCAAAGTACAATAGATTTTTGAAGTTTCAGGTAACTGGAAAATTTTCAGTTTTTGCATTTAAAAGTGTTTTGGAAAGGCTGAAACAAAGTGCAGACATACAAAACTAATCATTTTTGCTTTGCAAAATTACACACGGATGTTAACTATTCTGTAACCCATTTATATTAACTTCAGGAATACTTACTTGAAATTTTTTTTTAATCCCTTTAGGACTTCTGGTTTCTGTCATATCTTTGTACATTCTAACAAAGTTCTGTGGAATGCTTGTGAGTTATTTTCTATACCATCAAAATGTATTGCCACTGAAGACTAAAGACAGAGCACACTTTTTTGGAGGCTTGAAACAAATTATTTTAAAATTTTCATAATTTGAGTAATAAAAAGTCAGTTTTTATAATTTTTTTAATAATAAATACCTATTTTGAAAAAAATAAGATTCCTATTTTCTTCTTTAAGACAGCAAATTCAAATGAGTAACCAGATGCTCAGTTTATACAACTCTCCAAATAATATATTGAGATACCTGGTTTAATACAAACAAATTCAATTGCAAAGTTAAGTGTACTTCCGTAAGAAAGAAACGCTGGCTTCTCTTCTATTCACTCAGCTTCTCTGAAAAGTAAAGTTCTTAAAGTTCTTATAAGTAAACTAGAAAAAGTAGACAAAGAGAAAAGGGAGCAAAAGGGTATGGGGAAAAAAGGAGACAAGGGGAAGGAATACAAAGTAGGAAAAAGAAAAGGTAGCTAGCTACTTACAGAGCAGGCATTTCAGAGAACTTTGTTAAATTCTCAGAATTTTTAATAATTTTTCTACAACAGTTTCACCGAAGACATATTACACCATTACTTCACAGTCAAGAAACAAGCTACTCTGAATGAATATCAGACATAAGTTTAAAAATTGTTTTAAAAGTCTGGCAAATGTTTAGGAGGGTGCTCTGGAAAACCATTCAAACTATATACAAATTATCTTTTTTTTTTCTTTTGATAAGGTGATCAAAGCTTTTTGCTATGGCTATGAACCAAGTTATTTTACTAACCATTAAGAGTTATATACTTGCCTTTATCACTCTTCCTCAAGCACTTCTAAGGTGTACAGGAATCCTTTTAGGACAAGCTGAAAAGCAAACATTAAGAATTATAAATTGAAAACCTGAGTGGGGAGAAGCTATTATATTTACATAGAAAAAATGAGTTTATGTATAACAAATGTTAACATTTATCTCTCACTGGTAGGTGTAGGGTAGTTTTTTCTAGTATTTTTCAGTATTTTCTAACTTTTTGAAAATATAATCAAGAAAAACTATAAACAACATAGAAAAAGAGTGTTAACTTGTTAGTACTTAAGGAAGTACACGTCATTAAGTAGCAATGAATAGATTTACACTATGACACTGAATTAGGAATGGCTATTAATTCTAATCTTCAAGTAACATGAAATGCAAAACAAGTACATAAACAAGACAATTTTATATACAAATATTTTTTCAAGTACCTTGCAATTCTGTATCTGCAATTTTGCATTCAAAACGAACTCTAAAAACTGTAACTACCATGAACAACTGAGAATCAGGAGGCATGAGAATTCAAATTTTGTGGAAAATGATCTGACACAGCCACTACCAGAGAAGCAATTTAATTAGACAAGTATTTGGGGGGCATCTGCTATGTGCTTAGCATTACACAAATGAAAGCATATCATCCTGCCCTCAAGGAACTCACAATCTGGGACCGAAAGTAAGATTTACATACTTGAAACTTCAGGCAAATAGCACAAAAGAATATCATTAAAGCTAAAAGGTGTAAGGAAAACTGCAATTACCATTAGAAGACCAGTTAAGATTATATTTGTTTGGGAAAGCTTCATTAAGAGAAAGAGGCTTAAACTGAGCTTTGAAGGTTGAGAAGATGAATAAGCAGGAAAATTATGGACCAAGACTCCCAGCTGGAAGACCAGTAAACACAGTATGTTTGGGAGTCAGTAAAGTGGTAGATGGAGGCACCTGGGTGGCTCAGTAAGTTGAGTGTCTGCCTGCCTTTGGCTTAAGTCATGATCCCAGGGTCCTGGGATCGAGCCCCGCATTGGGCTCCCTGCTTCTCAGGGAGCCTGCTTCTTCCTCTCCCCCTGCTTGTGCGCACACACGCGTGAACTCTCTCTCTAAAATAAATAAATAAATCTTTAAAAAAAAAAAAAAGGAGGCTAGATGACTGTACTGGTGGATACACATTTCCTGAGGCAGCTGAAGAATGGGGTGGCTGGTGGGTAAACATGAGGCAGGACTTCCTATCATATAATCTTTTGTACCTTTTGAATTCTGTGTCTTATGACTATTATTATATATTGAAAAATAAACATTTTTTAAAAAACAAGAAAATACATATTTCAATCTCTAGGGTAAACATTTAAAAAACAATAAAATAGTATTTAACTACTATGTTAAATACGAAGAAAATATAGAATTAAAATGCCCAAATGAATGCAAAAAAGAGCAAAAGAAAAATCACAGAACAAGTAGAACATATAAAAAGCAAAATGTAAGAGGTCAAATCTAAACCCAAATATTCCAGTAAATTACACTAATGCAATCAGATCAAAAGATAAAAATAATTACACTAATAAAGAACAAAATTCAACTATTATGGTGTTCACAAGAATCACACCTAGGATACAAAGATAGAAAACAGTTAAAAATGAAAAGTATGGAAAGGTCATACAAATAAGGAAAGCCTCTCTAGCCATATTAATATTACTCCAAGTAGACTCTAATGCAAAAAAGCATTTGTAGGATTCAATGTATAACTTATTAGTAAGATACAACAAATTAAAATTTGTATGCATGTAGTAACATAGCCTTCAAATATATAAAGTGAAAGTTAGCAAATTACAAGTAGTAAAAAATATCAATATAATCATAATAAGGAAACGTTTAATACCAGTAGCTGACAGAACAAATGACCCAGACAGAGGGAAGAAAAAGATAAAAATAGAGATTTGAATAGCATGATTAACCAGACTTACACTACCAAGTAAATGCAGAATAAATATCGAGTACTGAGAGATCATTTATCAAAACTGATCATATACTGAGCCCTAAGGTAAGTCTCACAAGTTATTCTCTGACCACAATGTGGATTCCTAATGTTCAGCGAAAGGAAAGATCCACACTCCCCCTTCCACCCTCCATTTTCTCCTGATCCAACCTTTAGGCAATATAGCAGGGATAGGAGGTTGGACAAAATGGGTGAGGGGGAGGAAAATACAGGCTTCCAGTTCGGGAATAAGGATGGAAATAAAAGGCACAGTATAAGGATACAGTCAATGACACTGTAATAGCGATGTAATGGGACAGATGGTAGTTACACTTGTGGTCAATGTAGCATAATACATAAACTTGTCAAATCACTATGCTGTATGCCTAAAAATAATGTAACACTGTACGTCAACTACACTAAAAAAAATATACATACTTACATACATACACTTTAAAAATACAACAGGGAGCAACATAAAGGCTGCAAAAGCTAAAACCCTGGAGGGAAAGCTTTCTTTCTGGCTTAAGGAAATACTGTCCCAAGAGCATGGAGTTAGGAAGACTTAGACCACAAATTTTGACAAATGGCTTAAGACTGAATGTGGGCTAACATGAGAGTGTAAAGTCCCTGGTGACTAAAATGGTAAGAGAGTTCCCACCTGAGGCTTTTTCTCCAAGAACCTGAAAAGAATCTTTAATGCAGGGGGGATCTGAGACAATGCAGAAAAAGCTCCTCAACCTTACTGTCCCTCACCCCTATGGAGCTAGAAGAGTAGAACAGGCAATGCCCATCAGCCCAGACCTAGTTCCCCCAATCTCCCTCTGGAACAAAAGGGTTAGTCTGCAAAGAAAAATTCATCAAGGCCTGTAACCCTGAGAACACTGGCTGAATCCCACTATAACTGGAGGAAAAAAAGAGATGAAGAATACTGGCACTCAATCTTCACAATCTCTCTAAATTAACAATGACCTTAATGCAATCTTTAGTGAGAGAGCTCTAAAAACCTTGGCTGGGGGAACCTGGGTGGCTACGACTCTTTGTTTCAGCTCAGGACATGATCTTGCCAGTCGTGAGATCTGGCCCCGAGCTGGGCTCCATGCCCAGTGTAGAGTCTGCCACAGAGTCTCTCTCTCTCTTTCCCCACCTCATCTCCTCCCACCCCTGCCCTTCTCTCTCTTGATAAATTAATTAGTTTTTTTCAAATCTTTAAAAAAAAAAACAAAAAAAAAACTTAGGGGCACCTGGGTGGCTCAGGTCATGAGCTTAGGGTCCTGGGATCAAGTCCCCTATTGGGCTTCCTGCTCAGCAGGAGTCTGCTTCTCTCTCTCCCTCTGCTCCTCAATCAGAGAAAGACAATTATCATATGATCTCACTAATTTGAGAATTTGAGAAACAAGGCAGAGGATCATAGGGGAAGAGAGGGGGTAAAAAATGAAACAGAACAAAACCAGAGAGGAAGACAAACCATAAGAGACTCTTAATCTCAGGAAACAAACTGAGGGTTGCTGGAGTGGAGGGGGACGGGAGGGATGGGGTGGCTGGGTGAGGGACATTGGGAAGGGTATGTGCTATGGTGAGCACTGTGTATTGTGTAACACTGATGAATCACTTCTTGTACCCTTGGAACAAACAATACATTATATGTTAATGATTTTTAAAAATTTAAAAAATAAATAAAAACAAATTTTTAAAAATCTTTAAAAATAAAAAAAAAACCTTGAGGGAAACTGGGTGGCTCAGGTCATGATCTCAGGGTCCTGGAATCAAACCGTGCATCAGCCTCCCCGCTCAGCAGAAGTCTGCTTCTTTCTCTCCCTCTGCTCCTCCCCCTTGCTCGTGCTCTTTCTTTCTCTCAAATAAATTTAAAAAAAACTTTAAAAATTTAAAGAATAAAAAAAAACTTGTTCAAAATAAGGGCTAAAAAAATTAACCTAGATACTGCAGTCGGGTAAAAAGAACAAGGGGAAGCTCTACCCAAGGAAGTGGCATGTAAAGTTTTATGAAGGCCAAACCTCTGAGACCCAGGTTCTAGTACCTGGCTAAATCTGAAGCTTAACAGACCATCACAGAATTCCTCTTACCCTCCATCACCATGCTAACAAGCTCTAACAATAATAGTGGAATATAGCTGCAAGAGACAGACTCTGAGAAACAGCACAAAAGTAAAATCCAAAGCCAAGCAAGGAGATAAAAGACACTCGGGAGACAAGGGACAGTAGGAAAATGTGAAGTCTCTGGGCTCCCATGGTGAAATAAATATCAACTCTGGTAACCACAGCAATAATAAACTTCAAACACAGCCCAAACCCTAACAAGTTAACACAAATTCCACCTTAAAGGACTAGCAGAAGGAAATCTGCAGTCTTCTCTAAGCATATAAAATATTTACTTCAGTATTTCCTGTCCTATACATGGTCCAGCATTCAAAAAAGAATTATAAAGTATGCCAAAAACACAGCTTATAGAAACAAAGCAATCATCAGAACTAGACTCAGATATGACACAGATTTTGGAACTATCAGGTAGTTTAAAACATGCTTAATATGTTTAAGACTGTAACGGAAAAGACAGTCAACATGCAAGATCAGATAGGTAAATTCGCAGGGACATGGAAATCATAAGAATCAAACAGAAATTTAGAAATAAAAACACACAAATAAAAGATTATTACTAGACTTCAAATAGCTGAAAAAAGAATCAATGAACTTGAAAAGACGCTAAGAGAAACACCCAAACTGAAATGTAAAGAAGAAAATATAGTAGGAAAATAAAATAGGAGAGAATATATAAGAAATGTGGGAAATTATCAAACAGTGTAACATACAGATACTTAGAATGCCAGGAGAAAGAGAATGGAGAAAAAATATTAGAATGCCCAAGAACTTACCAAAATTAGGGTAAGATACCTAATTACAGACTTAAGAAACTCCAAAAAACAAAGAAGATAAATATGACTTCCCCAAAAAAATACTTGCACCAGGGCATATCATATTTAAATTGCTGGAAGGCATTAAACTGCTGAAAGGTAGCCAGGGAAAACATATTACACACAAAGGAATAAAAATAAGATTACAATAAACTTTCAGTCAGGAGTTTTTCAAGTTCAGAAGACAGTTAAGTGACAACTTGAAATGCTGAAAGAAAAAAATTGCCCAAACAGTACTCTACATCAAGTGAAAACATCCTTCATAAATGAAGAAGAAATACTCTCCCAGACAAACAAAAACAGAGAATTCATTGCCAGCAGATTCACCCTGTAAGAAATATTAAAGGTAGTTCTTTGGGCAGAAGGAATATGATAAAGGTGAGAATCTTGGATCTATACAAAAAAATGAATAAATAAAAAGGTAAAATAAAATATCTTCTTTTCCATATTTTTAATTGCTCCCAAATACAATTGCTTAAAGTAGTGAACAATGTACTGAGTATTTACAGCATACATAATGAAATATGTAACAACAGTGACAGTGAAAGGAAGATTTAGGAACATACAGTATTGAGATATATTCACTACATGTGAAGTGGTATCATTTGAAGGTTACTCAGGTTATTTTTAAATGAATACTGTAAAACCAAAGGCAACTCCTAAAAGCCATTTTTTTTAAAGATGTATTTATTTATTTGAGAGAGAGAGAGAGAGAGAGAGTGCAAGCAGGGGCAGAGGGAGAGAATCCTCAAGCAAACTCCCCACTGAGCACGGAGCCCAACATGGGGCTGGATCCCATGACCCTGAGATCATGACCTGAGCCAAAATCAAAAGTCGGATGCTTAACTGACTGAGCCACCCCGGCACCCCTAAAAACCATTTTAAGTAAGTAAAAATAAGTCAGGAGGGAGGATATAAGAATACTAACAAAAAGGCCAATTCACACTACACAAGGCAAAAGAAGAAAAAACAAAGAAATGCAACAAATAGGGGCACCTGGGTGGCTCAGTCACTTAAGTGTCTACCTCTGGATCAGTCATGATCCCAAAGACCTGGGATCAAGCCCCACATGGGGCTCACTACTCACGGGGAAGTCTGCTCCACCCTCTCCCACTCTGCCCCTCCCCCTACTCATGATATTTCTCTGTGTCTCTAAAATAAATAAAATCTTTTTTTAAAAAAAGAAAAAAATGCAACAAATGGAAAATAGCTCACAAGATGGTAAGTTTTAATCTAACTATATTAATAATTACGTTAAATGTGAATGGTCTAAAAACACCAGTTAGGCACATTGTCAGACTGGATGAAAAAGCATGATCAAGTTAAATGCCATCTACAAAAAGCCCACTAAATATAAAGATTTAGGTAGGAAAAGATAAAGCAACAGAAAAAGATACCATAAATTCATCAAAAGGTTAGTAGAACCAAATCAATTTTAAAGTAGACTTCAGAATCAGAAAGACTGTAAAGGATAAGAGGGCCACTACAAAATGATAAAGAGGTCAATTCTCCAAGAAGGTATAATCATCATAAATACATATGCACCTAAAGAAAAAGAGCTTTGAAATAAAAGGCAAAAACTAATGGATCTAACAGGAGAAACAGACAAATCCATAATTATAGTTAAAGACTTTCAACTCAATAACTGTTAAAACAAGTAGGCAAAAAATCAGGAAGGAGACCTCAATAGTATTACCACCTAACTTAAGTGACATTTACAGAACACTTCACCCAGCAACTGCTGAACATACATTGAATATATATTTTTTTCAAGTGTACTTGGAACATTCACAAAGATATTCTATATTCTGGGCCATAAAACAAATCTTAAAAATCTTTTTTTTTTTAATTTTATTTATTTGACAAAGAGAGAGTAAGCAAGAGAGAACACAGGGTGGGGGATGACAGAGGGAGAGGGAGGACCCCAAGCCGAAGGCAGATGCTTAACTGACTGCGCCACCCAGGTGCCCCTTAAAAATCATTTTTTAGGGGCGCCTGGGTGGCTCAATCGTTAAGTGTCTGCCTTCAGCTCAGGTCATGATTCCTGCGTCCTGGGATTGAGCCCTGCATCAGGCTCCCTTGCTCAGAAGGAAGCCTGCTTCTCCCTCTCCCACTCCCACTGCTTCTGTTCCCTCTGTCGCTGTGTCTCTGTCAAATAAACAAATAAATTTTTTTTTAAATCGTTTTTTGGGGGGCGCCTGGGTGGCTCAGTGGGTTAAAGCCTTTGCCTTTGGCTCAAGTCATGATCCCAGGGTCCTGGGATCGAGCCCTGCATCGGGCTCTCCGCTCTCTTCTCTCTCTGTCTGCTTCTCTGCCTACTTGTGATCTCTGTCAAATAAATTTAAAAAAAAAAATCTTTAAAAAATAGTTTTTTAAAACGATAAAAGTACATTCTCAGACCATAATGAAATTATATTAAAATCAATGGCAAAAGATCTGGGAAAATTCCCCCAAATATCTGGGTATTAAACAATATACTTCTAAATAACCCATGGGTAAAAGAAGTCTAGGAAAAAAAACTTTTTTAGACAGTGCACGAGCAAGCACGCTGGGGAAGAGTAAAGGGAAGAGAAATCTTAAGTAGCCTCCACACCCAGTATGGAGCCCAACGCAGGGTTCAATCTCATGACACTGATATCATGACCTGAGCTGAAATCAAGAGTCAGAGGCTTAACCAACAGAGCCACCCAGGCATTCCAGAAAAAAATTTTAAAGTATTTCAAGTAAGTGAAAATGAAACAACAAAACCTGTGCAGCTAAAACATGCTCATAGAAAAATTTATAGTTTTAAATGCATATATTAGAAAAGACCTAAAATCACTAACCTAAGCATCTACCTTAAGAAACTTTGAAGAGCAAATTAAATCTAACTCAAACAGAAGGATAAAAATAATAAAAAAGAGCAGAAATAGGGGCACCTGGTGGCTCAGTCAGTGGAGCACGCAACTCTTGATCTCAGGGTTATGAGTTCAAGCCCCGTGCCTGGTGTAGGGATTACTTAAAAATAACATCTTACCAAAAAAAACCAGAGCAGAAATCAATGAAATTGAGAACAGAAACACAATGGATTAAAATCAATGAAAGCAAAAGCTGGTTCTTTGAAAAGATCAATAAAACTGATGAACTTCAGGGGTGCCTGGGTGGCTCAGTGGGTTGAGGCCTCTGCCTTCGGCTCAGGTCGTGATCTCAGGGTGCTGGGATCAAGCCCCGCATCAGGCTCTCTGCTCAGCAGGGAGCCTGCTTCCCCATCTCTCTCTGCCTGCCTCTCTGCCTACTTGTGATCTCTGCCTGTCAAATAAATAAAGAAAATCTTTAAAAAAAAAAAAAACAAAACTGATGAACTTCTACTTCTGGCCAGGCTAACCAAGAAATAAGAAAGACAAATTACCACTAACGGGATGAAAGAGAGAGGACATTAACACTGAAACAACAGCTATTAAAAGGATAATAAATACAAGGAACCCCTCTAGGACCGTAAGTCTGACAGCCTAGATGAAATGAACCAATTCCTTCAAAGCTGACAGACAAACTACAAAAACTATACAAGGAGAAACAGATACCTGAATAATTGTATCTAAACAAAGTGACTCTGTAGTGGTAGCTCCTCAAAAAAGGGAAACTCCAGACTCAGATGGTTTTACTGGTTAATTCTACACAATCTCTTCCAGAAAAGAGGAGGGAACATTATATTTCATGAGGCCAACATTACTCTAATACTAAACCAAGACAAAGACATTACCAAAAAACCACAGATCAATACACCAAGCGAACATATACATAAAAACCTCTAACAAAATATTAGCCCCAGCAATCCAAACCTAACTGAACACTAAAAAAAAGCAATGAATGTAATTCACACTATCAGACTAATAAGAAAACCACATGATCATAACAATAGATGCAGTAAAAGCACTCAACTGAAATTCAAACGTCTATTTATGACACTCTCAACAAACTAAGAGATAAGGGAAATCCCTTAGCCTGAGAGTATCTACGAAAAATCTAGAAAAATAATGTAGGTTTAAATAACACTGTCATGAATTTAGGAGTGAATGAGGATACAGGAATAGACATGCAGAATGTGGACTACTTGTCATGGTTAGCATCCACAGAGTTTATATTAGTTATGTCTATACAAAAAGAACATAGAAAAAATGTTTTTGAAATTTACAAATCCTATGCATATAATGCAGATGGAGGAATAAATTCAGAAAATAAGCAACATTAGGGTTGTTTGTTTGTTTTTTTCAACTTCATTTTCAGGAACATACAAATCAAATTCAAGGTGTGCACTGGTAGTTTTTACCTTGTATTCCTGCCTCTTCCCTCTTCTTTTACCATTCCTGAAAGGTATCCGTAAGAACAACCTTGGTTAATTCTGCCTTGGTTCTAATACTACTTGAGCTCTTATAATCACCTGCATGTTTTGATCTGCATCCCAAATTCTGGTGTAAGAAGGTAGCTGATATAGAATCCTTTATTTCAGCTTTCTGACTTAACTCATGAACTAGTAAGAATGAAAGCTCTTAACCCTCAAAGTACTTCCTTCTTTGATGCTACCTATGATATAAAAATTAGACCCCTCCCTTTATTCTGAAGACATATCCTGGTCCCTCCAGAAAAGAAAAATGGACAGAGAAGATGTTTATGAGGCTAGTTATTCAGCACATGTAGGGGGCACCTGTTTTAAAAGCAAACCTGTATTATGAATCACAGTGTATTTAGAATGTTCTAGAACTCCTTCTATATGTGTCAGGCCGTAAGTCTCATGTCGTGTGTGTGTGTGTGTGTGCACGTGCATGCATGCCTGCTAAAGATGTATAAATAACAGAGAATGAAAAATAGAAAAATCATTTTAATAGATGAAAAAATAAGGGAGAATATCCTGATGAACTACAGATAATCTGTAACATCTGTCTGTCTATAGATATTCTCACCAACTCCCAAAAAGATTATTCTCTACTCCCATGGATAATTACTATCTCAAGATGAAGGTGAGGAAAGACATCCAGCTTTCCTAAGAGGCCTGTAATTCCCGAATACTTTTTGAAATAAAGATACGCAAATAAATACTACAAAGTATAAATCAGGTATCTATTATCAAAAGCGAATAGTTAATAACCAGTAAAGAGGAGGAGGTAAATCCTTGCCACTGAAGCTGAAAAAGGAAACATTTGATCACCCAGTCAACTCTCACTGATACAGGTTGAAGCACTTTCAGGGTTCCCAGAAAGAGTCCAGAGAAGTGTCCCCAAAAATCTAAGAATGCACAATGGCAAGAGTCCTGAAATATTAGGGGGAAATACCCTGAAAACCCTAGAAAAACATCATGAGACATGTGAGGAAAACTGAGGGGCAGGGAGTCAGTGTCTCCCAAATACTTTGGTGTGAGGACAACCAAAAGGGGGGAAAATATTCATTTCAAACTAAGAAATTATTTTAAGTTTCCTCCTGTGGCAATCCTCACTCTCTCCCCCAAACATATCTATAAGAAATTTAAATATCATATACTTCAAGTTGTTTTTCATTTTCATCACATAATACTCTGAACGATGTCAGCTACTTCATACTTAGCTTTACAAGGGACTGCCTTCTGAGAACCCAGCATAAAAAAGACTATCAAAATAAAATTCCTGATAACCTCAAACAGCAGAGGAATAAGAAACAGAATAAATGAACCAACTGAAGAAAATTCCTGTTAAGATCATTAAAAATCAAGAAAAAAACAAAATATGGAGCACCTGGGTAGCTCAGTCGGTTAAGCGTCTGCCTTCAGCTCAGGTTGTGATCCCAGCGTCCTGGGATCCAGTCCCACAATCAGGCTCCCTGTTCATCAGGGAGCCTGGTTTCTCCCTCTCCCTCTACCCCTCCCCCTGTTCATGCTCACTCTCTCCCTCTCTCTCTCTCAAAATAAATAAATAAATAAAATCTTTTTTAAAAATGCCCTTGGCGGGGGAGACATAAGAGACTCTTAATGTCACGAAACAAACTGAGGGTGACCGGGGGGAGGTGGGTAGGGAGAGGGTGGTGGGGTTATGGACATTGGGGAGGATATGTGATATGGTAAGTGCTGTGAAGTGTGTAAACCTGGCGATTCACAGACCTGTACCCCTGGGGCTAATAATACATTATATGTTTATAAAAAATTTTAAAAATTAAAAAAAAAATGCCCTTGGTATGTCAAATTTTGTTCACCTGCCCCAGAGCCAATCTTAAATCTCTCTAGAAAAAATGAAAAACACAGTTTAGAAATAAAATTTAATCATGTTTTTCAGGTTTAAAAAGTCTCCAGTTTATGCTCTTTCTCCTTCACTGTAGGTCATCTGAGATGGTTTCAATGGTAACACATACTTTATGCTTTGCTACACTGAAAATTTATTCAACAGTTCTATTCTTGAAGTCATTATTTCTTCTCATGCTTCTATTTTATAAGGGACAACATTTTTTCGGCCACCTCCTAAGGGAATTCGTGCTTTAGCAACATCTTTTCCCAACCCAAGTCATTCACACTCCAAAGAAAATTTTCTGCTGACCTCCGTGTTTTATACATCACTACTGACCAAATGAATCAGTAAGAAACCCAGGAGCTGAGAAAGACATAATGAAGTAAGCTCAGTAGACATCTACCAGAGGAGATAACATCCTCTCCTCAGTCACACAGTTTTACCAAACTTCCTGGTATTACTCCATAAATATAGCCAAAGAAAGATGACCTTACTAAAAGCATGGGAACTACAAAGAACAGGTAGGTACAGTGCCTTGGCTTAAGCGGTTTCGTCAGTGAATGAACATGCAAACTCAAAAATACAAAATACTAAGAAACAGTGTCACATAAAGGTGAAAAATAGGATCAAAGTGAGAATGGCCAGTGAGCACCTGGTAGTAATTCAGGGATTCCTCTCATAGGTTATATTTTATTTAAAGCCTTCTACTTACCACCTGACTTTAAAAAATTGTTATGTGCTCGCAAAAATGCTTAGAAATCTCTAGCACTTCCAATTCTAAGAAACTGTTTCTCCTAACGAAGATTCCTTCAAAAAGAGTAAAGTGTTACATAGTAATTTTCCAAAAAGGGGTCACATATGTTTACGCTAGAAAACAGATTCTCCTAGGCTAATGGACATTCAATGGGATATTTGTTTTTTATAATGCCGGACAAGACTGTCTTATTAACAAAGAGACAATTCAGCACAGTGGTTAAGACCCTGGTCTTTGGAGTGAGCCAGTTACTTAAAGATACTTACTAGCTGTGTATCCCTGGGTGAAGTCTTAGATGACAAGTCTAAGTTTCCTCATAGATAAAATGGCAGTGAGACTTACTTCCTAGAGTTATGAAAATTAAATATAATAATGCATAGAATATATATATATATTTTTTAAAGATTTTATTTATTTATTTGACAGACAGAGATTACAAGTAGGCAGAGAGGCAAGCAGAGAGAGAGGAGGAAGCAGGCTGCCTGCTGAGCAGAGAGCCCGACGTGGGGCTTGATCCCAGGACCCTGGGATCATGACCTGAGCCGAAGGCAGAGGCTTTAACCCACTGAGCCACCCAGGCGCCCCTAGAATATATTTTTTCACAGTTCCTAGAACTAATAATTGCTCCTTAATGGTATCTAGTAGTAACAATAAGAAGAATAAAAGAAAAAAAGTTAAAACATAGTGTTCTCCCCCTTTCCTACAGATTACCCTCACGCCCTCTCCAGCATTTCTACCTGCCCTCAACCCAACCACAAGAAACCACACAAGTATATTAAAAACACCTAAATATGATAACCAAGAAGTTACAAGCCAATTAAGAACTCTAAGTTTCTGGAGCCTGGCTCAGTTGGGTAAGGACCTGCCTTCTGCTTGGGTCATGATCCTGGGGTGCTGGGATTAAGCCCCCACTGGGCTCTCTACTCAGCAGAAAGCCTGCTTCTCCCTCTCCCTCTGCAGCTCCCCCTGCTTGCATTCTCTCTCTCTCTCAAATAAAAAAAATAAAAAAAATAAAAGAATTATAAGTTTTTGTCCCACGACATACCAATTATATTTCCATATATATTTTTTTATTCTATCTCACTTCTCACTAATACCTTAACTAGATAAATTCAACTCAGGCAATTCAATTCTCTTTTTAATCTAAACCTAGTATTTATATATTCAATGAGCTAAAGAAGTCACTCTTCAAGAATGTTCAGGCACGGGCACCTGGACGGGTCAGACCTGCCTTTAGCTCAGGTCATGATCCTGGGGTCCTGGCACTGAGATCTGCATCACGCTCCTTGCTCACCAGGGAGTCTGCTTCTCCCTCTCCCTCTGTCCCCCTCCATGCCCTCTCTCTCTCAAATAAATAAAACCTTTAAAAAAAAAAAAAAAGAAGAAGAAGAATGTTCAGGCAGGGGTGCCTGGGTGGTTCAGTCCATTGAGCATCACTTTGGCTCAGGTCATGATCCTAGAATCAAGTCCCACACAAGGGCTCCGCATTCAGCGATGAGTCCGCTTCTCCCTCAGTCGCTCCCCCTCATGTTCTCTCTCTCTCTCTCAAATGAATAGACAAATCTTAAAAAAAAAAAAAAAAAAAAAAAGATTGTTCAGGCAAAGAGGAACAATATTTTCAATAGGAGCATAGAACATTCTAAATGTTCAAAACATTATTATTTTAAAATATAATTATATGGGCACCTGGGTGGCTCAGTCGGTTAAGCATCTGTCTTTGGCTCAGGTCATGATCCCAGGGTCCTAGGATCGAATCCCCCACTGGGCTCCCTGCTCAGCGGGGAGTCTGCTTCTCCCTCTGCCTCTCCTCCCACTTGTTCTCTCAATTCCTCTCTCAGATAAATAAAATCTGAAAAAAATATAATTATATGGCTTTCAAGAAGTGCACTTGTCATGATGAGCACACGGTGATGTATGTAAGTGTTTAATTACTATACTGTATACCAAAAACTAATATAACACTGTATGTTAACTAACTGGAATTGAAATTTAAAACTTTGAAAATATATAAATAAAATATAACACCTTAGATTAAGTATCAGATTAAATTTAGATTAAAATGTCAGAATTCTAGGCCAAGAATATAGGTACTAACTAAAAGTATGGACTCTTTTATTCTATTAGCAACATCACCAAAAAGTACCATGTTCTTACCAAGTTTGCTAGGACTCATAAAATCCAATAAAACACCGTGTAAAAACTAAAAAATCTAACATGAAAAGAACAATGGTAGTAAATAACAAAATAACTGACAGAGCTCAAACAATGATTTATATGCTAATCATTATATTTGAAAGCATTAAAGAAATGATTACCATGTTCTACTAACTCCATTATTCTGCTAGTTCCATTACAGCTTGGAGGTATAACAGATATAAAATAAACTGTACCTATTTAACATGTATACACTTTGACAAATTAACAAAATATTTATATCTACAAAACCATCACCATAATGAAGAAAACATTTCCATCAGTCCCAAACGTTTATTCTAATTGTCCTAGTACAATTTGTTGAAAAGAGTGAAATTCACAGAATTAAAATGACTACACTTCCATTCTATTTAACTCTTTCCCCTAAAACAAGTCCCTGGCTTAGATTTCATGGAACATCATTATCAACATTCCCTTATACATACACTCAAGTTCCAAGGTCACCTTCTTTCAAGAACTCAATTGGCAAAACCCCAATCTTAGATAATTTACCTCTGCCTATTTCATATTTGAACTCTTATAGGAGAAAATGACAAGAAAAAGTCATGCTTCCACGCTTAACAATGAAACTATAAATTAATGTCCACTAACCTCAAATGGGCATTTGATTCTGCAACCCTCTTATACATTCACTCCCCCATTCTCACAGATGATGATTTCATACTTGTTAACTCTCTGCAAATCTAACATACCCCTCCAACCTTACTCCCCTAATGGTGATCAGGAAAATCTGTGTTTTTTTGTTTTTTTGTTTTTAATTAATTTATTTTAATAAACATATAATGTATTTTTATCCCCAGGGGTACAGGTCTGTGAATCGCCAGGTTTACACATTTCACAGCACTCATCATAGCACATACCCTCCCCAATGTCCAAAACCCCACCACCCTCTCCCGTCCCCCCACCCCCCAGCAACCCTCCGTCTGTTTTTTGAGATTGAGTCTTTTATGGTTTGTCTCCCTCCCGATCCCATCTTCTTTCATTTTTTCTTTTCCTACCTCCCCCCAACGCCCCCACATTGCATCTACACTTCCTCATATCAAAGAGATCACATGATAGTTGTCTTTCTCCGATTGACTTATTTCGCTAAGCATAATACCCTCTAGTTCCATCCACGTCGTCGCAAATGGCAAGATTTCATGTCTTTTGATGGCTGCATAGTATTCCATTGTGTATATATACCACATCTTCTTTATCCATTCATCTGTTGATGGACATCTAGGTTCTTTCCATAGTTTGGCTATTGTGGACATTGCTGCTATAAACATTCGGGTGCACGTGCCCCTTCGGAGCACCACGTTTGTATCTTTAGGATATATACCCAGTAGTGCAATTGCTGGGTCATAGGGTAGCTCTATTTTCAGTTTTTTGAGTAACCTCCACACTGTTTTCCAGAGTGGTTGCACCAGCTTGCATTCCCACCAGAAGTGTAGGAGGGTTCCCCTCTCTCCACATCCTCGCCAGCATCTGTCATTTCTTGACTTGTTAATTTTAGCCATTCTGACTGGTGTGAGGTGGTATCTCATTTTGGTTTTGATTTGTATTTCCCTGATGCCGAGTGATGTGGAGCACTTTTTCATGTGTCTGTTGGCCATCTGGATGTCTTCTTTGCAGAAATGTCTGTTCATGTCCTCTGCCCATTTCTTGACTGGATTATTTGTTCTCTGGGTATTGAGTTTGATAAGCTCTTTATAGATTTTGGATACTAGCCCTTTATCTGATATGTCGTTTGCAAATATCTTCTCCCATTCTGTCAGTTGTCTTTTGGTTTTGTTAACTATTTCCTTTGCTGTGCAAAAGCTTTTGATCTTGATGAAATCCCAATAGCTCATTTTTGCCCTTGCTTCTGTTGCCTTTGGCGATGTTCCTAGGAAGAAGTTGCTGCAGTTGAGGTCAAAGAGGTTGCTGCCTGCATTGTCCTCAAGGATTTTGATAGATTCCTTTCTCACATTGAGGTCCTTCATCCATTTTGAGTCTATTTTCGTGTGTGGTGTAACGAAATAGTCCAGTTTCATTTTTCTGCATGTGGCTGTCCAATATTCCCAGCACCATTTGTTGAAGAGGCTGTCTTTTTTCCACTGGACCTTCCTTCCTGCTTTGTCGAAGATTAGTTGACCATAGAGTTGAGGGTCTATTTCTGGGCTCTCTATTCTGTTCCATTGATCTATATGTCTGTTTTTGTGCCAGTACCATACTGTCTTGACGATGACAGCTTTGTAATAGAGCTTGAAGTCTGGAATTGTAATGCCACCAACTTTAGCTTTCTTTTTCAATATTCCTTTCGCTATTCGAGGTCTTTTCTGGTTCCATATAAATTTTAGGATTATTTCTCCTATTTCTTTGAAAAAAGTGGATGGGATTTTGATACGGATTGCATTAGATGCATAGATTGCTTTAGGTAGAATAGACATTTTCACAATATTTGTTCTTCCAATCCATGAGCATGGAACATTTTTCCATTTCTTTGTATCTTCCTCAATTTCTTTCATGAGTACTTTATAGTTTTCTGAGTATAGATTCTTTGCCTCTTTGGTTAGATTTATTCCTAGGTAACTTATGGTTTTGGGTGCGATTATAAATGGGACTGACTCCTCAATTTCTCTTTCTTCTGTCTTGTTAGTTTAAGGAAACACAACTGATTTCTGTGCATTGACTTTATATCCTGACACTTTACTGAATTCCTGTACAAGTTCTAGCAGTTTTGGAGTGGAGCCTTTTGGGTTTTCCACATATAGTATCATATCATCTGCAAAGAGTGAGAGTTTGACTTCTTCTTTGCCAATTTGGATGCCTTTGATTTCTTTTTGTTGTCTGACTGCTGAGGCTAGGACTTCTAGTACTATGTTGAACAGCAGTGGTGATAACAGACATCCTTGCTGTGTTTCTGACCTTAGCAGAAAAGCTTTCAGTTTTTCTCCATTGAGAATGATATTTGCAGTGGGTTTTTCATAGATGGCTTTGATAATATTGAGGTATGCGCCCTCTATCCCTACACTTTGAAGAGTTTTAACCCGGAAGGGACGCTGCACTTTGTCAAATGCTTTTTCAGCATCTATTGAGAGGATCATATGGTTCTTGTTCTTTCTTTTATTAATGTACTATATCACACTGATGGATTTGCGGATGTTGAACCAACCTTGCAGCCCTGGAATAAATCCCACTTGGTCGTGGTGAATAATCCTTTTAATGTACTGTTGGATCCTATTGGCCAGTATTTTGGTGAGAATTTTCGCATCTGTGTTCATCAAGGATATTGGTCTGTAATTCTCTTTTTTGGTGGGATCCTTGTCTGGTTTTGGGATCAAGGTGATGCTGGCCTCATAAAATGAGTTTGGAAGTTTTCCTTCCATTTCTATTTTTTGGAACAGTTTCAGGAGAATAGGAATTAATTCTTCTTTAAATGTTTGGTAGAATTCCCCTGAGAAGCCGTCTGGTCCTGGACTTTTGTTTGTTTGGGGATTTTTGATGACTGTTTCAATCTCCTTACTGGTTATGGGTCTGTTCAGGTTTTCTATTTCTTCCTGGTTCAGTTGCCGTAGTTTATATGTCTCTATCAGATTTCTTCCAGATTGTCAAATTTGTTGGCGTAGAGTTGCTCGTAGTATGTTCTTATAATTGTTTGTATTTCTTTGGTTTTGGTTGTGATCTCTCCTCTTTCATTCATGATTTTATTTATTTGGGTCCTTTCTCTTTTCTTTTTGATAAGTCTGGCCAGGGGTTTGTCAATCTTATTAATTCTTTCAAAGAACCAGCTCCTAGTTTCGTTGATTTGTTCTATTGTTTTTTTTTGGTTTCTATTTCATTGATTTCTGCTCAGATCTTTGTTATTTCTCTTCTGCTGCTGGGTTTAGGCTTTCTTTCTTGTTCTTTCTCCAGCTCCTTTAGGTGTAGGCTTGGGTTGTGTATTTGAGACCTTTCTTGTTTCTTGAGAAAGGCTTGCACCGCTATATATTTTCCTCTCAGGACTGTCTTTGTTGTGTCCCACAGATTTTGAACGGTTGTGTTTTCATTATCATTTGTTTCCATGAATTTTTTCAATGCTTCTTTAATTTCCTGGTTGACCCATTCATTTTTTAGAAGGATGCTGTTTAGTCTCCATGTATTTGCGTTCTTTCCAAATTTCCTCTTGTGATTGAGTTCGAGCTTCAGAGCATTGTGGTCTGTAAATATGCAGGGAATGATCCCAATCTTTTGATACCAGTTGAGACCTGATTTATGACCCAGGATGTAGTCTATTCTGGAGAATGTTCCATGTGCACTAGAGAAGAATGTATATTCTGTTGCTTTGGGATGGAATGTTCTGAATATGTCTGTGATGTCCATCTGGTCCAGTGTGTCATTTAAGGCCTTTATTTCCTTGTTGCTCTTTTGCTTAGATGATCTGTCCATTTCAGTGAGGGGAGTGTTAAAGTCCCCTGCTATTATTGTATTACTGTCGATGTATTTCTTTGATTTTGTTATTAATTGGTTTCTATAGTTGGCGGCTCCCATGTTAGGGCCATAGATATTTAAGATTGTTAGGTCTTCTTGTTGGACAGACCCTTTGAGTATGATATAGTGTCCTTCCTCATCTCTTATTATAGTCTTTGGCTTAAAATCTAATTGATCTGATGTAAGGATTGCCACCCCAGCTTTCTTCTGATGTCCATTAGCATGGTACATTGTTTTCCACCCCCTCACTTTAAATCTGGAGGTGTCTTCGGGTCTAAAATGAGTTTCTTTTAGGCAGCATATTGATGGGTTTTGTTTTTTTATCCATTCTGATACCCTGTGTCTTTTGGTTGGGACATTGAGCCCATTAACATTCAGGGTAACTATTGAGAGATATGAATTTAGTGCCATTGTACTGCCTGTAAGGTGACTGTTACTGTATATTGTCTCTGTTTCTTTCTGATCTACTACTTTTAGGGTCTCTCTTTGCTTAGAGGACCCCTTTCAATATTTCCTGTAGAGCTGGTTTGGTGTTTGCAAATTCTTTCAGCTTTTGTTTGTCCTGGAAGCTCTTTATCTCTCCTATTTTCAATGATAGCCTAGCCGGACATAGTATTCTTGGCTGCATGTTTTTCTCGTTCAGTGCTCTGAATATATCATGCCAGTTCTTTCTGGCCTACCAGGTCTCTGTGGATAGGTCCGCTGCCAGTCTAATGTTTTTGCCCTTGTATGTTACAGACGTCTTTTCCCGGGCTGCTTTCAGGATTTTCTCTTTGTCGCTAAGACTTGTAAATTTTACTATCAGGTGACGAGGTGTGGACCTATTTTTATTGATTTTGAGGGGCGTTCTTAGCATCTCCTGGATTTTGATGTTTGTTCCCTTTGCCATATTAGGGAAATTCTCTCCAATATACCTTCTGCTCCCATCTCTCTTTCTTCTTCTTCTGGAATCCCAATTATTCTAATGTTGTGTCGTCTTATGGTGTCGCTTATCTCTTGAATTCTCTCCTCGTGGTCCAGTATTTGTCTCTCTTTTGCTCAGCTTCTTTATTCTCTGTCATTTGGTCTTCTATGTCACTAATTCTTTCTTCTGCCTCATTTATCCTAGCAGTAAGAGCTTCCATTTTTGATTGCACCTCATTAATAGCTTTTTTGATTTCAACTTGGTTAGATTTTAGTTCTTTTATTTCTCCAGAAAGGGCTTTTATCTCTCCGGAAAGGGTTTCTCTAATATCTTCTATGCCTTTTTCGAGCCCGGCTAGAACCTTGAGAATCGTCATTCTGAACTCTAGATCTGTCATATTACCAATGTCCGTATTGATTAGGTCCCCACCCTTCGGTACTGCCTCTTGTTCTTTTTTTTGTGGTGAGTTTTTCTGCCTTGTCATTTTGTCCAGATAAGATTTGCTTTCTCCTCCTCTGGAATTCCGCTGTTCTCCTTGGTGAGTGAAGCTGGTCTTGGCTTGGCTTCTTGTTGATCTTCTGGGGGAGGGGCCTGTTGTAGTGATTTTCAAGTATCTTTGCCGCAGGCGGAATTGCACCGCCCTTGCCAGGGGCCGGGCTAAGTAATCTGCTCGGGTTTGCTTTCGGGAGCTTTTGTTCCCTGAGCGCTTTCCGTAGAGTTCCAGAGGATGGGAATGAAGATGGCGGCCTCCCAATCTCTGGCCCGGAGGAGCCGAGAGCTTGGGGTTCCGCTCCTCGGTGCACCCTCAGGGAAAAGCGCCCAACCGCCCCTGCCTCCCTGGCCTCCAGTCGCACCCGGAGGAAAGCAGTCCTTGCTGGCACTTGGAGAAAAGCCCCCGGTCGCTTCCATCTCCGTGGCCTCCAGCCGTGCTCCGAGCCCACCCAGCCTGCGACGTGCTCAAGGTAACCCCGGGCTGAAAGCTCACTCCTTGGCTTTGTCGTTGTAGCCGGCTTCCCCATTCTAATACCTGTGAGCTCTGAGGCACTCAGGCACCCCCAGTCCTTCTGTGACCCCGCGTGGGCTCCCCCCCCCCCCCGGTTTAGCCTCTGGAGCGATGTCCCTCCATGGAGCAGACTTTTAAAAGTCCTGATTTAGTGCTCCATTGCTCCCCCCGCAGTCTGTCTTCCGGTCGCTTTGGATTCACTTCTCTGCAGGTCCTACCTTTCAGAACGTGATCAATTTTCTGTTTCTAGAATTGTTGCTCTTCTCTTAGATTTCCCGTTGGATTTGTAGGTGTTCACAATGGTTAGATAAGCTAGCTAGCTGATCTCCTGCTACCCGATGTCATCTCAGCCTGCTACTTCTCCACCATCTTGACTCCTCCCCCGAAAATCTGTGTTCTAAGGTGGCCAACCAGTCCAGCTGGGGAATCTCAGCCCCAGCCCCAAGGCCATTCTGGGTTTCCCTCCTGCCCTGCCAGCTGCAGGCCCAAGAGTGGCACAGATACGGAAGTAAAAGTGTATAAACTACCTCCTTTGTTTGTGCTTAGGGCTCAGACCTTGGGAGATTACTCCCCTCTGAGCCCACCAGCGTTAAATAAACTCCTATCCCCAAGGTCTCCAAGTGCTGCTTTGTTCTTCTATTGGGCAATCCAGTCCAGGGTCCATAACAACGGCTTACCTTCTGGTGTCACTGATAAACTAAGTATTTACACATACTACTACCACATCTACTTGTCGACTGGCATCTGAGTCCCTACAATCAGGACTCTCTACTGCTAAATAAGGATGAAGTGCTGGTATTCCTACCATGGTCAACTGCTCTACTTACATGCCAACTCAAACATATCAACTATAAGCAATTCTCTCTTCTCGCTAATCCATTTTTCTCCCTCTCTATTGAATTAATTCCCATCAGCATACGAACATGCTACAATTTTTCCCACTTAAAGAATATACCCCTTGACCATATAACCACCTTCCAGCAAAAGCCCCATTTCTCTGCAAACTACTCCCCTTCCAAGTTCCCTCAAAAATTATATAGCTATTTGGATTATCTGATGGTGTTCAATTTTCTCTTCTATAAAATGAAGATACTGGACAAGAATTCATCTCTAAATATCTCTAGAATATTCTGGGGGCACCAGGGTGGCTCAGTCATTAAGCATCTGCATTCAGCTCAGGTCGTGATCCCAGGGTCCTGGGATCAAGCCCCGAATTGGGCTCCCCGCTTGGCCGGAAGCCTGTTTCTCCCTCTCCCAATCTCCCTGCTTGTATTCCCTCTCTCACTGTCTCTCTGTCAAATAAATAAACAAAATCTTTTTTAAAAAATAAAAACAAATAAAATCTCTAGAATATTCTGTATACATCAGCATCTGACATATCTTTAATGAAAGGAAAATAAACTAGTTGTGTAGCTAAGAAGCTATGAGAAAAATACTTACTAGCCTAACGAGGAAGAACCATGAAAAGAGTCAACCAAGTAACTCAAAGTGGAAACTTTACCACAGGGAAGAATACAAATTATTATTCATCACAGGAAAGAGAAAGAGAACTGATCTCCTGAATTACAATCTGATAATTCATCTGATAGTTCTTAAAAGTATTTTACTTCTTCCAAAGGAACCAAAAGCATTGACATGGGTGAGAATGCCCACCAAAGCAAGTTAACCACAGGAATTTTTCCAGAACATCATTAGAGAAATGCAGTCAACTACCTGTTTTAACAATTTTTTTTTCAAACCAAGGAATAAAAGTCCTAACAGATCTCACCAAAATTACGACCAATTAGAACAGCTATGTATTTTCCTAGAGTCAAAACTACAGTGTTCTTAGGCACCCCAAAAAGGAACAGCAAACTAGAGAAAGTAAGAAACACCAAAGAAAATAAACTGCATATACAATTCAAATACTCTGGGTGAACAAAAATGTTCAAACATCAAGAAGTTTTTTTTCAATAGTTATTTGTAACTTCCACCCAAAATGTTAGTCATTCCTCTCAAACTGAAAACACCAAAATTTTTTTCAAGTACATGCAAAGTTTTAGAAAATCATACATTTTAGAGCAAGAGTCTTAGCAATTACCAGTCTAAACACTTTCCCCATGAGCCCATACTTCCCTAGAGCACAAAGAACTTCAGTGACTTGTCTGAAGTCATACAGTTTATGGTGTCTGCTGCCACATCAAAACCCAAGTTTTCAAGAGAGGATCCTGGGAAGATGGCAGAGTAGGAACCACCAGGATTATCTACCACCTAGATAACAACTGCATGAGCAGAATCTGTCTGATTTAACTATTTTGGAACCCTGGAGTCTATTTAAGGCTTGCAAGTCCAGGGGAAGGCTCAGACCATTAATTGCAGTTAATTTCAATCAACTTCAACTCTTAGCACAGTGGCAGCTACCCAGCCCCCACCTAGCCACATGGAGGGCAGCTGTGCGAAGTTTTAAGAGCAGCCTGCACACAGCCTGTAGGAGCTAGGGTAGGAAAAAAAAACCAACACAAAACCCTGTCCTCCAAATTATCAGGGAGCTATGCCCAGATCACTGATTGTTGTTTCTGACCACAGATGTGGCAATGAAGCAGGTGCCCATCTTTGTTGTACTTCCCTCATCTCCAAGCTGTCATGAGGCCCTACCTCTGCAGCTATAGTAACTTCCAGGGCATTTAAAGGGCTGGTGTCATTTTCCTTCCTCTTTCACTTTCCTCTTTTTCCTCTACTGGGAGCCAGACACTAAGGACTAAGACATTCAGAAGCAACCACATATACAGGGAAAAGCACAGCCTCAGAAAAGAACTGAGAAGACCTTAAATTTTCACCTCAGGATGACCCCCGGCACAGAGAGCCTGGTATGGTAAAAATAATTAAAAAAACAGCAACCCTTAGGGAAGTGGGAGAATTGGATTTCAAGAATTACCACATTATTTGATTCAAATGTCCAGTTTTCAACAAAAAGATCACAAGGCATACCGAGAAACAGTAAAGTATGACTTATTTAAAGGAAAAAAAAAAAAAAGAAAAAAGAAACTGTCCCTGAAAAAGACCTAAAGGCAGAGCTGGGAGCAGTCCTGGGATCAAGCCCCAGCTTGGGCTCCATACTCAGTGTGGAGCCTACTTGAGATTCTCTCTCCCTCTCCCTCTGCACCCCTACTTGTGCTCTTCTCTAAAATAAATAAATCTTTAAAAAAAAAAAACAAAAAAACAGCGATGCTTGGGTGGTTCAGTCGGTTAAGCGGCTGCCTTCGGCTCAGGTCATGATCCCAGGGTTCTGGGACTGAGTCCCATATCGGGCTCCATGCTCAGCAGGCAGCCTGCTTCTCCCTCTTCCTGCTGCTCCCCCTGCTTGTGCTCTGACTAAAATAAATGAAATAAAATATAAAATAAAACTACCCTACCATCCAGCAATTGCATTACTAGGTATTTACCTAAAGGATACAAAAATACTGATTCAAAGGGATACATGAACTGAGATGTTTATAGCAGCATTATGAACAATAGCCGAATTATGGAAAGAGCCCGAATGTCCAGCAACTGAATGGATAAAGACGTGGTATATCCAATGGAATACTACTCAGCCATAAAAAGGAATGAAATCTTGCTGTTTGCAATGACGTGGATACAGCTTGAGAGTATTGTGCTAAGTGAAGTCAAAGATAAATGCCATATGATTTCACTCCTATGTGGAATTTACCAAACAAAATAGATGAACATGGAGGATAAAGAAGAGAGAAAAGAGGCAAATCAGAACAGACTCTTAACTGTAGAAAACAATCTGAGGGCTGCGGGAAGGGAGGGGAGTAAGGGAATGGGTTAAGTGGAATGATGGGTATTAAGGAAGGCACTTGTGATGAGCACTGGGTGTTGTAAGTGATGAATCACTAAATTCTACACCTGAAATTAATATTACACTGTATGTTAATAAACTGGAATTTAAATAAAACTCAAAAGAAAAAAAAAAGCTTTATCATAGGTATGTGTATATATAGGAAAAAAAACAGTATGTATAGAGTTTGGTCCTAACCAGACTTTCAGGCATCCACAAGGGATCTTGGAACATATGCCCCAAGGATTTAAGAGTGGACACTACTATTTATAGTCATTATAAAGAAATCTCTTTACAACTTACATGAAAGCATCTCCAAGATGTATCACCACGTTAAAGAGGCAAAATGTAGAACATTTTGTATAGTATGCTGACTTCCGTGTAAAAGGTGAGGAAGGAATATATATACACATTTAGTTTGTTTAGTAAATGTCTTTGAAAGGGTTTATAAGAACGTAGTAACAGGATTAGAGGGAGATATCTTATTGTACACCCTTTGGCACTTGTTAAATACAATCTTTCATGATAATACTAAGACATTTTTTGCCTTTTTCACTTTCATCTTCTCATGAGGATAACATGAAATAATGTGGTCATGTTCCTGGGGCTAATAGGATATAAGAATCTGTCTTCTACTATGGCAGACATTAAAGAAATTTGTAAAAATGTAAAATAATCCCACTCTTCTCATTAAATATTTTTTGAAAACTACAGCTGTGCTATTTGTTAACATGTGACTTTTTACTTTTCAAATGAATTAAATATTTTAAAAATCTGTTATAATTGCTAATACAGCAAATATCAATAGATATAACCCAAATAAATAAAGCCTTTTTGGGGTCCTCAATAATCTGAGTACAAAGGAGGCTTCCCACTAATTTAAAAACCACTGGTCTAACTCATGAAAGCCAAGGATAGACTGAGAAGTCGCCCCAGATTAAAGCAGACTAAGGAAATATGAAAACTAACACATGTATGACTACACTGGATCCTGGGGGGGGGGGGGGGAGAATGAGATAACTGCAAATTTAGCCAGAATCTACAGATTAGATAACAATTTGTATTGATGTCCATTTCCTGATTTTGATAACTGCATCATGATTAGTAAAATGTGAACTTTGGGGAATTTGGGTGAAGAATTTGGAGAATTCTTTGTATATTTTTATTTTTTTTTAAGATTTTATTTATTTGACAGAAAGAGAGCACGAATAAAAGGGAGGGGGAGAGGGAGAGGGAGAAGCAGACTCTGCTGAGCAGTGAGCCAGATGCAGGGCTCCATCCCCCGAACGTGGGATCATGACACAAGCCGAAGGCAGACACTTAACTGACTGAGCCAACCTGGTTCCCCTCTTTGTATTAGTTTTGCAACTTTTTATTTTTTAAAGATTTTATTTATTTATTTGACAGAGCAAGAGAGTACAAGCAGGGGGAGTGGCAGACAGAGGGAGAAGCAGACTCCCCACAGAGCAGAGAGCCCAATACAGGGCTCAATCCCAGGACCTTGGGATCATGGCCTGAGCCAAAGGCAGCTGCTAACTTACTGAGCAACCCAGGCATTCCCCCACATTTTTTTTAAAGATTTTATTTGTCAGAGAGTAGCTTTGCAACTTTTTTGTAAAACTAAAATTATTTCAACGTCAAAGTTTAATTCTTTTTATGAAAAAAAGTGATCCTAAAAAACTGCTCAAACTAAGTATTGGAGATGATGTGGAGCAAATGGAGCTCTCAGACACTGCCAGTGAGAATGCAAAATGGTACAACCACTTTGGGGAAAGGCATGGCAGTGTGGTAGGCAGATGTGATTAAGTCAAGGATTTTGAGACTGGGAGATTATCCTGCATTATCCTAGCGAGTGCAACATGATCACAAGGGCCCTTTTAAGTCAAAGAGGAAGGCAAGAGAGTCAGAAATGGGACAAAAGAACCAGAGGTTGGTGGGATATGACTGCAGTTTTAAAGACAGAAGGAGGTGATGGGGACACCTGGGTGGCACAGTCAGTTGAGCAGCTGCCTTTGGCTTGGGTCGTGATCCCAGAGCCCTGAGATCTAGCTCCACAACAGGCTCCTTGCACAGCGGGGAGCCTGCTTCCCCCACCCCCTCTGCCTGCCACTACCCCTGCTTGTGCTCTCTGTGTCAAGTGAATAAATAAAATCATTAAAAAAAAAAAAAAAAAGGTCAGGAACCAAGATGTATGGGCAGCCTCTAGAAGCTGGAAAAGGAAAGGAAAGAGATTTCCCCCTCAAGTCTCCAGGAGCAGAGCCTTATCAATATCTCCATTTTTAACCTAGTGTAACCCATTTCAGACTTCTGACCCCCTAGAAGTTAATAAATATGTGTTGTTTTAAGCCACTAAGTTTGTGGTCATTCGTTACAACAACAGGAAACTACTACAGCAATTTTCTTACAAAATTTAACAAATACCTACCATATGACCCATCTATTCCATTCCTAGGTTTTTACCCATGAAAAAGAAAACATACAAACACGCAAAGACTTGTACACAGACATTTATAGCAGCTTTATTTGTAATATCCCTGAACTAGAAATATCCCAACGTCCATTAATAGGGAAATGGATAAACAAATCCAGACAGTAGTATACTGCTCAACAACAGAAAGGAAAAAAAGAACCCTATCAATACATGCACTAACATGGACGAATTTCAAAAGCATTAAACTGAGTGAAAGAAGCCAAGCAAAAAAGAATACAAACTTTATTATTCCATTTATGTAAAATTATTTACATAATATACATATATATGTATGTCTACATATAAAACTAATCTATAGTGGTCAGTTATAGTGCCTGTGGCTGGAATCAAAGGGAAGAATAGATTGTAAGGGTTACAAGGGACATGAGGAAACTCTTGGGGTTGATGAAAATGTTTATCTTGATTATGGTAATGGTTTCAAAACTGTATACTTGTGGGGCCCCTGGGTGGCACAGTCAGTGAGCCATCTGACTCCTGGTTTTACCTCAGGTCATGATCTCAGGGTCATGAAACTGAGCCTCGAGTGGGGCTCTGGGCTCAGCATGGAGTCTGCTTGGGACACTCTCTCTCTCCCCGACTATCCCTTCCCCTATGCTCACTCTCTCAAATAAAAATAAATCTTTAAAAAAAAAAAAAGCATATACATACATGAAAACTCATTAAACAATTTAAATATGTGCAATACACTGCATGTTAACTGTACTTCATTAAAACTATAAAACAAGGGGTGCCTGGGTGGCTCAGTGGGTTAAGCCTCTGCCTTCCGCTCAGGTCATGATCTCAGGGTCCTGAGATGGAGCCCGAATCAGGCTCTCTGCTCAGCAGGAAGCCTACTTCCCACCCCACCCCTGCCCCTGCCTGCCTCTCTGCCTACTTGTGATCAGAGTCTCTCTCCCTGTCAAATTTAAAAAAAAAAACAAAAACTATAAAACAAATGTAATGAAGTGATAAACAAACATTAGTTTGGGGGCATCTGGGTGGCTCAGTAGGTCAAGCAACAGACTTATCATGATCTCAGGATCGCGGTGTCGAGCATGAGTCTGGCTCTGCACTCAGCACAATCTGCTTGTTCCTCTCCCTCAGCTCCTCTCCCCTCTGACTCTCTCTCTCGCCCTTAAAAAAATAAAATATTAAAAAAAAAAAGAAAGAAACGCTAGTTTTGAACATCTACATACTCAACAGTGAGCCCAGAGCTGTGAGACAAGAAGGGAAAAAAATGCAAGCAGAATGGAATAGGAAATAAGAATCTAGGCATTGAATAAAACAGTCCTAAATTTGAGTATTAATTTCAATAACTACCAGCAAAGGGAGTCTTGACTAAGCCTCAGTCTCATTTTCTGTAACAATGGGATAATAATATCAACTTCATATGGCTGTTGTAAGGATTAAAAGAAATAATACATAAAAAATCACGTCAGCCATCTAGGAAGTACCCAATTAATAGCGGCAATAGTAAGAGCGTCTTTTTTCTCCCAGAATCTGATAGACTGCATGTTTCTTTACAGGAGAGGTCTATTTAACTCTTGATTTATATACAATTCTGACAAGTTTATTTATTTTAATAAAGGGAGGATTGTAAGCAGTGCATACAAATAATAAGAGAACTTGGAGCAAAGGAGAAGGAAGAAAGTATTGCATTATAAATTGATGGTCCTAATAAAAGTCCTGAGTTAACAAGAACAGATTCTATTATACATAGAATACTATATTTAGAAGGGTGAAAAAAATCTTTCCTACAAGGCTAAAAAGGAACACACATTTTAGAAAAATTATTGTTCTAGAACAGCTAATTTCTTTCAAAATTATACTTTTCAAGAGGTAAACTTTACTAATCTGGAAATACTTATATCCCTGTAATTCCCCTCAATAATGAGCAAATGAAACATTAAGATATAAAACAAAATAGATTTTCTGTAGCTCTAAATAATTTACTTTGCATGATCCTCAACAATTCTAAAGATATAAATTTTTTCAAAGCTGAAACAAAATGGTATACTGAAAGTATATGTTTATACAAAAATTTTCAGTATTTCTTAAAAGTAGAATTTTTTTAAAGATTTTTATTTTATTTGAGAAGGAGCACAAGCAGGGGGAGGGGCAGAGGGAGACAGACAAGCAGACTCCCTGCTGAGCAGGGAGCCCCATGAGGGGCTCAATCCCAGGACCCTGACATCATGACCTGAGCTGAAGTCAAACACTTGACTAAGTGAACCCAGTCACCCCAAATGAAGTAGAATTTTAAACATGCAATACTTCTGCTATTATGGCTCACTCACCTACTAATTATGGGTCCTTGAGCAAATTACTTAATTTATCTCTAAGGTGTGGATTAAAATATTTCTCATTCCATAGAATTATTGTGAAGAATAAAAGACTCTGTATGGAAAGCACTCTACACAGTGCCTGGCACAAAATAACCAAACACTCAGTGTTAGCTGGTATTACTTTTTTTTTTTTTTAAACTACTGATGAAGATATACCATATCATGATCATAAATTAAACTTAGCAGAGTAAGATTTAGGAAGGATTATATTTAATATACACATATACACATACATACACATATATGAAAATGTATATAGACATACACACAAGCACATTAGAAAGAACTACATTTATTGCAGAACTATAAATTCTACTCTAATTAACACTCAGATTAGGTAACATTTCAAGACTGAAATGTCTGTATTTTTTCATTAAAGATAGGTGCAAAATCTGTAACAAAGTCTAAACCCTGAAAGAAAAAAATGTAAAAGGATCTACTATCTCCTCAATTCACGTTCTTCTACCTACACTGTTCAAATATGTAATGTCTTACTCTTTTGTATATCCTTTCTTACAAAGCAACTAAGTTACTAATGTTTGAGTGCCTTAAAAATGTAAGACACTGTAATACCTTAGTCCCTAAAACCAAAGGAAAGACTAGTTTATATCCAACACACATGTTAACAATATCTGCTCAGGCCAGAGCTAAAATACAGATACTTAAATTTCCCATTTTGTCTTCCTATAACACAGAGTCCATTTGTGAAATAACCTGCATCTAGAATACTGGCATTTGCTGCTGAGATGAAGCAAAAGTTCAATCACTAGATAGCATTCGCAGAAAATTAAACTAGTGAACCTAAGACCTGTTCAACAGCGGAGTTTCTCGGGGTTGTTTTGTTTTGTTTTTACCCCTCCCAGAGCAACCTAAGCAACAATTTTCCAAACTATATTCATAATGCATCCATTCCCAGGTCACTACTCAGAAGCATATAAATAAACCACTGCACAGCTGGAGCCAACCAAACCTATTTTGACAGATCCAGGCCAACCAATTGCAAAGATTCTAAATATGCACTCCCACAGGCCTAGGTAGCACCAGCCCTTGGCTCCAGCATATGTTCCTTTCCTTCCTATAGGCCTAGTTCTGGCTTTTGAGGAAAAAGAAATAAAGCTGTCAGTTGAGTGGATCAAACATCCAGCAGGGTGAGTAGAAAAAGACTGTCCTATAAATTCTGTCAAAAAAAAAATCCGCTCAAATCAGCTATAAAAGGCAAATTAGCTATAAAAGAAAATACAACAAATTCAGTATACTTAATCTCTTTTTAAGATGTATTTATTCGTTTAGAGAAAGAAAGAGAACGTGCACATGTGTGCACAAGCGCAGGGAGAGGGAAAGAGAGGGAGAGAGAATCTCAAGCAGACTCCCACTGAGTACAGAGCCTGAAGCAGGGCTCGATCTCACAACACTGAGATCATGACCTGAGTGGAAATCAAGAGTTGGACATTTAAGCAACTGAGCCATCCAGGCTCCCCCCACCCCAATATACTTAATCTTTTTAAAGATCAAAAGAATAAGAAAATATTGAGATGCTACTTCATCACATTATAAAATGAGCTAGCATAAATAGAGAATATAACACAAAGTCAAATAATAGTTTATGTTGATTCCATTAGACAACATGCTTCTGAGCAATGAGGTAATTTGCACCTTCACACTTTATAAAATTCTAGTATAAAAACATAAGGCATATTGGAGGGGAAGAGATTGTTGAGGATGGGGAATACAGTATTAATTAATTGCAAATATCAATTTAAAACATAACCTTAATTATTTGTCCACACACAGGAAATATGAGGAGAACAATATTTCTGGAAAGCACTAAAATTACTGATTCAATCATTTATCCAACAAGTAATCATCCAATACCTATTCCTTGGTTAAAACTGCAGTATATACTAACCTATAAAAATATAAAGGATAAGAAAAGTACCCGTAAGCATACCTATATGGAAAAGCAATTTCCACACATGTATCTTAAGAACAAAATAATACAAACTAAACACAATATAAATCTAAGCTTTGAGTTCTCTCCTTCACTAAGGTATCTTTTAGCTATCACTGTAAGGTACTTCAAGTTCTATACATCTAACACCTAACTCATGACCTTCCTCTAAAAAAAAACTTACCTCTTTCAGTACTCCTTTTCTCAATGAAAGGTACTAAGTTGCTTAAGCCAGAAACCTCTGAGTCCTCACTCTCCCCCTTCATATTCTACCCATCACCAAATTCTGCTGTCTCCTAAATATTATTGAATGAATTCCTTTCTATCCTTTCAACCAATACCACTCTTGCTAAGTAAGCTAACATCACCTCTCACCCAAACTAGAAAACTTCCTAAGCAATAGCCTGCATCACACTCTGGTATCCCTTCAATCCATTCCCTTGCAGTAAAAAACGTTCTCATCAAAAGCATGTACGACCCCGTCCTTTATTGTTAAAAAAACCCTTTAATGGTTCCTCATTCTTCTTAGAATAAAGGCAAAAACTTCCCAACATTATCTATAAAAACCTGCATGGGCAGGCTTAACTCTCCAACTCGAAGCATGTTCCTTCTCCCTCTGGCTCTTGGTTCTCAGGCCATGGTAGCCTTAATTAAGAGTCCTCATTTTGCCATTTTCCCTTCTACAACAGGACCTTTGCACCTACTCTTATTTTTGCCTGGACAACCATCCCTCCTCTCTTTGCCAAGTTAACATCTATTCTTCCTTTAAATCATAGCACAAATATTTCTTGAGAATGCAGTTTCTAATCTGGTCAAATTTCATTAATATCATCACTTATCCCACTGTCACAGTTTTAATTTAGCTTTTAATTTGGTATTAATACTTATCTCCTCCATCGAACTACAGGTTCCATAGGTGATGGTATCACATTAGGTTGTGTTACACATTTTATCCCCAATGGCTGGGTAGTTCAATAAAACCATACAGCACAAATGAACAAAAATATGAACCAAGTTCAAGAACCACTGAACAGGGTCTAGGCTAAGTCAAAGTTCAGTTGCCAACAATCACAAAACATTCAATACAGATCATGTTCCCACCACCATAATCCTTACTATATTTAATTTCCTTTAGTAAGGTACCATTAGCAGGAATAATGAAGTTCATTTATAAGAGTCTTCTTCTACTGACTTCCTATTTAAATGAGAAAATCATCAAAAAGTCAAACTCAATTGAATACTCTAAAATACAGCAATCTAAATGGTTTGATCAGTTTTCATAACAAAATCACTGATTTTTTTTTTACATTTCATTGTCAATTCCCAAAGCAAAGAAAATCTCTATTTTATCTTGAATCTGAGCCTCTTACTCAACTTATCTCAAGACAAATCACTGAAAATAAAAGTCTACTAAAAATTAACACTTAAGTTAAAACCTCTAGACACTTAAAAAAATGTTCAGTGACAAAAGCAGAAGAATGCAAGGCAACGTTTGGATGAAAAACCCTTTTCCACCATACAAAACAAGAAGACAGACATCTTCCCCATGAATTCTGGCAAGGTCAATTCCTACCCTTATTCACAAAATTCTTGGATAGCTTCCTTGGCCTAAAAAAACCCCACGCTATTTCACAGTGACTGAGTAAAGCCCGGGTATGGAGATGGTTACTTAGGGGACTTGCTTATTTTGATGGTAAGCAAAACAGTTCCCTATGATGTTTCAACAATTCTAGGTCATAAAAACAGTGGGTATTATAATTCATGACAAAACAAAAAGCAAATAAAGATACCTTGTTATAAGCAGAGTCTACAGTATCAGAAATTATTAACAATTTAGGAAAAGATAAACATCTATCAAGAAATTATGAGAGCTAGGGGCACCTGGGTGGCTCAGTGGGTTGAAGCCTCTGCCTTCGGCTCAGGTCCATGATCCCAAGGTCCTGGGATCGAGCCCCACATCAGGCTCTCTGCTTAGCGGAGAGCCTGCTTCCTCCTCTCTCTCTCTCTGCCTGCCTCTCTGCCTACTTGTGATCTCTGTCTGTCAAATAAATGAATAAAATCTTAAAAAAAAATTATGAGAGCTAAAGAAACACTAGTTATTAAGATTCCAAAATGGCCAAATTAGCATGAAAATTTAGTAACAAACCTTCCTCATTCTCCAAATTTTTAATCTCTTCAAAAAAGGTCAACAAAAAACTGTCAAAGCAAACAATCTAGAACTATGATTTTATTCTCCTGAGAGAAATTGTACATTCTGTTAAAAACAACTATATCAATGCATAATTGATACATCATCAATGCATGATTTTTCTTAAATTTTGGGCATTACCACTTTTTTGATAGAAAAATAATGAACAAGCAATAAAAAAGTATTAGTGGTCTCATTACACTGCTGGTAGGAATGTAAAATGGTGCAGCCATTATGGGAAAGTTTGGCAGTTTCTTATAAAATTAGACATGCAGTTATCATACCTAAAATCTCTCTCCTTGGCATTTATCCCAGGAAATGAAAACATATGTTCACGTAAAAACTTGTATATGAATGTTCACAGCAGCATTATTGATAATACCCTAAACTGGAAATATGAATGTCTCTGAATAAGTGAATGTTTAAAAAAACTCTGGTAAATCCATACCATGGAATACTCTCAGTAATGAAAAGGGAGAAGCAATTGATATTGATACATGTAACAACTTGGATAGATCTCAAGTGCATCATGCTTAGCAAATAAAAAAGCCAATCTCAAAGGATTATATGACTTCCATTTATACAGCATTCTCAATACAAAACTACAAAGATGGAGAATTGATTACTGGTTGTCAGGAGACAGGGATAAGGACCATATAGAGGTAGTTTCCCAAAATAAAACAATGTTTTGAATTTATGCAATAAACATTAACTGCCCTTGGACTTTAAAGTTTTAACTCTGGCCCTGTCTCCAGTGAAATTATTTGGTAACTTTCCCCATTCAACTAGCTGATTCATTAAATAAGCAGCAGCTAGTAAGGCAAAACATGGCAATGAGGTACTTCTGTGTCTGAGTCATTAAGATATTCTTACAGGATGTTTAAGAAGGACAGACAGGGAGGTGCAAAGTTAAGTCTCAAAACCACAGCAACTCCATTCTTAGCTGGTTAACACAACATCGGGCTGTCAGCACCAAACACGGAAAGTCTATGCATAGAGGCCAAAAATGGCACACTGACAGTGGGTGTTAACTAAAAAATAAAGTCAGATGGACTAAACATTACTGCATTTTGATCCTAGACCTTGTTAACTGATTAAAAGGCACACCTTACTTGAGTAACCGTTTTTCAAGAAGCAATAATACCATATTAAATGCACACAATTTCAAAAAAATTAAAATGTAAAAAAAGCATTCCTTTAAAACTGACAAAGTGGGGCTGGAGGAGGAGTCTGGGGTGGCTCAGTTGGGTAAGCATCTAACTTGGGCTCTGGTCATGATCTCAGGGTCCTGAGACAGAGCCTGACTCTCCTTCTGCCCCTCCCTCTGCTTATGTGTGTGCTGTCAAATAAAATTTTTTTTTAAAAATTGACAAAGCAGGGCATTTAGGCAATACCTCCAGCATACATAACCAACACCTTTCATTTATTCCTAATTTTTCTAACTGAGAGTTGGACAAAAACAGTACTCCTAGACTTTACTTACCCCAAAATCTGTCGGGTATTTCTAGAGGCAATTAAATATGATATTTACAATCAACATATTGCTGAAAGCTAATAGAAGTAATTTTTGCAAAGATGTGCTAAGAATGTAAGCCTGAGCACTACCCAAAAGGAAAAGTTTCAAAGTACTGCGGCACCAACCATCATAACTAATTTGCTAACCTTCAGTTTCCTCACGGGTTATCTTAGTACCTACCCCCACAAAATCATTATAAAGATTAAATGTAAAATACTTTTAACAGGGTCTGGTATGTATGCACATTAATAACGGGAAACCTCATTAGAGTCAGGAGGCCAGTAGGGGGAGCTCTCATGGCCTACCACTGGTAGTCAATTGCACACCCAAGAGGAAGAGAGGTACCTTGCAAGCCCATTACTATCCCAGCAGAAGGTTTTTCTCCTGCTGCAGAGGATAATAATAATTATTTATTGAGCCAATGAGAGACTGTGACAACCCAGCCAATGAAAACCCACTACACTTTGAACTCCCACTGGACTTTCTACTCCAATGGACTTTTTGTTTTTAACAGCCCTCTCACTCTTCCCCTTCACTCTATAAAGGAGTTGAGATTCTCTGCTATTCCCAAATAAGTCCATTTTTGCTGGTAAAATAACTGAGTTTTCTTTTTAAGGTTAACATGCAGAATAAGTACAACGTAAGTATTAACTAAAACAAAACAAAACAAAACAAAAAACTGGGAGCCCCTGGGTAGTGCAGTCAGTTGAATAGCCATCTGAGGTCATGATCTCAGGTTCTTGAAATCTGGCCTATGTAGGCTCCAAGCTCAGCACAGGGTCTGCTAAAGTTTCTCTCTCCCTCTCACTCTGCCCCTTTCCATGTTCACTCACTCACGCGCACACACTCTTTATCAAATAAATAAATCTTTAGTAAAAATTATTTTAGGGGCACCAATGGGTGGCCCAGTTAGGCGTTTACCTTTCAGCACAGGTTATGTTCCCAAGGTCCTGGGATCAATCCCCACATTGGGCTCCTTGCTCAGCACTTGCTTCTCCCTCTCCCTCTGCCCTGACCCCCACTCATTCTAACTTTGTTCTCTAATAAATAAAATATTTTTAAAAATAAAAATAATTATTTTAGGAAATGCTGGGCACCTACATAGACAGGTGCAGCAGCATCTTAGCTCCCGCTAGGAATGCTACAGCAGGTGTTTCTCATTACCCTGGGCACAACAACCTTAACTTCTTTGGTGGGAGTTCTTGCCACTCCATTTTTTTTTCCTCAATTTGGTAAGAAAAGAAAATCACCAATCAAGCTTAATTATAAATTTTCAAGAACCTGGAAGAATCAGTAAATTGAAGACAAAACACAATAATATGCAACTACTGTTCTTTATAGATTTAGAAACCTCTTTTTATAGCATCACCTCATATTTGTATACCACATTATAGTTTCAAATTCCTTCTTTTTTTTTTTAAAGATTTTATTTATTTATTTGACAGAGCGATCACAAGTAGGCAGAGATGCAGGCAGAGATGGGGTGGGGGGGGGGAGCAGACTCCCTGCTGAGCAGAGAACCCAATGTGGGGCCCAGTCCCAGAACCCCGAGACCATGACCTGAGAGCCAAAGGCAGAGACCCAACCCACTGAGCCACCCAGGCACCCCTCAAATTCCTTCTTAACACATTATCTCATTTGATACCTACAACAATCCTGTGAGATCCTTGCTGTTACTTCACATTTTACAGATAAGGAAAATGAGGCTTAAGTGATATGTTGAAGGTCACACAACCAGCAAGTAGAAGGGCTGAAATTTAAACCTCTCAACTACTCGACCATAGCTGCCTCTCTAAATGGGGATAAGTTTTACAATGCTGACATAGTTTTTCGACCAGCATCCTCCACATTTCAGCAAATCATTAACAGCCTCAAGGTATAATGAAAATTTAGAGTAAATATAAGAATCACAGGACTTTAAGAATCATTTTAAAGTAATCTCTCATTTCACATATGCTTTTATAAAAAGAAAATGTTTTTAGTAGTCAGGATAAAAAAAAATTTTTTTTTGTTTAATGTTCTCATGTTTCAATACCTGCAAGCATTTGTGGAGATCAAGGGGCTGAGGAAAAGAAGAAAAGGATTAAAAAATATAAACCCCAAGTTACCCTGTTATGCCTGATTACCTCCTTGTTTCCAATGTATTTGTTGAGGGAGGGGAAAAAAGACTCTTATTGATAGGCACACTTCAAATTTAAGATTTTTTTCTGATAGTCCACATAAAAACTTGTATACAAATGTTCATAGCAGCACTGTTCATAACAGCAAAAAAGGGAGTCAATCAAAATGTCCATTCACTAATACATAAATAAAATATGGTATATCCATAAAATGGACTCTTATTTGGCAATAAAAAAGAACTGACACATACTACAGAATGGCTACACTATGAAAACATGCTAAGTGAAAAAAGCCAGTCACAAAAGACCACATTTTATTTAAGTTGATTTATATGAATGTCCAGAATAGGCAAATCCATGGAGACAGCGGTTAGTTCATCTAAGGTTAAGACAGAGAGCGAAAATGGGAAAAGACTGCTAAATATGTACAGAGTTTCTTTTTGGGGTAATGCAAATACTCAGGGAATGGTTGTACAACTCTGAATATAATAAAAACCATTGCCGTGTACATTTTAAATGGGTAAATTCTAAGGTATGTGAAATATACCTCAATGAAGCTAATAAAACAAGATGTTAAGAAAGGGAAATAGGTACTTGGTATACAGAAACTGTATATTATCTTTGCTTCACTTTTCCATAAATCTAAAACTCCTAAAAGAAATAGATAAATTAGTAAACAAGATTACATAGTAAACAGCTAAAGTATGAGGTACAGACTAAAGTAGCACCGCAAAACTTTAAAAAGATTCATACACAAGTAAGTGTCTCAGACAAAAAAGTGAATAAATATTAGATGTAAAAAATGAGGTTAGTCCTTGTTCACAGGGTTACACAATAGCACAGGTAGAGGAACAACAGATCTCACAGACCTAGAAAAAGCTCATCATTCATTTGGCTAGACACCTTCCTCTTCCCCTACCTACATACAACTTTCCAAATAAATTTACTTTCAAACACCCCCAAAAGTTCTAGAAACATGTCTACACAGAAAAGAAAATGCTGGGGCACCTGGGTGGCTCAGTGGGTTAAAGCCTCTGCCTTCGGCTCAGGTCGTGATCCTGGGGTCCTGGGATCGAGCCCCACATCAGGCTCTCTGCTCCACGGGGAGCCTGCTTCCTCCTCTCTCTCTGCCTGCCTCTCTGCCTACTTGTGACTTCTGTCTGTCAAATAAATAAAGAAAATCTTTAAAAAAAAAAAAAAAAAGAAAATGCTGGGAAACAACACTGCCACCTTATCAATGTAAAACCACTTCCCATTCACTATGGATCAAAAGATTTTATTAGAAAAACATTTTAACACAATTGTGCCTTATCTATTTCTAAAGACTAAAGACCTTACTCTCCATAGATCAGACCTTAGAATAGGGTTCAAGAGTCAAATTACTGATGAAACATAAAGGATGTCAAGATTTGTCATATTGGCTTCTTAAAATGAATAATATAGCACTCAAATTGTTTAAAAAAGGATACTGACCAGAAAGAGCATAAAGAACTTTCTGAGGAAAGGAAAATATTCTACATCTTAATCAGATCGGTGTTTATAATTATATATATACAGCTACATGCATAAGCAAAAATTCACTGAGCTATGTATACCTCTTAGATGTGTGCATTTACTGGAAATTATACAGTTTTAAAAATGGAATTAAAAAAATAGTATTCCACAGAATTATCTCATTATCCCAAAGCATATGATGTAGTAAGAGTCAGATTTTCATCTTCTTTTAGTAAAAAGAATCAAGCAGAGATAAGTAAAGCAATCTTCTCTGGTTTCTCAAAATCAAGAAGAAAAACAGGTCTCCCAACTCTGTTCTATCATCAATCTAACCTCTGTGCTTCAAAGACAATGACACTGAATCTTGAGACTCTTCTGAGAGAGAGAAAAGACAAGAGGGCAGAACCAATCGTAGTTAAATCAACATACTCAACATCTCCAACTGCCATATCCTTATTCTCCAAAAAGAAAATTATTTAAGTAAATTCTATGCCCAATGTTGGGCTCGAACTCAAGACCCTGAGATCAAGAGCCACATATTCTACCAACTAAGCTAGCCAGGCACCCCAAGAGAAAATTATTTTTATCTAGAACTGGTTAGGAAATAATACAAAGAATGCAAAAGAAGTTCTCGAGTCCATACTCCCTCTAAAAACTATCATGATGCGACCGTGTGCTTCATTCTGCAGTTTTTCCAAGGGAGTTCTAAGGCACCATATTCTCTTGCCTTAAGTTTTGGCCATTTACATGTCTAGAGTGAGAAAGTAAAGAGTGGACAGGTTAGGCCTCAACGGACTGAAATGGCTTTTATTTCAGTTATAAAATTTTGGCATAGGACTAGATCTGAGCAGCCAACTATTTATTTAATAAATAAAGGAACTAAATCCAAAAATAGTTAAGAGACTTGCCCTAAGATATCACAACTAAGAAGTGGCAGAGTCAAAACTGAATCCAGCCTTCCATTCACCATACCACACCTAGACCTCTGCCCAGTTAGAAGCAGCGTACTATCTTACCTGAAGTGATAAGTACACTCAGGGGGAAAAATAGTTCATATTACCCAAATTCTCATGCCCAACTGTCTCATGGCACTAATATTTTGATTCATAACCAGAATTACAAATTAATTATCAGAATTATAGCTGTCATCCAAGTTAAAGTCAGTACCTTCTTTTCTCAGCTGTAAAATCCCCTTGGTCTTAGTATCAAAAGGTTATTTGGTACATAAATAATCAAGGCAAACAGAGAAGGATGGTTTTAAAGAATATATGCATCAAGTTCTTCATAGCATACCACCTTAGTTCACCAAAGACTTTCATACAGTCATTTATCCGATCAGCAAATACTGAACTGCCTACTAGACGTCAGGCACTGTATCAGGCCTAAGGAAAACAAAGATATAGATACAAGGGACTTTGGTTTAGGTAAGCAGACAAAACAGATTGTGGTAAGGATTATGACGGGACAGCCAAGGTGCGACTGAAGCCCAGAGGAGCAACATCTACTCTAATCTGGAGGGTCAAAGAAGTCAGACCAGCTTCTTACTCTCCCAAGCAGTAACATTTGCTTTAGAAGCTCAGGATTCTCACTCTTGAAATACATTTTTTTAAACATTGGTCTCTTATTGACATAAAAGTCTCCAAAACCTATGTCTGAGACAAAAAAAAAAAAAAAAAACACACAAAAAACAAAAACAAAAAAACCCAGCATTACAATATTATCCTATTTATGTAAAATTGTGTTACATTCATATACCCATATGTGCATATATTTTCAAAGGGACATGTATGGAAGGATATTTACAGAAACTTTAATGGTAATCATTCCTGTGGGATAGAATTTCAGATTGCTTCAACTTCTTTAAGCTTTCCTGCATTAATTTTTAAAAATACTCTGTCCCACCCTATAGGGATGCCTGGCTGGCTCAGCCAGTGGAGCATGCAGCTCTTGACCTCAGAGTCAAGAGTTCAAGCCCCAAAATGGGTGGACAGATTACTCAAAATAAATTTAAAAAGAATACTGCTCTAGTTTTTTATTCTGCTGTAACCAAGGTGAGTAGAAGAGGGAAAGCACACAGACCAGAGCTGAATAAACTATCACTGTACTTATATCAACCTGCCTCCCCTATTCAGAGTATTATTTGTCACATGGGGGACACTAATCCAACACACCTGGTACCTTTTATTTACACTTGTAAGAAGGGCCACTTTGGGGACAGTTTCTGGAGAAACAAGAAAGGTAGATGGGGACCTAAAATAAACAGGCTATAATCGCAGTGCTAAGGTGTTTAGACTTCATTCTGTGGATGACAGAAAAACAGAGAGGTTTTCTAAAGACAGTCGACTCCACTTTTTAACAAGGTATCTGGTAGCAGCTAGAATACATAAACAGGAAATGACATAAAGACAAAGAGATGTGTTGAAAAGTTGTGGTTCTATGTTTAAAAAAAAACCTAGAGAAATGCAAATTTTTATCAGCACTATCTCTGGTGGATGAGAACAGAGGCAGTCTCCTACTTTCAGTGTTATACATTTCTATAATCCTTGTACTTCTTAAAATAAGTGTGTATTATATTTATAACCAGAAAAAATAAGAATGACTTTCACAATAATTCAAATGGGATGCAGGGGAAATGATGAAAGCCTGGATTATAAACTCTATAAGGGCAAGAAACTGATATATCGTATTTACCACTATGTCCCTAATACCTCGTACAGTGCCTAGCATATATTAGGTGCTCGATAAATGTGCCAGAATAAATGAAAGAATAAATGAGTGAACCTAATGTACATCCTAAAGTTTCAATAAAGAAGAAACATTTCAAAAGTAAAATACACATCTGTTGGTCAACATAAAGAGCAAGAACAGAAAGAAACTGAAGATAACCCAAGTTTTACAGACTGACTAGTTGGCTAAGTGAACGACGAACCATTAATCAAGATAAGTAAAACTAGAGGTGGTTTTAAGTACACAGGAATGCAAAGAGATCGTGACAAAATGTCAGTGAATTTGGTAGAAGGCACTAAGTTTCAGGAACCAGTAGGGAGTGTAGGCTGAAGATGCAGATTTGGGAGTCATTCATATAAAGCTACATCAGGGATCAGAGCTATAAGAAACCCATTACTGACTTTCATGTTCTTAACAGCAGAACAAGAGAGGCAGATCAAAATAAAGTACACCCACTATTCTGGGGCCCTTATACCCTGACTTTTTAAAAGATTTTGTTTATTTATTTGAGAGCGAGCGAGCACAAACAAGGGGAGAGGGAGAGGGAGAAACAGACCCCCTGCTGAGCAGGGAAACTGACCTGGGATTCCATCCCAGGACCCTGGGATCATGACCTAAGCCAAAGGCAGACGCCTAACTGACTGAGCCACCCAGGCGCCCCAATACTCTGATTTTTGTCCCACTAATTCTTAAACCTAGATTCTGAAATAAAAACACCTTGGGCTTCCAGTCTTCATCTCTCATTTGCTTCCTAATAGCATACAAAGGCCCACAGCTGTATTTTTACTATTTGCTACAAAAAAATTCTGGGCTTACAAACCCAGGCCAGATCAGAAATCCAATACACTTGGCATTATTTACCATAAACATACAAAATTCATCTGCTGGTTTTATTCAATATTAACCACTGGCAAACTAATATAAAGTAATGGTTTGTCACTGAATTTTTAAAGTTTTGGATTAAAACTTTTGAAAAAATTAATGTTTTGGGAGAGTACTCTTTATCAATAGATAATGTTTACAGATGTTTATTCACACACTAGGACAATAAAAGTTATTTTTGAATTTTTTTTCTTATTATTCCATGATTACAACATGATACTTCCAAATTGTCCTCAACTATGCAAGTCTCTTCCCTCTCCAGTTCATTCTATGAAATCAAGTCTCCCCATTTCCTTTGTTTTAGTCCCATCCAGAGAAATCCATCCTCCCTATCTCAAACTGCCTTTATCTAAAAACTAATTTCAAAAGGTCAGCAAATAGGTTAGGCTAGTCTCATAAATGTAGAGATACAAAATATAAGACTAACTTGTCTCCATGCTTTTATTCACGTTATTTTCCATACCTGCAGTGTTATCCCTTTTTTCCAACATTTATCCAATTTTAGTATATGTGCTGCCGAAGCGAGCACCCAACATTTATCCAAATAGAAGCCGCAGATCATATCCTTCTAACCACTTCAGCACTCACCTATTCTCTACCTTCATTGAATTCCTATAATACAAATTAATGGCCTTCAAAAGTTAATTATGGGGGTGCCTGGATGGCTCAGTCAGTTAAGCATCTGCCTTCAATTCAGGTCATAATCTCGTGGTCCTGAGATTAAGCCCCACATCAGCTCCCTGTTCAGCAGGGAGTCTGCTTCTCCCTCTCCCTCTGCCTACCTCTCTCTCTGTATCAAATAAATACAGAAAATCTTTAAAAAAAAAAAAAGTTAACTATGTTTTCCTCTATCTACATTGGAAAGTAAGCTTCTTGAAGAGATATGTCATATCAATACTGAGTACACAGTAGGCATGCAATGAATACTTACTAAATCAATGGTGGCTCTGAATCTGTATCTTAGATTTTTGGCTTCCCAGCCCTCCTTTGCTTCCACAGTGCCATATACCAGAAATAAAATATATTATTTTGATTTTAATTTTACTAACAGATATTAGACTATCTTAAACCTAAATTTATTTTATTTTAAACTGCCAAGTCTGTCACCTTATTTTAGGACCATAAGAAAGAAAAGCTTAGGGACACCTAGGTGGCTCAGTCATTGAAGCAGCTGCCCTCAGCTCAGGTCATGATCCCAGGACCCTGGGATGGAGTCACACATTAGACTCCCTGCTCAGCAGGGAGCCTGCCTTTCCCTCTTCCTGCTGCTCCCCCTGCTTGTGCTCGCTCTCTTTCTCACAAATAAATAAACAAAATCTTTAAAAAAAAAAAAACTTAACTGTTAAAACACCGTAAAAGAAACCATTATTTTTGCAAAGTAAAAAAAATTAAACTCTAAAATCGTATTAGAAGTTTGACAATCATAATACTGTATACTTCTTCAGTGTATTTACATTCTTTGCCAAAATATAACATAAAACATAAGGAAAAAAATTTTTTTCTTTGTAAATTATTTTATTCAAGAAGGTGGGAAAGACAGACATGGGCTGAGCGGAGCCCTGAGTCTCTAAAAATATGGAACACTTCACCAATTTGCATGTCATCCTTGTGCAGGATCCATGCTAATCTTCTCTGTATCATTAACAGGGGGGAAACTCTTAAAAGGTTAGTCAACTGGCCAGATTTTTCTTTTTTAAAATAAAGATTTTATTTATTTCAGTAAGAGAGAAAGCACAAGTAGGGGAGTGGGAGAGGGAGAGGCAGATTCCCCTGCTAAGCAGAGAGCCCGATTCGGGACTCCATCCCAGGACCCTGGGATCATGACCCGAGCCGAAGGCAGCCGCTTAACCACCTGAGCCACCCAGGCCAGATTTTCTAAACCTATCTTAAGAAAACAATTTTCTTTTTAAAAACAGTTTAATCCAAACAATATGGCACATGGCACTATTTAGGGATATATATGATGGGAAAAATAATCATTCTATGAAACTCCCATTCCATCCTCTTTGGGTAGATGTTAAGAAAGCTGATAAATATCTAGTCCCATCCTAATATGTGTAGAAAACCCAAGGTAACTCTCCCAGAGTAAAGAAAAAACATTCTATGAAACTCCCATTCCATCCTCTTTGGGTAGATGTTAAGAAAGTTGATAAATATCTAGTCCCATCCTAATATGTGTAGAAAACCCAAGGTAACTCTCCCAGAGTAAAGAAAAAACATATAGCCAAGCAAAATAACTGAAGTCACAGGGGTGACTTCAGTTATTGTGGGGTGGGTTATTTCACAACTTCCAATTCAGCTTATCTGGCGACTGACTCTGTGTATGCTTGTTTTCAAGAAACAGACTTAAAGGCCATACTTAAAGTAAATTTTTGAAAGTAAGGCCAGGAATGAACTAAGTCACTGAATCAGAGCTAGAAGGGATTCTTAAAAATTTAAAGATGAAAAATGAGACTCTAATTAGGTCATACAGGTAGTTGGAAACAAAGGTTAGAACCAAGGCATCTAACTTCTAGAAAAAGTATTTATTAAGTGCCTAATATGATGAAGAACTCTGCTAGGAGTTAGACTAGTGCCCACTCCTGCTTACCAAGATACTTTCCATGGATTTTCAAACACATTTAAAACATTAATTAAGGCTGGGGCACCTCAGTGGCTTAGTCGGTTGAACATCCACCTCTTGATTCTGGCTGGGGTCATAATCTCAGGGTCGTGATCTCAGGGTTGTAGGATCCAGCCCCACATCAGGCTCCCGTTCTGTGGGGAGTCTGCTCGAGTTTCTCTCCATCTGCCCGCCCCCCCGCCCATTGCATTCACATGCTTGTTTGCTCTCTCAAATAAATCTTTAGAAAAAGTAGTCTAGGGTTGCCTGGGTGGCTCAATGGGTTAAGCCTCTGCCTTCAGCTCAGGTCATGATCTCAGGGTCCTGGGATTGAGCATCTGACTCTCTGCTCAGCAGGGATTCTGCTTCCCCCCCTTCTCTCTGCCTGCCTCTCTGCTTACTTGTGATCTGTCAAATAAATAAATAAAATCTTTAAAAAAAAAAGGAAAAAAAGAAAAAGTAGTCTACATTAAGGCTTACATTCTAAGGAAATTTCTGTATTAGGACAAGGCAGTGTCTACATCTCTAAAAAGCATGTTAAAATAAGGAGGTAAAGAAGGAAAGAAAAATAAAACTTTAAAGCAGTAAAGAACTTAAAATTTCACACAAATTACCTTTCCTGTCCTGATTGTTGTTTATCATTAAAAAGAATAAGACCATCAAAAACATCTCTACCCAAATCTCATGACCCAATAGTTTAAGAAAAATGAGCCTTATTCCTGTTGGGAAAATGATCTGTTTTTGTCACATCACACTGAAGAATTAGCTCTGTCACAGGATTAGAGTACAGCCATCTGAGGACAAAAGTCTAGGCAGAAAAAGAAACAATACTGGAATTTGATAAAGACCACTCAGAAATATAGCATTTAGGTGTTTCAATGGCACCTTTCATCTAAAGATCTCAAAACAAATATTATTTACATTACCAAGAATCAAAATGGTGGCACCATGGCCCAATAAAGAAACATATCAATGACCCAGAGGGAACTCAATACTAATGTTCTGAAATTTAGCCCTCTGTTCTAAAAAACAGTATCTAGTTACAGTTGACCCTTGAACATCGAGGGGGTTAGAGGCGCCAACATCCTGCAGAGTCAAAAATCTGCATATAACTTTTGACTCCTTAAGAACTTAACTACTAATGGCCTACTGTTGACTGGAAGCCTTACCAACAATATAAACTGTGATTAACACAACTTGTGTACATTATATGCATTATGCATTATATACTGTTTTTTTTTTTTAAGATTTTATTTATTTATTTGACAGACAGAGATCACAAGTAGGCAGAGAAGCAGGCGGGGGTGAGGGGGGGAAGCAGGCTCCCTGCTGAGCAGAGAGCCTGATGTGGGGTTCGATCCCAGGACTCTGAGATCATGACCTGAGCTAAAGACAGAGGCTTAACCCACTGAGCCACCCAGGAGCCCCTATATACTGTATTCGTAAGATAAAGTAAGCTAGAGAAAAGGAAATACTAAGAAAATGATAAGAAAAAACACATTTATAGTACTATAATGTTTTTATCAAACACACACAAAAAAACCACCCACATGTAAGCAGACCTGCATTAAGTTTACACCCATGTTTTCTGAGGGTCAACTGTGTTTGGATTTTGTCCCTCATTCCAGGCAAGGTTTTCCTAAAACCCTTGGAATTTCATGAGTGATAGGAGTATGCCTTTTGTTATTCATAACAAGTCTTTCAACCACACTGCAGTTTATGCTAATGAGGTGACTTTTGGTGGACTCCTACATAGCTCAAGATGGGAACTGGTTGTCAGAGAGACAAACCACAGGATTTGAGGGTTAAAACTTTCAGGCCCCACCCTTCAAAATGGGGAAAGGGAGAGGATGGTGAATAAGGTAACTACCAATGCCGATGATTTATTTAACCCATCATTCCTAGGAAACAGAACCTTCTCAAAAACCCCTCAACAACAGGGTTTGAAGAGCTTCTGAATGAGTGAACACACTGATGCAGAGAGAGGGCAGGGAAGCTCCCCATACTTGCCCTACACATCTCCCCACCTGGCTGTTTCTGAATTGTATTCTTTATAATAAGCCTGTAAACATAGGTAAAGTGCTTTTCCCAAGTTCTGAGTCATCCCAGCAAATTACTGAATCTAAGGAGGGATCAGAATTTTTTACAAAGTTGGAGAAGAAGTACAGGTGGCCCAGGACTTGCAACTGTTGTCTACAGTGGGGGCAGTCTTGTGGAACTGAGCCCTTTTAACTTGTAGGATCTGACATTTTAACTCCAGGTACACAGTGTCAGAATTGAATTCAAATGTAGGACTAGTGTCACAGAATTGGAGAACTGGTTGTGGTGTGGAAAAACCCACACACAAGTAGTTAATTCCAGTGTATATTTATAAAACTTAAAGAAAAAAATGGATTTGTTGATACCATCTCCCAGTTTACCTTGCTGAACATGAATAAATAGAAGACCTAAAAAATTAAGTTCTGTTGTCAGAATAGTTGCTACTAATAATTCGTAATAATTATATGTCATGGGGCATCTGTGGCTCAGCTAGTCAAGCGTCTGCCTTGGGCTCAGGCCCTGAATGGGGCTCTCTGTTCAGCAGGATATCTGTTTCTCCCTTTCACTCTCCCTCTGTGCTCTCTCTCTCAAATAAATAAATAAATACACAATAAATAACAAAATAAATAAAAGTGAAAACCTCTACTTAAAAAAAAATTTATATCATCTGAGGCACCTGGCTGGATCAGTCAGTGGAGCATGTGACTCTTAATCTCAGAGCTGTGAGTCTGAGCCCCACACTGGTTGCAGAGATGACTTTAAAAAATAAAATCTTTAAAAAATAATAATTTCATGCCATTTTTATGACAGACATTAACCTTAGGGTAAATTATTTCCAGTATATACAACTCTGAAAGACAGATACTGCCCCCGAGAGCAGATGAGAAAATTAAATCTCAACATTAATTTTTCCATTGCACAGCAAGTAGCAGAGAACTAAATATTCTGTCTTCTTCTACACTATGGCAACCTTTACTTTCCATTATGTAGTATAAAATTATAAACTCTCTAACAATCCTTAAGAACATGTCCTAAATTATGCTCTTGAAACACTAATCTTAAGGCAGAGGAAGGGGGTTGCCAGGTTTGAGGCTTTTGAGTAACAGCACAGGCCCCACACCTCTTGGTGCTTAAATGGAGCAGCATCCTACTCATCCTATCACAGAAAAGCCAGAGGAAAGTAATGCTGTGCCTCTTTGTGGAGCCATACCTTCCCCCAGCTTTATCAGTCTTCAAGTAAGTTTCCACCAGCCACTTTCCTGAACATCTGGACAACAAAGCTGCTCTCGGGAGCTGACCACAAGTCCAAGAAATTCCCAGGACTCCTAGAATGTTTGTATGCCAATCTCCAGTTTCAGACCCACACACAAGTAGTTACCACAGCTTGCCCAAAAGAAAGCTATTTAGGAAAATTTATAAGCATCCATAACACAACTGGGTCTCCTGGAGGGAAAGCAAAGAACTCCTCTCCCACTCTTATCTCACAATCTAGAGTTAAATCACCTACTCCAATATAGCAAATGAACTGCAGAACAAGAAAACAAAACAAAAGCAAAAGCAAAACAAAACAGGAAAGGGAAAGAGGAAGGGAAGGTGAGGGGAGAGGGAGGAAGGGAAAGAGGGAGGGAGGAAGATAGGCAGGCAGGCCAGCAGGCAGGCAGTCAGACAGACTAGCCTTAAGAAATGCTGTCAAGGGGCACCTGGGTGGCTCAGTCAGTTAAGCACCTGCCTTCAGCTCAAGTGATGATCTCAGCGTTCTAGGATCTGGTTTCAAGCCCCACACGCTCTGCTCAGAGGGGAGCCTGTTTTTCCCTCACCCTCTGCCCCTCCCTCCCTGCTTATGCTCTCTCCCTCCCTCTCTCAAATGAATAATAATTTTTAATAAAAAATTATTAAAAATAATTTTTTAAAAAAGAAATGCTATCAAAAATATAAAAATAATCCATCTACAGACATAGTATTCTCGTTTTCTGCTTTATACACTTTTTAAAAACTACCTTTTTTGGCATTGTATTCTCTTGCTGGTTGGAAAACATTTCATGTTTTTTCTTTAGTTATCGAGGAACTAAAGTCGGGGCGCCTGGGTGGCTCAGTTGTTAAGCGGCTGCCTTTGGCTCAGGTCATGATTCCAGGGTCCTGGGATCCAGCCCCCACTCGGGCTCCCTGCTCAGCAGGGAGCCTGTTTCCTCCCTCTCTCACCCACCATGCTTGTGTTCCCTCTCTGTCTCTCTCTGTCAAATAAATAAAATCTTCAAAAAAAAAAAAAAAACAGGAACTAAACTCAACAAGAGTTTTCATTACCTTTTCACCATTACCAATATTAGCACAAAGGAGAGAGTCTACTTGAGATTCGAAAATCTTAAGAGCTGGGACGGACAAGAAAGATCATGTGGTCCAAAATGCAGAACACCTGTATCTCTAGAAGACAATCATCCAGCCAATACTTGAATATCTCTAATGACAGAGACCTCATAATTTTGTCAATTCCACTGTGGGACATGTCTTACTGTGCAAAAGGTCTCCACAGTGGGATGAAATTCATCTCCAACATAGTTTCTACCCACTGTCTGTCCTCTGGAGCAATAAAGATGAGTCTGCTTCCTCTTGCTTAACATAATCCTTCAAATACAGTTAAGTTTCCAAGTATTATCTTCTGTAGCAAAACAGCTCCTGATTCTTTAATTGTTCTTCATTAACTATGGTGCCTAGAGCTCTCTCAGTATTCTAGTCATATTCATCTGAACAATTTAGATTATCACTGTCCCACTGAAGTGTAAAATCCATAACTGGACACAATACTCCGGACATAATCTGACAGTACAAGAACAAAGGGACGATGACGTCTCTTAATTTAGCACTATACATCTTAATTTAGCACTGTACATCTATAAATAGTCATCAGTGCATCAATGTTACCTCTTTTCACAGCCAAATCACACCATTAACTACCTTAGACTATTGTGGCTCCAAATGAAAAATTATTTGGGGCCAGATCATTTCTGTTAAAGAGTAAGACTTTAAATTTCAATCACACCTATCTCATCACTTTCATACCTCATCCTGCTTATAGTGCCTTGATTTTCTTTAATGCAACCTATTAGATAACACTCCCAGTTTTGGCGTCATTTACAAAATTTTTAGTAAGCGGGGCGCCTGGGTGGCTCAGTGGGTTAAGCCTCTGCCTTCAGCTCAGGTCATGGTCTTAGGGTCCTGGGATCGAGCCCCACATCAGGCTCTCTGCTCAGCAGGGAGCCTGCTTCCCCCTCTCTCTCTGCATGCCTCTCTGCCTACTTGCGATCTCTCTGTCAAATAAATAAATAAAATCTTAAAAAAAAATTTTTTAGTAAGCACGCATATTACATCATTATTTAAGATCTAGATCCATAAAGCTTGGCAAAAAGAGAACTTACAAAGCCTGTTATGATCACACTGTGCTTCATAACAAAACAAATAAGCAAACCAGGTTTAAAAGACCAACAAACTGGGAAAAGACATTTACAACACATACACTGATTTCATTATATAAATGGCTCCTACAAATTCCTAAGTGAAAAAAGCAATTAATCAATGAATAAAAACCAAACTCTAACATGAGCAACCAGTTTACAGAAAAGCAAATATAAATTGTTTTTATACAGATAAGATCTTCACCCTCACTCAAAAAGAGCAATGTAAAGTTTTTTATATGATTAAAGTTTCTAATTTTAATTTCATTTTAATTTTAGTATAGTTAACATACAATGTTGTATTAGTTTCAGGTGTACAATACAGCGAATCAACCATTCCTTATCACCCACTGCTCATTACCAGTGCCCTCCTTAATCCCCATCAGCTATTTCACTCATCTCCCCCATCCACCTCCCCTCTGGTAACTACCAGTTTGTTCTCGTTGGTTAAGAGTCTATCTCTTGGTTTGTCTCTTTTTTTTTCTTTGCTCATTTGTTTTATTTCTTAAATTTCACATGAATGAAGTCATATGGTATTTGTCTTTCTCTGACTTATTTCACTTAGTGTTATACCCTCTAATCCATCAGGCTGATGCAAATGGCAAGATTTCTTTTTTTTTTAAAGATTTCATTTTTTATAGGTGAATAATATTCTATTGTATGTATATGTGTATATATACAATATACATAATCACATCCTCTTTATCCACTCATTTATTGATGGACATTTGGGCTGCTTCCATAATTTAACTATTGTAAATAATCCTGCTATACACATAGGGAAGCATGTATACCTTTTAATAAGTGTTTTTGTATTTTTTGGGTAAAGACTTAGAGTAGCATGATTACTGGATCATATATGTTTAACTTTTTTCTTTTTTAAATAATCTCTAAACCCAATGTGGGGCTCAAACTCATGACCCAGAAATCAAGAGTTGCATGCTCTACCAACTAAGCCAGCCAGGTGCCCCTCTATTTTTAATTTTTTGAGGAACCACCATACTGTTTTCCACAGTGGCTGCACCAGTTTGCATTTTCAACGACAGTGCATTAGGGTTCCTTTTTCTCCACAACCTCACCAACACCACTGTTTCTTATGTTTTTGATTTTAACCATTCTGACAGATGTGAGATGAAAAGCAAATTAAATTGAATCTATAATGTGGGACGCCTGGGCAGCTCAGTAATTTAAGCATCTGACTCTTGATATCAGCTCAGGTCTTGATCTCAGGGTCATGAGTTCAAACCCTGCATTGGGGGCTCCATGCTGGGCATGGAGCCTATTTTAAAAAATAATAAACAAATCTATAATGTGATAACATTTTTTACCTATCCAAGTAGGTAACATATCTAATAAGGAGTGGAAAGAAGTACTACACAGATTGCTGATAGGAATATAAATTGATTCCAATTCTTTAGAGAGTAATTTAGAAATATCTATAAAATTTTTAAATATATCTACCTTTTCTTTGGAGCATGGATAGTCACTGAAACTTTTATAATAGCAAAAGTGCTAGATGCCTAGTTGTCAATCCCACAGCCATTTTTCCCTTCTTCCTCATTTTTTTTTAATTTATTTATTTGACACAGAGAGAGATCATAAGTAGGCAGAGAGGCAGGCAGAGGATAGAGAGGGGGAAGCAGGCTCCCCGCTGAGCAGAGAGCCCGATGTGGGGCGGATCCCAGGACCCTGGGATCATGACCAGAGCCAAAGGCAGAGGCTTTAACCCACTGAGCCACCCAGGCGCTCCCCCTTCTTCCTCATTAATCAGAATTCACATTTGCTCCCGATGATAATGTGCCCAACCCCAAGAAATGACTCATGACCAGCTGAAGCCAGCTATGGCTATCATATTCTCTTTGCCAGGTAATCATGTTCCCAGACATGCCTGGGGTGATGGGCAGCAAGCAATATGACCCTCTCTGAAATGAGGCAGTGCTACTCAAATTCACAGCATCAGCATCAAATGCAAGTGCATTAGTGATACAAATTCACAGACCCCACTAAAAACCTACAGATTTCAGAATCTCCATCAGTGGAATTTACATTTTAACAAGTTCCCTAGGTCAGTCTTACAATTACTCCTAAAGTTCATGAAGCGTTGTTTAGGAGACTTTTCTGGGAATTATTCCACCACCACCACCCCCATTTAAAACGACCAAGCCTTCCCATTAGAAAAATATTTTGCCCTCCATTTCCTGTTTTTGAATGCAGTTAGTTGTGCTGCTTAGAATTAAGGCAGTCATCCTACAACCATGAGGCTACACAGAGAAACTGAAAAAACAATACTGAGCATAACAGAGTTAAAGTGGGGGAAAACTTGGATCTAATAAATATTACCAAGCTACCAAACTAGCTCTGAACCACCTATTTCCTTGTTTCTATTTACATGAAACAATTTAGAGTCTTTACTGTTTAGGCAGCTGTTAGATATTGCTACTGTTATTTACAGTACAATATATCTTAAGTGATAAACTTTGTATCTACCCATGGAAACTAATGTAGCTTAAATTCTAATGGAAATAAAGTAATTTGTGTCAATGTTTAACAGCGGCATAGTGTTCTATGTTAATCTATTTCCTACAATTTTATTCCTTTGTGATTCCCATATGACCACACAATTTTAAGACAACCGGTACTAGTCTCAGACCACCAACAAGTTTTGGTCTCAATCTGCTACTTCATTCCAACTAGAACATAAGCTCCAGTCAGGCAGAAACTTTAATGCATTGCATCTCCAGTAGCTCCAACAGAACCAAACATTTATGCAAGTATTTGATAGATATTTTTTAAATAAATAAATGAAGAAAAAGAGGTGTTCCACAAAGCCCGATTAAGTTGTATCTAAGCCTAACTTATCTATTTTGGTTGTCTGCACAAGATCGTCAGGTTGAATATGCTACAAAGATGGAAAACTTCCACTAAGGAATAGGTAAGTATGAGTTAATTTCTCACAGTCCCCTTTGACTACCAATTAGTATTTAAAGTGTCTTTCAGCCATGTAACCTAGGAAAGAAGAGTAGCTGAGAGCCTGATGGTTCCTAACCAATCCTTACATTTCTTCTTTTTTATCATAACTGCTAAGGATGATTTGAAAACCCTAAAGGCATGAAATAAAAATTCAGGAACTAAGAATCAGTGGTTTAGGATACCTTAAAGATTTCAAAGCACACTTTCCAATATTACTCTAAATGAGCAATTAATCAAACCAGTTGCTATAACAGTACTTAAACATCTTAAATCTTCTCCTATCCCAGACATTTATCTAGAGTTACATATTTTTACCTAAATACCACCTCATCAGGGTTTAGGACGGTTTTACTGTTGGAAAAGCAACCTCTCAAACAGATTTTTACTCCCGTTGCCTCCGGAAACTATTCTTACCAAGATTACCAATAACTTCCACATTGCTAAATAAATGGTTATTTCTCAGCCCTCCTCTTAACTGTTTAGTATTTAACACAGTTGATAACAACACTTTCCTCATTTGGCTTCAGGATAACCTCTCACCTGTCTTTCTTCCTACTTCCCAGGCTGATGCTGTCTTTTTTTTTTTTTTTAAAGATTTTATTTATTTATTTGACAGACAGAGATCACAAGTAGGCAGAGAGGCAGGCAGAGAGAGAAAGAGAGGAGGAAGCAGGCTCCCCACTGAGCAGAGAGCCCCATGCGGGGCTCGATCCCAGGACCCTGGGATCATGACCAAAGCCGAAGGCAGAGGCTTTAACCCACTGTGCCACCCAGGCGCCCCTGATGCTGTCTCCTTTGACTGTTCCTCATCTTCCTCACTTCTAAAGACTCTAATGGTCCACTCTCTGGACTAGTGGACTCTGGTACATTCCAGAGTTAAGTTCTTCAACTTCTTACTTCTATCTCTATTCATTTCCTAGGTGACCTCACCTAGCCTCCTGACTTAAATATAATATTTTTGTCAGTAACACCCAGTGGCACACCTCCAGCAGATCCTCTCTCCTAAATACCAGATTCATAAACCAGCTACCTACTTAACATCTCTACTAAGTCTAGTAGGCATCTATAATATATGTTCAAACTTGAGCTCCTGTTCTTCCCTTCCAAACTTGTTATTCTTTTAGTCTTTCCCATATGAATAAATAGGGTCCTTGCAGGAACTTGGAGCAAAAACCTTCAAATTGTCCTTAACTCCTTCCTTTCTTTCAGAGCACACAACCAACTATCAGCAAAACCAGTTGATAATACTTGAAAATTATATCCAGAACCAGACCATGTGTCACCACATTCACTGCCACCCCACAGTGCAAACTGTCATCTTCTCTCACTTGGATTACAGCAATAGCCTCCTAACTGGTGTTCCTGCCTTTGCCCTTGCGAAACCCACCACCAGGGTATTACCAGCACACAGCCAGAGGCATGATGTCAAAATGGAAATCAGAAGGGCGCCTGGGTGGCTCAGTGGGTTAAAGTCTCTGCCTTCGGCTCAGGTCATGATCCCAGGGTCCTGGGATCAAGCCCCGCATTGGGCTCTCTGCTCGGCAGGGAACCTGCTTCCCTTCCTCTCTCTCTGCCTGCCTCTCTGCCTACTTGTTATCTCTGTCTGTCAAATAAATAAAAATCTTTAAAAAAAATTTTTTTTTAAATGGAAATCAGATTATGTCATGCCACCACCCAAAAATTCTCTGAAGATTTCCCATATCACTCAGCCTAAAAGCTAAAGCCCTACAAAGGACCAACAGTACTAGCAGCAACTGGGAGCTTGTTAGAAATGAACCCTACCTCAAACCTACAAAATTAGAATCTGAGTTTTAACAACAACCACCTACATAAACCATATGCACATTAAAGTTTGGAAAGTACTTCCCTGAGGCTCCACAAGATAAGCACCTACCCTTCCAATTCTTGCCATTTCCCAGGCAAGTTTCTGTCTCAGGACCTTTGCACTTGCCTTCATTCATTTATCTGCATGGCTTACTCTCTCACACTTTTCAAGTTTTCACTCAAATGTCACCTTCTCTGTGAGCCATCTATGACCACTCAATCCCTCCCTTCAATATGCCCTATTCTTCTTTCCTGCTTTTACTTTTCTCATTAGAACTTGTCATTATGGGGTGCCTCGGTGGCTCAGTGGGTTAAGCCTCTGCCTTCGGCTCAGGTCATGATCCCAGGGTCCTGGGATCCAGCCCCGCATCAGGCTCTCTGCTTGGCGGGGAGCCTGCTACTTCCCCTCTCTCTGTCTCTGCCTGCCTCTCAGCTACTTGTGATCTCTGTCATTTATTTATTAATAATTTTATTTATTAATAATATTATTTATTAATAATTAATTAAATAAATTAAATAATTAGTTAGTTAGTTAGTTAGTTTTAAAAGCTTAATTTAAATTAATTTTTAAAAAAAACTTGTCATCGGGACGCCTGGGTGGCTCAGTTGGTTAAGCAGCTGCCTTCGGCTCAGGTCATGATTCCAGCGTCCTGGGATCGAGTCCCACATCGGGCTCCTTGCTCGGCAGGGAGCCTGCTTCTCACTCTGTCTGCCTGTGCTCACTCTCGCTCGCTCTCTCTCTCTCTCTCTCTCTGACAAATAAATAAATAAATAAATCTTTTTAAAAAATAAATAAATAAAAAATAAAAAAACTTGTCATTATAAAATGATTTTTACTTTACCTTGTTTATTCTATCTCCCCACATAAAACATTAAATAACTTCCATGAGAGCAGAAATTTTTCTTTTCTTCCCCAGAGCCCAGAACCTTGTTAGTCCTCAATAAATATTTTTAAATGCATAAAACAATAAACAAATGATATTTCTCTTCAAAACACTATACAGTAGATTTTATAAAATAGTTCCTTACCATACAAACCGACATTTTCTTAGCATTATATTCAACAAATCCACTTTTTAAAATACACAGAGCACCTACCATGTAATTAGGCACGAAAAGCACTACTGTTCATCCATGATTAAGTATGGAAATGTAAAAATCTGATTCTTAACAGGGCTGTACCATCAAAAAGTCTGCAGAAATAAAAACTGAGTCTTTGAGTAAAAAGTAAAAAGATGCCTACAGCTCTCTGCAATGCAGTAACAAGCCTTTATAGTGATAAAATAGTCTTCCACACAAAAATTTCTCACCTGACCCTCAACAATCCCACAAGGTTTGTGTAAAGCAAGTAATGATAAGCTGAATTTTGGAGATGCAAAAACAAACATACTCTATAACTCAAAGCATGGCAGTAACAATGTCAAAACTGGGATTGAAGTCTGTCAAATTTTAATTCAAAACTCTCCAATGTCAGGGGTACCTGGGTGGCTCAGTCAGCTAAGCATCTACCTTCGGTTCAGGTCATGATCTCAGGGTCCTAAGATCGAGTCCCACATATCTATCTCTATCTCTAGCGCTCTCTCTCTTTCTTAAATAATTAAGTAAAATCTTTAAAAAAAAATCTCCAATATCCTATCTCCTCTTATAAATGATACTGGACCAGACTACAATATCATATAGCTACATATTACCCTAAAGATACTAAGCTTTCCCAGTGTCTATCCAGAATGAGAACAAACTCTGTTCATCACAGTCACAATCCCAACTTGAGGCATAAGTATTCAAACAGCTTCCTGTCACTTTTAAGTCTAACCCAGAGTCCAAAGACATTCAAGAATAATGTAAGAAATGAGCTGCTATATCCACACATCAAGAAAGTTCTTATTAAATCATGACAATAGTTAGGGAAAAAAGCGAGAATGGGAGAAAGGGAAGATGGAACAAGTGAATGAATAAGAATGAAGTTCTAGTAAGGAAAGAGTCAATGTTAAGTCATTATTGTCTATTGCTCTGAGTGCCTAAGTGATACAGTTTTGCAATAGAAGAAAAAAGACATACCTCCTCAAAATCCCAGCACAACCGTTTTCCTTTCTTTGCATAGATGAGGATGAACAGTTGTAATCCAATGTATTTCCCAGAAAGTTATTTTTTAAAAAGACATAGAAACAGAAGATCCATATGAAAAGAGATCCGGCCTGGGAGGATGGAGACTGTCTTCTAAATCTTGTGATCAAGAGCAGCTGTTCACCAAGTTCAGCATCTGAAGAAAGGGCTAACTGTGGGTGTGTCCTCGAGAAAGTAACACCTGCTGGGACAGGGAGCAAGAGGAGAAATACTACTAAATGCAAATGACTGGCTGGCAAACAATTACCAGTTGTCAGTCTGCAGAACTTTTTAAGTTGATATTAGTAACATTAAAAGATCACATGGAGGAAATACAAGTGGCCAAGCCCAGGTGGCACAGAGGTTATCAATAACAGCTGCAATCAAAGGTACACTTCAGCAGGTAATCCAGCTCACTGGTTATTAATAAATAAGCAGTATAGTAAAACAAAGTATTAAAAATTATTTCATGTTTTTTATAGCAAGATGATGCTCATATCTTACAATCAAACAAATACAGACAAATAATACTAGGTAGTTTGGCAAACAGACCAAGCACTCTGGTGCCTTATAAAACAAGAATTATAGAACAGATGTCTATGTCAGCAGATATCCACGTCAAAAGGAAATATAAAATAACATGCAAAAAAATACCTAGGTAGGTCTGGCAGAAAAACAAAGTCAATGTGGAAACCGAGAGACAAGGTTACTTTAATACATACAGTAGTTTTATATACCCTTTAATAGCTTACAGAATTAGGAATCTTTTATTTTGATAGCAAATTAAGATAGTATTTCCTGATACCTGCTATGTCACTACATTTCTATCAAACTACAAATTACAGAATATATAGCAGACTGAAATGAAATACATTGAATGGGATTAAGAGCAGATAAAACAATGCAGAAGAGAAGATTTGTGAATGTAAAGACATAAAAGCAGAAATTGTCCAAAATGAAACCCAGAATACAAGAAAACTGGGAAAAAAAGGGCACAGCATCAGTGAGCTATGGGACAAACTTAAGGAGCCTAATAACTTATGTGTAATTGGAAACTTGGCAGAGGGAAGATTTGACAAAACAATATCCAAAAATGTTCTGCTAAATTTGATGAAAATGACAAACCTACAGATAGAAGAAGCTCAACAAACACCAAGTTCAAGAAACAAAGAAAGCTAAAACTCCACCAAGAAATAATTGAAATCAATTTCCTTAAATCCAGAGATAAGGGAAAAAAAATCTTAAAAGCAGCCAGAGATAGAGCCCCGTGTCAGGCTCCATGCTCAGAAAGGAGTCTGATTAAGGATTCTCTTTCTCCCTCTTCCTCTGCCCCTTCCCCTGCTTGCACACATATGTGCTTGCTCTCTCTCTCGAAAATAAATAAATAAGTTTTAAAAAAAAAAAGCATACAGAGGAATACAGAATGGAGAAAATATCTGGAAATCATATATTTCATAAGTAATTAATATCCAGAATATAGAAAGAATGCTTGTAACTCAACAACCATAAAAAATGAACAACTCAATAGAAAAATGGACAAAAGACATGAACAGATATTTGTCCAAAGAAGACATATGAATGGCCAATTAATACATGAAGATGCTCAACATAATCAATTATTAAGAAAATGCGAATCAGGGGTGCTTGGGTGGCTCAGTCAGCTAAGCATCTACCTTTGACTCAGGTCACAGTCTCAATCCTGGGATCAAGCGCTGCATTCCGCTCCCTGCTCAGTGGGGAGTCTACCCCCCCTCCCTACCACTCATGCTTGTGCTTATGCACGCTCACGTGCGCTCTCTTTCTCAAATAAATAAATAAAATCTTTTTTAAAAAAATGCAAATCAAAACCACAACGAGATACCAGCTCATACTCATTAGGATGGCTACTATTAAAAAAAAGAAGAAAATAACAATGTTAGCAAGAATGTGGAGAAACTTGATACCTGAAGCACTGTTAGTGGAAATGTAAAACAACAGAGCCACTGTGAAAAACAGCATGGCAATCCCTCAAAATCTAAACATACAATTACCATATGATCCAGCAGTTCCACTTCTGGGTACATACCCAAAAGAACTAAAAGCAGGACCTCAAAGAGGTATTTGTACACTCATGTTCACAGCAGATCTATTCACAATAGCTAAAACATAGAAACAACACAAATGTCCACTGACAGAAAAATGAAGAGCAAAATGTGGTCTATACATACAAGGGAACAGTATTCGGCCTCAAAAGGAAGGAATTCTGACACATATTACAACATGGATGAACCCTTGTGACATTATGCTAAGGGAAGTAACCCTGTCACAATAAGACAAATACTATTTGATTCCACTTATATGAAGTACCTAAAGTAGTCGAAATCACAGAAAGCGAAATGGTGGGTACCAGAGGCTTGGAGAATGGGGAGTTGCTTTTTTTATTTTTTTTTTATTTTTTAAGATTTTATTTATTTATTGGACAGACAGTGATCACAAGTAGGCAGAGAGGCAGGCAGAGAGACAGGAAGAAGCAGGCTCCCTGCCAAGCAGAGAGCCCGATGCGGGGCTTGATCCCAGGACCCTGGGATCATGACCTGAGCCGAAGGCAGAGGCTTTAACCCACTGAGCCACCCAGGGGCCCCAAATGTTTCTTTTTTAAAAAATTTTTATTTATTCTTTTGAGATAGAATGAGAGAGAGCGAGAGAGAGAGCACAAACACAGGGAGCAGCAGGGTCCCTCCCAAGCAGGGAGCCCAATGTGGGGCTCGATCCCAGGACTCCGTGATCATGACCTGAGCTGAAGGCAGATGCTTAACCGACTGAGCCACTCAGGCACCCCTTTGGAGTTGCTTTTTTTAATAGGTAGACTTCACTTCTGCAAGATGAAGAGTTTGGGAAAAAGATGGCTGTGATGGTTGAACAATGATATGAATGTACTAAATACCACTGAACAGTAGAGTTAAAATGGTTAAGATGGTAAATTTTATGTTCTGTGTATTATACCAGAATTTTTAAAAACTGAAAGAAAAATAAAAGGCAGCCAAAAGAAAACAACCACATATTATATACAGAGGCATAAAGAATGATAGCTGGATAGCTTCTCACTGGAAACAATGTGGACCAAAGACGGTGAGAAAACATCTTTAAAATACTTAAAGAAAAATACTGTCAACCTAGAATTCTATATCTAGTGAAAATAGCTTCTATAAATCAAGGCAAAAGAGAATTCTTTAGACATACAAAAGCTAAAAAAATTCATCATCAGCAAAGTTGCGCTACAAGAAATGTTGAAGTCGTCCTTCATTCAGAAGGAAAGATACCAGGAGAAATCTGGAAAATGAAGAGCACTAGAAGTAGTAAACAGAATACAGATACAGTATTTGACAAAGGCTTTTATTATAATGAGATAACAGATTCATCTACATTGTTAAAATATTGGGAGGGGAAGCACTAACAAAAACTTTCATAACACACTTATCTTTCAAAATGTTTGTCTTCAAAAAATAAAGTACCTTGATTAATAGAACTAATTTCCTATCACAACATCCCTGTAGATAAAGTCAATATTACCTTTTCAACAAAAAAATTGTCCCAAGGTAGAAGTTACTGGTCCAGTAATAAAGAGTGAGTTTTTAGACAAGTAAAATTAAAATACTCTTGGTTCCAGCCCAGTGTTCTACTACACAAACACTTTTAAAGGCCTTGCCTACAGAGACATTCTTGGGATAAAGTATGTTGGTGGTTAATATATAATTTATCTATATTTTATTATCTCCAGGGAACCTCAAAGTCACTTAGAAGAAAGCTTATAAAGCCAGCAAAGAATGTTCCCTCCTTTCAAGAAGTATGAAAAACAACATTAGATTTCAATGAATTGATCAAGCTTCCCCAAACTGGCAAAAGAACACTTTTGCCAAGTCTTGCTGATGAAAATGAATTTATCAAAGCAAAGGTGTTGAAGCAATAACTCCAAAACAAAGCTTCAGGGTTGAGTGCTAAAATAGGAAAAAGAAAACACTATTATTTAATGCCACTTTACTATAGTCCAAACCTCAGAGGGAATGTGATTAATAAGAATAAAACCTCTAAAATATCACTGATGCCAAACAGATTACAGAATGGGAATCCTGCCTACTATCCCTCTGAATATATAATGTTAAAAATAATTCATACACTCAGATTCCTTTAGACCACAAGCAGATCTTCTGATCCAACTTCACAATGAGTGACTACTTGCTATTAGGAAAGACAACTAAATGGTACAAAACATAAATCAGGATGTTCCCCTAACAGAATTCTAGGGAAGGCTACCTACTGTTGCCCCATCTGGACAAAAATTCTTTACAAAGACAACAGGAAAATTATGTGATTTCATTATTCACTGATAAATACCATGCCAAGAGAAAGTAGCATTCTTTCCTCACTTTACACCAAATAAGCCACTGGGTAATGTAACTTCCCTTTCAATATGAAAATAAAATTTTTCAAAAGCAGTATGTTATCCACCCAAAAGAACCTAAAACTTGTTCAAACAAAAAACTTTCCATGGATGTTCACAGCAGCATTATTCATAATAGCCAAAAAATGAAAACAACTCAAATGGCCATCAACTGATAAATGAATAAAATGTGGTATGTCCATACAATGGATTATTCATCCACAAAAAAGGGATTATGTTCTGAAATATGCTACGTGGATAAATCTTAAAAATGTTGTTAAACAAAAGTCAGAAACAAAAGACCATATGCTATATAATTCCACATAAATGAGATGTACAAAATTGGCAAACCAGTAGAGACAAAAATCAGTCTAGTGATTGCCAGAGGGTGGGAAGAACTGTTTAATATGAAGTTTCTTTTTGGGTTGATGAAACTGTTCTGGAATTAGTTAGTGGTGGTTGCACAACATTCTGAATGTTCTAAAAGCCTCTGAAGTGTACATTTTAAATGGTTAAAATGACGAACTGTGTTAAATGAATTTTATCTCAATAGAAAAGATGTTTCCAGAGTGTTGGCTGTCTAGTACTTGCATCTCCCACTACTTAACAAAATGATGTGTTCATTAAAAAAATCATTCAAAAATACTTTTTGAAATTTAAAATATTGACATTCTGGAAAAGGCAAGGGACAGTAAGCAGATCAATCATTGCCAGGGGCAGGTATCAGTCAAGTTAAATAGGTGAGGGACAAATTTTTTAGAGGAGTGAAACTAGAGGACACCATAATGGTGAATATAAGATACTATAAGTTTGTCAAAACCCATTCTGTGTTAAAGCACAGAGAATAGGGGCACCTGGGTGGCTCAGTGGTTAAGCCTCTGCCTTCGGCTCAGGTCATGATCCCAGGGTCCTAGGATTGAGCCCCGCATCGGGCTCTTTGCTCAGAGGAGAGCTTGCTTCCTCCTCTCTCTCTGCCTGCCTCTCTGCTCACTTGTGCTTTCTCTCTGTCAAATAAATAAATAAATAAATAAATAAATAACAAAAAAAACCTATTTTCTAAAAAAAAAAGCACAGAGAATAAGCCTTAATGTATGCAAAATTTTAAATAATCCTTTAAAATGTAAAGGGGTCTCGACACAAAATGCAGAATATGACAAAACAATCTAAATCTATTACAAATATGAAACAACCTCACAAACCAGGTAGAGAAATAAAGTGCTGACCAGTTAATATAGAAATAAGTGGAGTCTATAAGACTAAAGACAAAAGGAACTATCAATAAGCACAGTGTTCTACTTGATAAAGTCACTTCCCACAGGTACCCAGATTAACAATTCTGAACCCACTTCAAATGCATACTGGAATTGAAGAACTAAGAAAATGGATAGTGGAGCATGGGCTGAAGTGGAGGAGGTTAGAATGATCCATGTGGTTAGTAAGGAATCAGACTTGGAAACAGCAGTAGGAACTCATGTTTGGCTTAATATAGAGACAAATGGTTACATACAGAAAGATTTACAGATGTGTATATACACAGACACACGTACCTCCTTGTTCTACCACTCAGATGGCCTAGAAGTAACAATACTCAAGTAGCAACTAGCACATCTAGCACCCAAGATCTTAGTTTCTAATACCATTTCCCAATAAAAGGAACTAGGGATCCTTAAAAAATGGCTGACTATTGGGAGTGGAACATGATATATAAAAGATGAACCTGGAGCATCTTATGTTGCCAGAAAGTACGTACTCATTCACACATAACCGTGGGAGTATGTCAAAGGGAAGGGATACAGAAGCCAAGTGAAAGAGTTCCCAACAGCCAAACCTCAAACAACTTGAGCAATATATAGATACTCCACCCCTGAGGTGGAGCATAACTCATCACTCATTAAGTGTAGGCTACACACAGTAACGTTTTTCCAGATCATGGCACAGAGAGGGAGGAACAAAAGGGTAACTTACAGTCAAGAAAACAAACACTACCACAAGCTGGATGATCAAGGTTAACATCAACATTAGCAAGTGACATCACTAGCATGTACTCTTGATTTGTGATGAGAATGACACCTTACCTCTGTGGTCTTTCCAAAATCACATTACATCAGTCTAAACAATTAGAAAACCATCACACAAGAACCAATTGAAGGACATTCTACAAAAATACCTAACTGATTACCTTTGAAACTGCCAAGGTCATTAAAAACAAGGAAAGCCTGAGAACTGTCAGAACCAAGAGGAGCTGGGAAGACAAAACTATGAAATATAATGTGGCATCCTGAACGGGATCCTGGAACACAAGAAGGGACATTAAGGGGAGGCGCCTGGGTAGCTCAGTCAGTTAAGTATCCAAGTCTTGATTTCATCTCAGGTCATGATCTCGGGGTTGTGAGATCGAGCTCCACATCGGGCTCCGCACTGAGCACACAGCCTGCTTAAGATTCTCTGTCTCGGAGCGCCTGGGTGGCTCAGTGGGTTAAAGCCTCTGCCTTCGGCTCAGGTCATGATCCCAGGGTCCTGGGATCAAGCCCCACATTGGGCTCTCTGCTCAGCAGGGAGTCTCTTCCCTCAACCCCTCTCTTTCTGCCTGCCTCTCTGCCTACTTGTGATCTCTGTCTGTAGAATAAATAAATAAAATCTTAAAAAAAAAAAAATTCTCTTTCTCTCTCCATCTCCCCCCGCCCCTTGCTTGCTTGTTCTCTCTCTCTCAAAAAAAGCAGGGGTGGGGGTAGGCATTAAGGGGAAAACTGTGGAACTCTGAGTATAGACTTAGTAATAATGTATCAATATTCGTTCATTACTTGTGACAAATGTGCCACACTAATATGTTAATAAGGGAAACTGAGTGTGGGATAGACAGGAACACTGTACTATCTTCACAATAACGCAGTAAATCTAACACTGTTCTTAAAAAAAGAAAGTTTATTTTCAAAGTTATTTTGTGTGTGTGTGTGTGTGTGTGTGTGTGTGTGTTTAATTGTAAATACTGCATGCCTGAAATTTTACTCAGTGCATCAGGCACAAAAGGTACCTGAAACATGGTTTTGGCCCTTAAGAAGTGTACTGTCTCGGGATGCCTGGGTGGCTCAGTAAGTTAAGTGGCTGCCTTTGGCTCAGGTCATGATCCCAGAGTCCTGGGATCGAGTCCCACATTGGATTCCCTGCTCAGCGGGGAATCTGCTTCTCCCTCTGCCTGTCTCTCCCCGTGCTTGTGCTTGCTCCGTCTCTCTTTCTCTGACAAATAAATAAAATCTTAAAGGGAAAAAAAAAAAAAAAGAAGCTTACTGTCTCACTGTGAGGTAAGAAAAACGCTCATGAAACAAATAAAAAAAATTAAATTGAGAAATGTAGATAAAAGTATATTAGGAATATAGAGAAGATCTAGAATTATGAGGGTAGACTTCATCAAGGAGATAAAAGTTGAGTTTGTACCTTAAAATGTACTTCAGGGCACCAAAGTAAAAAAGAATAAATTGGTATACTCATAAAAGTGCTCGCTTCAGCAGCACATATACTAAAATTGGTATACTCAAAAGAACAACCACAGGGTGAAGAACCAAGACTAAAAGAAATGAAATTAAGCCCTGAAAAGTGAAGACAACTGGGAGACAGCAGTGTTCTAATACTTTTTAAGAGTCATGTGGCAGAACAGAGTTACATCATACAGCCATTTAACTTACTAGCTGACCTCCTGGTAAAATGTGACCAACACTCAAGGACATAGAGAGTGACAGCTGTTTGGTAAAGCCACAATAGGAAATGCCAATTTGGAAAGACAGGAAGCAGGTGGCCAAGTTCTCTGCAACTTCTCAAAGGACAGTGTGCATATGAGCCCACTAAAGCAAAAATTTAAATCTAAATCTTTCAAACATTTATTGACCACTTACCATGTGCTTCCATACATATTATCTCATTTAATATCACAACACATTTATAAACGTTTATCAGTGTAATAAAGGCTTAAAGTAAAAATACAATAAAATTAGCCCTGCAAGGAGCAGGAACACATTAAAATTTTCCACTATCCACCACTCTCTGATAGGTATTTGACAGCTGTTTTTAAAAAGCAAAATTGTTTAAGGTCTACATATCTACATAATAATTTATTTCTTCCAGCTTCTTCCTTCAGTAATGCTCAGTCGCTCTCAGTTTGCAAAGCACATAAGAATAATATATCACTATACATACAAAAACATGCACACAATGCTTTTTAAGCATTTTAAGGGATTTTTTTTTTTTTTAAGCATGGAGCCCAACACAAGCCAGGCTTAAACTCTCAACCCTGAGATCAAGATCTGAGCTGAGTTCAAAAGTCTCAGACACTTAACCAACCAAGCCACCCAGGTGCCCCACAATTCAAAAGATTTTCAAGTGTAGTTTTCATTTTATATGATTTTTATTTCAGGTGCTGACTTCAGTTAGAACTGAATCCTGGGAATGAGGTGCAACCCCACTGCGGCTTCCTCCATGGTCACTGTTAAGGCAGCATCAGGGAAAAAAGGTAGAAAGGGTGAATCCTATTACAACATGAAGAACATTCTAACAATTAAAGCTAGGCTACCTCAAAGTAATGAATTTATGTCATCAAAGGTTTCAAACAGAAGCTGAAAAATCATTGAGCACATTTTAGAAGAAAGCAATTGGGTAGGAAGTTAAGATACCTTACAAGTCTTAGATTCTATTACAGGTAGACTTTTAAAACTTGACAGGAAGAGGGCAACCTAGTTAAGAACAAAATGAAAAAAAGACGAAGCCAAGAATGACATGGTATATAAAGCTCAATGCTGGAGAACATGGGAGCAGTTCATTTCTACCTGCAGATCTTTGTACTTGTTATTTCATTGGCCAGCAAAGTTCTTCCATCTTTTAAACCACAACTCAGATATCTTCTCCTTAGTGAGGCCTCTCCACGTCCCCCACCAGTTACTCACTGGTCAAATCACCTGGTCTTATTTTCCTCATAGCTGGTATCAGGAATCAGCAAACTTTCTCTATAAAGGGCCAGATTACAACCTACAGGCCAAATCCAGCTTGCCCCATGTTTTAGTATAGCCAAAAAAAAAAAAAAAGATTATTTTGTGACATGGGAAAACGATACGAAATTCAAAAGTCTAATTAGAACATAGAAGTGCTTGTTTATGTACTGCCCATGGCTACTTTACACTAAACAACACAGTAGTTGCAACAGAAACTATATGGCCCATAAAGCCTAAAATATTTACTTTCTGGTCTTTTACAGAAAAGGTTTGCTAATTGCTGATTTATAGCATTACCTGGAATTATGTTTGTTTGCTATCCTCATTCTCATACACACAGGAAAAAAGCACAATAAAAAGGAACTTGTCTATTTTGTTCCCCACCATAGCCCAATACTTAGAAAACCTCTTGCAACAAAATAAGGACTCAATAAATATTTGATGAATAAATAAATGAGTGATCCATAAATGTCATTCTGAGGAATTTAAACTTAAGCCCTCAGCCATTATAGGTTTTGTACATATATGACAGGCATAAAAACTGTTGCAGAAAAGGGGAAATATTCTAATAAAGAGAAGGGGCAAACAATTTAAAGAAATGGTTGTCACCAACTAGTCCAGGTTACTGAGTTTCTTCATCAAATTGTACAGGGGTTTTTTTGCTCATAAAAGATTCTCTCAACCACTGGAAGGTGTAACAACACTCTGTCAGCTGCCTGCTCTTCTATTTATCTTAAGATGCAAATACTCTGAGAAATCTAATTTCCTATACATAGTACACAACACCCACACCATGCCAAATCTTATTGCTCATAATTATAAAAGACCTTGATCACGTGCTAATGAAATTTTAATATTTAAGTTTTTCCTATGCTGATCAGCAATCTATTCTGTAAGCAACCGAAAACTCTTTAGAAATTAAAAGGTTACCGCCCACAGACCAGAAGCAGCTTTTAATCCTTCTACACTAGCCAGAGAGTGGGTGTGTGATTTCAAAAAAAATACAAGCCAACTCTGTTGGGAGAGGACAAGATATAGTTAAAATCCCACCTATAAGCATGGTTTGTTACAGGACACTAGTAAAACTACCACCTACTCACAATACCAGTCTCACTATTCCATCTACAAATGGGGGGGGGGGGGGGAAGGTATCTAGCCCTTGATGGAATCTTGTCATTAACATTTTCATAAGGTTCTTTCCTCCAGGCTTTGAAACAATTTCTATACGCAGGTATTTCAAAGACAAGGATTTGGTCTAGCCAATCACTCCCAAAATTTAAAATACTGGTCAGAAGACATAAATATATCAAAGTTTTATTCTAAAGCAGCTACCTGCTTTTCAAGCCCTGAATTTCTTTTTTTTTTTAAACTAAGAATTAGCTAATTTAGGAATGCAGATCTTTCCTAGAGGTGCTTTAAGTATGTAAGACTTATAACAACCATTTTGGATTAGAGTGTGTGTTTTCCTCTTCCTTTCCTCTGTGACAAGTCAGGATGAATAGGCAGCCCGCAAAAGCTTTGACTAGAATCTACCAACACTCACACGTATGGTGTGCCACCAAAAAAAAGGGGGGGGGGATTAGCCAACAGCTCAAGTGGGCTGCTTCAAGAAACTCTGCTACAGATTCGCCTCACCATCAATGTTGTTAAGGCATGAGCCAAATCAACAACTGGACCAACACTACACACACCTTTCCTTAGAATGAAAAAAAGGCAGGGGTTTGCAAGCTATAAACGGATCTGTGGCCCTTCAGGGAAGGGGCAACTCACTGAGCCCCCTTATCCCTTCCTAAAAGGATTAATAAAAGGTACTCTTAGACCAACCCCAGCCACCCTCCCCAACCCACCTTGCAGCACCTATTTTCCCCCGTTCCCAGGGCAGCGGGCTCCTTCCTTTCCTTAAACGACAAGTTCAAAATCAAAACAAAAGGTGCAAAACGGGTTTCAGGTGGCAATGGCTGAGCCCTAGTGGCCAACTTCTGGGGACGCCAGGACGAGCGAAGGCTCGTTGGACCCCAGACCTCCCCCACAGTCTACTCCGAACAGTCCCTCAGGCCCCGGCCCAACTCCTCACACGCCCCTCCCTCCCCTCGGCCCCGGAGGGGGCGCGCTGGAAAGGGGGAGAAGAGTGGGGGTGGGGAGAGAAGCCCCAGGGTCGAAATGACAGCGGAACGAGCTGGGAAGGAAAAAGGCCCGGCGGGATGCTGGAGGACGAGTCCTAGGCCCAGAGCTCCAGCCCCGAACGGGGGCGACCGAGGGTCCGAACCGCGCCAGGCCGCGAGCGGGAGGCCCGGCCAGCGTCGGTGGCGCCGACCAGCCACGCTCCCCTCACGACTCTCCCTACCCGAGGCGGAAGGGCCGTAAGGGGCCGCGGCCGCCGCCAGCATCCGGGGCGGGGGCTCTCACTCACCGGCGGGGAGGGGAGGAGCAGCCGGCGTCTCCGCCAGTGCCGTGGCTCGAGCTCAAGCGCCGGCTCTTGCCGCTGCGGCCGCCGCGCCCGGTCCATCCCCCCCAACCACCCCCCTCCCGGCCCTCCCCCCGCGCCGCCGCAGCCGCCGCTGCCGCCGCTGCAGCCGCCACTGCCGCTTCAGCCCCGGCGCGGGAGCGCGAACCGGCGCGAGGGGGCGAGAGCGCGCGCGCCCGCCGCCACCGCCCACAACCTCCGCCCCCAGCCGGCGGCGCACGCAGGAGGCGACGGCGGGCGCGCGCACGCTTCAGGGGGCGGGGACGGCCTCGGAAGGCGTAGCCCCGCCCACCCACGCGGTGGCTGGGCTGCTGAGAAGAATCGCCCGCGGCGGGTGATTCTATGCTGCTCCGGGTGGGCTCTTCCTGGCGCTAGCGCCAGAAACCAAGGCCTCCAGTCTGGCCCCTTCTGGGGAGCGAGGCTCGGGAGAGACGCAGGCTTGAGCGTAATTATGGCAGTTGTGCGGGATCACACACCTGTTCTTCCCTCCTTGATCGAAAGACCTGCCTGCCTTCTCCGATCTAGCAGGTTTTCGTCCGCTTCTGCGAAAAGGATCGAGATTGTTACCATTTACCGTCCAGTATTACCAGTGAAGGGACCGCAAGCAGCCATCGGACTATCTCTTTATGATCCCATTTTTCTCATTCAGTTATTTGTCCCTCACTTACGCACTGAGGCTTCTTTCGGATGGCAGGCCCTGTTCCACTTGCTGGGAGTAAGTTATGGCAATAAAGCCCTAGCCTCATGAAGTTAAATCTGGTGGAGAAGGACAACGTCAAAGGGAGAAACACACAACATCGAAACTTATTAGTAAGATCTCTTCTGGGAGGTACATGGTGCTAAGAGAACCTGAGAGGGTGGGGTGGAGGTTTAAAGAACATGCAGGCTGCAATCCAAAGGCCACTTTGAAAGGCATTAACAAGGTCCAACAGGTGAGAGCTTGGCATGGCCAGAACAGCGCACTGAAAGACCACTGAGTGTGGGAAAAGGTAGGCAATAATTGAGGTAAGGATTTGAGACTGTAATTTGAGAATCTGGAGAAGCCAGTGAGGATTTTTCATTACTTCTATTTTTAAACCATCGTTTGGATAGCAGTAGGAAGAGTGATCTGCAGGGGGCTCAGAGTTGGTGTAGAGGGGCAGTTTAGGAGGCTACTGTTATGGTCAAGGCAGGGTAAACTGGGGGTGGTAGAGAAGAGCGCTTCTCACGGACGGGACCTGATAGACTGGATGAAGAGCGAAGGCTAGGGAGGTGTGGCAAGGTTGACTTTAAGTTTTAAGGTTGATGGGATGCATTAATGGACCTCAGGAGCAATGGAGGAGGCCCCTGAGGAACCTAAAAATGGATTATAAACATGAAAGCTGAAACTACAAATTTGGGGGTGCCTGGGTGGCTCTGTCACTTGAGCATCTGACTCTTGATTTGAGCTCAAGTCTTGATCCCAGGGTTCTGAGTTAAAACCTGGTGTTGGACTCCATGCTAGGCATGGAGCCTACTTAAAATAGATAGATAGATAGATAGAGTGAATTTCTAGAAGAAAACATGGAAAAAATCATTAGTGATCTTGAGATAGGCAAAGATTTCTTAGGGTACAAAAAGAAATAGTTCATAAGTAAACTTCATCAAAATTTAAAAATGTTTATCCTTTGAAAGACACCATTAAGGGGCGCCTGGGTGACTCAGTGGGTTGAAGCCTCTGCCTTCAGCTCGGGTCATGATCCCAGGGTCCTGGGATCTGGCCCCGCATCGGGGAGTCTCTGCTCAGCAGGGAGCCTGCTTCCCCCCCTCACCCCCGCCTGCCTCTCTGCCTACTTGTGATCTCTGTCTGTCAAATAAATAAATAAAATCTTTTGAAAGACACCATTAAGAAAATGAAAAGGCAAGCCACAGATCAGAGGGAGAATTTGCAATACAATATATCTGACAAAAGACTTCAATCCAGAATATATAAAGAACTCTTATAACTGAGTAATAAGAGAAACAATCCAATAAAACATTGAGCACAGGTTTGAGTAAACACCACCAAAGAAGATGAAAATGGCCAGTAAACAACAAAAGATCCTCAACATCTTTAGTCATCCAGGGATTTGCTAATTAAAACCACCATTACCTACCACTACACTCTCATTAGAATAGCTAGAATTAACAAAGTCATACTTCCCCCTAATGTAATACAACTATCCTGCACATAACCAAAGATACATAACTTCCCCAAAAAAGGATGTGAAGTCCTCAGGTGATGTTCCCTTTCCGCTTTTGACATCCTGTAACTTAATACTGCAATATAAAGTTAACTATTATTAAGACATCTCCATTGTGTAGTAGCAGTTAAATTTCTCCCTTGGTAATCAGGATCAATCACCCCAGCCAATAGAGGAAGTCTGTTCTTACATTAGTTTCAGGTGTAAAACATAGTGATTCGACAAGTCTATATACTATGCTATGCTCACCACGGATGTAGCTACCATCTGTCACCATATAACACCATTTCAGTTCCATTAACTATATTCCCTGTGCTGTACCTTTCATCTCTGTCACTTACTCATTTCATAACTGGAAGCCTGTATCTCCCACTCCCTTTCACTCATTTTGCCCATCCCCCCACCACCCTTCCCTAAGGCAACCTAATTTAAGGTCTGTTCCTGTTTTTGTTTGTTTTTTCATTCATTTTTTTTAGATGCCACATGTAAGAAATCATATATTTGTCTTTCTCTGACTTATCTCACTTAGCGTAAGAATAAGGAACTCTTCTTTGCCTGTTGACTCAGAGGCTTGAGATACCCAAAGTGACCAGGTGACAGTCTCAGCTTCCAACTGAAGAAAATCATTGTTATGTCTTCTGGTGGAAGCATTCTTCTCTCTGGAACCAAGACCTCCAGACCAGCAAAGCTTCTGGCCATTTCTTTTTCCAAACAAACTGAGCAACCGGGAGCAGTGCTTGAAGTTCTGACAACCGGGAAATTTTCCTTCCTTAGCTATTATTCTTCAAGACTCTCCCAGAATGGAGCTGTAGTACTATGGCAGTCCATTTTCACCCAGTGCTTGCATATTATACAGAACCTTTGTACACAAGGCTATAAACCAAGAATAAGGTTTCTCTTGCCCAGTCAACTGGTCGTAGGGAATGCCCCAGTGGATTGTACCTGTGGGCTGGGAGAGAAAAGATAATGTACTAAGAGTAGGGGCCATGGGCTTTGGGGCCACTTCCTCATACAACTTACTTATAACTTCAGTGCCCATTCAAACCCAGTCTCAAATATACCACTTCATTGACATTGGAATGTAGCCATTTATGCACAACTTTATAGCCTGGTGGGTCACATAACACCCAGTTCATGATAGGCAGCTCAGGTCACATGGAAATTTGATGGCCCATGATCAAGCATTCAGTCTACTAGGGCTCAGTAGCAAGCCAAAAGCTGTTTCTCAAAAGGAGGGCAGTTATCTGTAGATGATGGCAGGGCTTTGCTCCAAAATCCTAAGGTTTTGCACTGTGATTCAGGGGTCCTGCCACAGACTCTAAGCAGCATCTCTATTAGCCACTTGCAGAATGAGGCTCTGAGTTGGGTTTTCAGAAATTTTGGCCCTAAGGGTTTATTTCAAGGCAGATATAGAAGCTTTCAAGTCATCTGTGCATAGGTGGGACTGGGGGTTGAAAGCCTGAGCTCAACCTTTTCTTCCCCCACTTTCTTCAGTGTGCTTAGGAGCAACCAGCCAATCCCATTATATTCCTTAATATGACTATTCTAAGGTAGAAAATACATGGTCACTCAGGACCTGTCCTTCTATAGGTATTTGATTAGGAGTACCCAATGCCTCGTCCTGCTAGGGACTACCAGTCCCCTCTTTACCACTGAAAATAGTCCTCAGTGCCTAATAGTCCTTACACCAGGTTAGAGAGCCAATTCAAGAAAACCCAGAGCCAATCAAGAAAACTCAGTCCTCTAGAACCACCTCCAGGACCAAAATCTGTATCCCTCAGGGTTCAGAGGAGCAGAATGAGTAGAAGATAAGAAATAAGGGATTTCTTTGGAGAAATTGATTTATGCAGTTCAGGGTGGGGAAAAGGGCTGGTTAAGCAAATTTGAAATTCATGGGCAGGCTGTCAGGAAGGGCAGAGTGGAATTCTCAGCAAGGACTGAAACTGCTGTCCCAAGGCAGTATTTCCTCTTCAGGAGAAATTCAACTCTGTTTTTAAGGACATTCCATTAACTTAACTGGGCCAAAACAGGTTATCTAAAATAATCTCCCTTTCTTAAAGTCAACTGATTAAGAACCTTAGTCATATCTACAAAAATGCCATCATAGCAATCCTTAGATTACTGTTGAATAGTGTAAAATAACTGGAGACTACAGTACACCTGAGTGGACATCTCAAAAAGACACCTCAAAATATAAATATAAGTATTTACCCAAGAGAAATTAAAACATACATCCGCACCAAGACTTGTATGAGAATATTTATAGCAGCTCTATTCACAGTATCAAAACATTGGAAACAACCCAAATACCCATCGACAGGTGAATGGATGAACGAGTTATGGTAAATCTATACTACTCAGTAATTAAAAGGAATGAACTAGGGGCACCTGAGTTCTGACTAACCAAGTCAGTTGGTTAGACATCTGCCTTCGGCTCAAGTTATGATCCCAGGGTTCTGGGATCAAGTCCCACATTGGGTTCCCTGCTCAGCAGGGAGCTTGCTTCTCCCTCTCCCTCTGCCCTCTCCCTTCCCAATGCTCGTGCTTTCTCTCTCTCTCTCAAATAAATAAATAAAATCTTTAAAAAAAAGGGGGGGGGTATGAACTACCAGTACACTCAACTATGTAGATTAACCTCACATTCATTATACTGAGGAACAGAAACTAAAAACAAAAGAATACATATTATATAATTCCATGTAAAATTGTAGAAAATGCAAAATAATCTAGAGTGACAGCATATCAGCAATTGCCTGGGACAGATATGGAGAGAGAGATAAGAAGTATAAAAGATCACCAAGAAACTTTTGGAGGTGATGAGAATGATCTGAATCTTGATTATGGCAGTGGTTTCATGGGTATATACATATGTCAAAGTTCATGAAATTGTGAAGTTTATAAATAGGTGCAGTTTATTGTACGTATACTTTAATAAGATTGTTATTAAAAGGAACTCATGGGGCACCTTGGTGGTGCAGTGACAAAGTGTCCAACTCTTGGTTTTAACCCAGGTCATGATCTCAGGGTCCTGAGATCGAGCCCCACATCCAGCTCTGCACTCTGCACTCTCCCCCTCTTGTTCTCCCTCTCTCTCTTTCTCTTTATCTCTCTCTTTCTCTCTTGGATAAATAAATAAATCTTTAAAAAAATAATAAAGATTTCATTTAGGGTCATCTGGCTGGCTCAGTCAGTAGAGCACACAACTCTTGATCTTGGGAGTTCTTGGGGGTTGTAAATTCAACCCCCACATTGGGTGCAGAGATTACTTAAAAACGAAAAAATCATTTAAAAAAAAAAAAAGAGGGGCACTCGAGTGGCTCAGTCATTAAGCGTCTGCCTTCAGTTCAGGTCATGATCCCAGGGTCCTGGGATCCAGCCCTGCCTGGGGCTCCCTGCTCGGTGGGAAGCCTGCTTCTCCCTCTCCCGCCCACTCTCCTGCTTGTGTTCTCTCTCGCTATCTCTCTCTCTGTTAAATAAATAAAATCTTAAAAAAAAATTCATCTGATGTAATTCATAGCAGATTATAAACAGCAGATTAGTGAACTGAAAGACTACAGAAAGTAGCCAGATTAAAGCACAGAACGAGAAAAGAAGGGAAAATGCTGGAAAGAATATCAGAGATACATGGGACACAGTGAAAGGTAGTGCTCCAGAATAGAGACTGTATAAAATGAGAAAAAATATTGGTGTGCTCCTGTTGAAACATTATATAAATGATTCTGCTCTTGGTGAGGTAATATCTAGCACTCAGATACTTACCCGGTTACTTTTAAGAGTGTGGAAATTGGAATATTGTTCATCTAGCAAAATTTGTTAGCATTGTGGAAGGACATTTATGCAAAATCAAATAACACCAGAAAACTATTACACATTACCCAGGGGATAAATATAAAACCCACTTATTAAAATATTAGCAGGTGTTATAAAAGTTATATTTGGGGGGGTACCTGAGTGGCTCTGTTGGTTAAGTATCTGACTCACGGTTTCAGCTCGAGTCATGATCTCAGGGTCATGGAATTCAGCCCCACACTGGGCTCTTACTCAGCAGGGTGTCTGCTTGAGATTCTCTCTCTCCTTCTGCCCCTCCCCCCCAAATAAAGAAACAAAAATCCTTTTCAAAAAAGATATATTTCGGGGGGCGCCTGGGTGGCTCAGTGGTTTAAAGCCTCTGCCTTTGGCTCAGGTCATGATCCCAGAGTCCTGGGATCAAGCCCCACATCGGGCTCTCTGCTTAGCAGGGAGCCTGCTATTTAAAAAAAAAAAAAAGAAAGAAAAAAGATATATTTCGGAATAAGGCTTACCTTCTTAACCTGCTAGATGTTACTCATTATTTTAGATTCAATACCTAATGCCTGTACATAGCACAAATAATCATGATTCAACTTGTAGATTTCTAAACTCAAATACTTTTAAAAAAACATTTTACTTATTTATTTGACAGAGAGAAAGAGAGCACAAGCAGGGTTAGCAGGCAAGTGCAAAGCAGGGTCTCCACTGAGCAGGGAGCCTGATACTGGACTCAATCCCATGACCTTGTGATCATGTCCTGAGCCGAAGGCAGCTGCTTTAACTGACTGAGCCACAAAGGTGCCCCTCAAATACTCCTTTTTTTTTTTTTTTTTTTAACTGGGCTCCAGGGCTAGCATGGAGACCAACATGGGGCTTGAACTCATGGCCCTGAGATCAAAACCTGAGCTGAGATCAAGAGCTGGCCGCTCAACCAACTGAGCCACCCAGGTGCCCCAAACCCAAATACTTGTATATGTGAACATTTGGGGGAATTTTTGTCACACTAGAGAAAGTTATTTGAAATTTTTTAAAGATTTATTTATTTATTTACTTACTTACTTACTTATTCGAGAGAGAAAGAGAGATCACCGGTGGGAGAAAGACAGTGGGAGAGATGGAGAACTTCAAGCCGACTCCCCACTGAGCATGGAGCCTGACACATGGCTTAATCCCACAACCCCAAGATCATGACCCCATTGGAGACCAAAAATTGGGGGCGCCTGTGTTGTTCAGTCAGTTAAACGTCTGCCTTCAGCTCAGGTCATGATCTCAGGGTCCTGGAATCAAGCCCTGCATGAGGCTCTCTGCTCAGCAGGGAGTCTGCTTCTCCCTCTCCCTCTTCCTCTGTGCTCTCCCTCTCTTTCTCTCTCTCAAATCAATAAATAAAATCTGAAAAAAAAAAAAAAAAAGAAATGAAGAGTTGGACCCTCAACGATTGTGCCACACAGGCACCCCAGTTATTTAAATTTTTTAATAAAATACAGACACTGAACTTGACAAAAATAATTCAAGAAGCCAGAAATATAATAATAGTGCAACTATATGGGGTAGATGTATCATTGTGATAGAAGTTCTTTGAAAAAATTATACACCATTCTATATATTTTTTAAACATTCTTTAAATCTCACAGTGAACAGTACAGTCAAAATCTTTAACATTACTGAATTTAAAAAATATCTTCCAAGAACTACATGACTGCTTTTCAGCTTCAGTTAAACATTTGGGTATATTGAAAAACACTGAATATAAATTTGAAACTACTGTTAAATATGTAATGGGAAAATTGAGTTGACACTATCATGACAGTAAAAACTCAATTACAAAGAGTGTGCAATGATCTCTTTTATGATAATATTAATAAAAAACACAGGTTCTAAAATACCAGGCAAGGCTCTATTTTCAGATATATCCAGTTTGAAATGTATTAGCTTAGTACTGTCTTGGCATGATGCTTTAGGTAAAATGAATGGCTTAAATGAAATGATACAGAAAAGTCAATGTACCAAAAAGGGGGTTTTTTGGTTTGTTTGTTTTTGATGTATGTAGACTCTCAAAAAACTCAAAGGGATTAAGAAGTTCTTCAAAGAGGGGCACTGGATATCTCTATCTGTTGAGTGTCTGACTCTTGATTTCAACTCAGGTCATGATCACAGGGTTGTGAGATCAAGCCCTGTGTCAGGCTCCACACTCAGCTGGGAGTCTGCTTGAGATTCTCTTTTTCCCTCTCATTCTGCCTCCCCCCCCCCACACACACACTCTAAAATAATAAGTCTTTTATTTTATTTTGTTAAGATCTTATTTATTTGAGATAAAGAAAGAGAGCACATGAGCAAGGGGAGAAGCAGAGGGAGAGAATGAAACAGACTTCCTGCTGAGCAGGGAGCCCAGTGCAGGGCTTGATCCCAGGACCCCAGGATCATGACCTGAGCTGAAGAGAGTTGCCCAACTGACTGAGCCACCCAGGCACCCCAATAAATAAATCTTTGAAAACAATTTTTAAAAAGATATTTTTTGAAGAAAAACTAAATGAGGATACTTACAAAAAATAGATTATTGACTTTAAGCTAAGTTGCAGAGCCTCTTGACATTGGTTTCAATTTCTCCAACATAAAAAATATTAGAAAAAATTAAATGTTTAATTTCTTTTTTATCCTGCATTTGAAACTGCAATGTCATTTTTAAAATATGATACTGAATGAAAATAATTACTTTTTTCAGTCTTTAATCTAGGTCCTTCCTATTCAAAATGTGGTCCCTGGACCAGGAGCATCAGCATCACCTGGGAGCTTGTTAAAAATGCAGAACCTCGGGTGCCTGGGTGGCTCAGTGGGTTAAAGCCTCTGTCTTCTGCTCAGGTCATGATCCCAGGATTCTGGAATTGAGCCCCACATTGGGCTCTCTGCTCCGCGGGGAGCCTGCTTCCTCCTCTCTCTCTCTCTCTCTCTGCCTGCTTCTCTGCCTGCTTGTGATCTCTGTCAAATAAATAAATAAAATATTTTTTTTTTTAAAAGCAGAACCTCAGGTGAACCTGAGTGGCTCAGTCCGGTAAGCATCCAACTCTTAGTTTTTGGCTCAGGTCACGATATCAGGGTCATGAGCTGGAGCCCTGCATGGGACTCCATACTCAGCATGGACTCTGCTTAAGAATCCTTCTCCCTATCCCTCTTTCTCTACCCCTCCCCCTGCTTGTGCATGTGCGCGCGCTCTCTCTCTCTCAAATAAATAAATAAATAAATAATTTTTTTTTTTTTAAATGCAGAACCTCAGCCCTACTCCAGATCAACTTAGTCAAAGTCTTTATTTTAACAGGACCCCAAGGCAATCTGCATGCATACTACAGTTTGGAAAGCACTGGTCTAAGTGACAAGTGTAATTTGAAGAATGGCAGTGAACATGAATTACAACAACTATTAAACAATTACAGTTAAAATTGACTAATGAATATTAGTGATAATATTGATAGGAAATGAATGCAGAGGAACTGAAAATCTTACATTGTTTGGTAAAATTTCACGAAACTTCCACTGAAGTATTGCAATATCTTTATAGCAATAACATCACATTTCCAAATATGTCTCTCAGGATGTGCTTAACTGTGCTAATATGGGTAAAGAATGTATCTTCACAAAATTAAAACCTAGTAAAAACCAGTTAAGGTCTAGAGTGGTCAAAAAAGACTGTCACAGGGGCGCCTGAGTGAGTCAGTGTGTTGAGCTGCTGACTTTGGCTCAGGTCATGATCCCAGGGTCCTGGGATAGAGCCCCACATCAAACTCTCTGCTCAGTAGAGAGCCTGCTTCTCCCTCACCCTCTGCTGCTCCCTGCTTATGCTCTCTCTCTCTCTCACTGTCTCTCTCTCTCAGTCTAATAAATAAATAAATAAAATCCTTTTAAAAATCTTTTAAAAACAGATTGTCATATCTTGATATATTAGAGCAAGTAAGAATTGAAACTGTCATAAGGAATTTTATTGCCACGAAAGGAAGCTAAGTTAACTGTTGTATGACAAATTATCATATACTAGTGACTCTGAATTTCTAATTCTTGTGTTAGTTTTGCACTCTTACCTCGGGACCTTTGCTTGTGCTGTTTCCTGGACCTTGTATGCCTTCTCTCTACTGACCTTGCAGGAAGCAGCTAAAATGTCATTTCCTTAGAGAGGACTTCCCTGATCCCACAGACTAGGTCAGCTTCTCCCAACACACTCCTAAACATCCTGATTTTTCCTCCTTTAGAGCCCAATATACACATAATTTCCCCTTAAACACCTTTCTGGAGCTAAGCTCCACAATCCAGGGACTTTGTCTCTATTGTTCTGAACCCACTGACCTTTCATGTATATCTTTAGGTGCTCAATAAATGTTTATTGGATTAATAAATGAATGAATGGTGACCCTAATCATATTAAACATGGCCCTGCCTTATATTTGTACAAGGCTTTACTCTTTTTAGCACCTTCCTTTCTTTCTTTCTTTCTCTCTTTCTTTTTTTTTTAAGACTTTATTTATTTATTTAGCAGAGAGAAAGAGAGAGAGCACAAGCAGGGGGAGCAGCAGAGGGAGGGGGAGAAGAAGGGCCTCTGCTGAGCAGGGAGCCCAATGTCGGGATGGATCCCAGGACCCTGGGATCATGACCTGAGCCAAAGACAGATGCTTAGCTGACTGAGCCACCCAGGCACCCCTAGCACATTTATTTCTGTTACCCTAACTTGAACCTCTAAAGACCCAGATCTACCTAGTTAGCCTCTCAGACCTAAAAATATGTAGAAGATCTTCTACTTCTTAGATATGAGCTTGGGCTAGAGACAGGGTACGTGCCTTCCCGTTGTAATTCTGCGACATCAGACCAGTGTCTTGGGCAAATTATTTCGCCTCTCTGTGCCCCACTGGCCTTAGCTATACTTAATCCAGAGGTATACTGTGAGTAGTAAATGAATATACCATACTATCATTACCGAATTCAGTAATTTTAACATTGATACAATACTTCCTAAACGATAGTCCATAATCCAGGGTTGCCAATTGCCTCAGTGTCCCTATAGCTTCTTTTCCACACTTCAGTCTGGGATCAGGAATTGCATTCAGTTATCATGTCTCTTCAGCCTCCTTTAGTCTGGAATGATCTCTTGGTCTTTCCTGATCTTTCATTGTACTGTCATTATAGAAGAACACAGACCAATTATTTTATAGAAAGTCTCTCAATGTGGGTTTTTTCCCTGATGTTTCCTCATGACTAAGGTAATGCATTCCTGACTAGGATATTCTATCAGTGCCATTGTATCCTTCTAAGGGCATCACATATGGTGGCACATGATATCTGACTAAGGCTTACCGGTGATGTTTATACTGGTCACCCAGTAAATGTTGTCTGCTTTCTCCATTACTTGATTTCTGCTTTTCCCTTTGCATTAGGCAAGCTGTGGGAGACATTTTTAAAGTATGTAAATGTCCTGTTCCTCCCAATTTTTCTTCCCTCAATGCAATACTGATTAAGGATATTTGCCCAATCAGCCTTCACTATGGCTACTGTAAAATGGTTCTTTTCCAATTCTACCTCTTCCTCTACATTTATCAGTTGACTTCTTTTTTAAGATTTTATTTTTAACTAATTTCCGCACCCAACATGAACTTGAAGTCACTGAGACTAAGAGTCACACACTTCACCAACTGAGCCAGCCAAGCTCTCCTATCAGTTGACATTCTAATATATTCCCCTCTCTTCACTTATTTTCTATGTCTTGTCAGTATGAACTCATTGATTCTGATTTCATTCAATGGATTATAATCCATTACTATCTATTTTCTTCGTGGTAAAATACATATAACATGAAATTTACCATCTCCTTTTTTTTTTTTTTTTTAAGATTTTATTTAGCTCTTTGAGGAAGACAGGGTCGCAGCTTACAGCAGAGCCTTGGACACCTGGCTCCTACTCGTGACTCACCACCATTCACTCTCATGGAGGAATAAGTCGGTCAGGAAGCTGTGCCACAGCCATGGCCTTTAAAGACGCTGGGAAAACACCAGTGGAAGCAGCGGTGGTGATCCACCCAATTAGACTTACTCTCACCAACCCCACCGTAAAACCTTTGGAAAAGGTATGTGCTGACTTGATCAGAGGCACAAAGGAAAAGAGTCTCAAAAGGAAAGGACCAGTTCAGATGCCTACCAAGACTCTAAGAATTACTACAAGAAAAACTCCTTGTGGTGAAGGTTCTATATCATTACCAAACCCAATCCTTTATCCTTTGAACAAATCTCTATCATTTTTTCATTTTTCAGTCCTTTTTTTTTTAAGTTAATGACACAGTAAAATGGATACCAGGCTCATCTTGTATCTACCCTGATCCAACCCTGGAATGAGCCATTTCTCCAAAGAGCCCAGTTTCTGTTTAGTGGGCAATGAAATACAGAAACGACCCAGATGTTAGGTGTGTTCATTGCTGTGAAAATGTTATTGCTTATAGGCCCTTTTAACAGATAAAGCTGGGAAATAGAGATAGAATTAGAGATGTGTGTATGTGTGTGTACATGTATGCATGACTGTGTAAATACATATACAATACAATCCCACAGGGTCCTTCCTTGACTTCGCTCTTCGGGGAATATCTGAACCTCAATTTCCTCAATTTTCCTGGAAAATGGTGATATTAATAGTATTTATCCTACAGAGTCATTGTAAGGCTTAAACTTAAAAAGATAAGCCATTTCAAAAATATATTAGCCCAACTTGATCTATAGATTCAGTGCAATTCCCCTCCCAGCATATTGTTTTGTGAATATCAACAAATTAATTCTGGTTTATATGGAGAGACAGAAGACCCAGAACAGTCAACATAATACTTAAGGAGAAGAATAAAGCTGGGGGACTGACACTATCTAAATTCAAGACCCACTGTAAAGCTACAATAAGGGGGCGCCTTGGTGGCTCAGTGGGTTAAGGCTTTGCCTTCAGCTCAGGTCATGATCTCGGGGTCCTGGGATTGAGCCCTGCATCGGGCTCTCTGCTCAGCAGGGAGCCTGCTTCCCCCACCCCCCTGCCTGCCTGCCTGCCTCTCTGCCTACTTGTGATTTCTCTCTCTCTGTCAAACAAATAAAATCTTAAAAAAAAAAAAAAGCTACAATAAGGAAGACAGTATGGTATTGGCAAAAGAATGGACAAATAGATTAATGGAACAGAATAGAAATCCTAGAAATAGGCCCATGAAATATAATTAACTTATCTTTGACAAAAGAGTAAAGGCAATTAAATGGAGGTAAAGATAGTCTTTTCAACAAATGGTGCTGGAACAACTGGACATCCACATGTGGAAGAAGAAGAATAAGGAGGAGGAAGAGGAGGAAGAAGAAAAAAAGTAAGAAAAAGAATCTAAATACAGAGTTTACGTCCTTCACAGAAATTAACTCAAAATGGGTCATATGCTTAAGTCTAAAACACAAAATTATATAGTTCTTAAAGGACAATGCAGGAGAGGGGCACCTAGCTGGCTCAGTTGCCACAGTATGTGACTCTTGATCTCAGGGTCATGAGCTCAAGCCCCATGCTGGGCTTAGAGATTACTTAAAAATAAAATCTTAAAAAAAAAAAAACAAAAAAGATAACACAGGAGAAAATCTAGACGGCTTTGGATATGGTGATGACTTTTGAGATACAATGCCAAAAGCATGACTCATTTATCTTAGTCCATTTGGGCTGCTAACACAAAATAGCACAGACCAAATAGCTTATTAACAATAGATATTTATTCCTCTGGAATAATAAAATAAATAAATAATATAAATAAATAAATAAATAATATAAATAAATAATATAAATAAATAAAATTTTAAAAGTTCTGGAAGTTGAAATCCAAGATCATGGCATCAGCATGGAAGGCACGGACTGTTTTTCAGGTTGCAGACTTCTCTTACCCTTACATGGCAGAAGGGGCTAAGGAGTCTCTTTGGAGCCTCTTTTATAAGACACTAATTCCATTTGTAAGGACTCTACCCTCATGACTTAAGTGCCTCCCAAATGCCCCACCTCCTAACACCATCATCCTTAAGGGTTAGGATCTCAACATCTGAATTGGGGGTGGGGGGCTGGGCACATAAACATTCAAACCATAGCACCATGAAAGAAATAACTGATAAGCTGGGCTTAATGAAAATTGAAAATTTCTGATCTGTGAAAGACTCTGTCAAGAGAATGATAACAGAAGCCACAGTCTGGGAGAAAATATTTGTGAAACACATGACCGAAACATATAGAGAACTCTTAAAACTCAACAATAAGAAAACTAACAACCTGGGGCGCACCTGGGTGGCTCAGTGGGGTTAAGCCTCTGCCTTCGGCTCAGGTCATGATCTCAGGGTCCTGGGATCGAACCCCGCATCAGGCTCTCTGCTCAGAAGGGAGCCTGCTTCCCTCTCTCTCTCTGCCTGCCTCTCTGCCTACTTGTGATCTCTTTCTGTCAAATAAAGAAATAAAATTAATAGAACATTAATTTAAAAAAAAGAAAACTAACAACCTGATTAAAAATGAGCAATAGATTTGGATACCTCACCAAAGATGATATACAGATGGCAAATAGGCTTATGAAAAGATATTCCACAACGTCTGTCACCAGTGAAGTGCAAATTAAAACAATAAGATACCACTACCACACCTACCAGAATGGTCAAAATCCAGAACACTGACAACACCAAATACTGGTGATGATATGGTGATAGACATAGACAGTAGATGAACTCTCATCTACTGCTAGAGGGAATGTGAAATGGTAGAGCCACTTTGGAAGACAGTTTGGTGGTTGATGGTTTCTTACGAAACTAAATATACTCTTTTTTTGGTTGTTTTTAAGATTTTATTTATTTATGACAGAGACAGAGAGCGAGAGAGGGAACACAAGCAGGAGGAGTGGCAGAGGGAGAAGCAGGCTTCCCGCTGAGCAGGGAGCCTGATGCGGGGCTCGATCCCAACACCCTGGGATCATGACCTGAGCCGAAGGCAGATGCTTAATGATTGAGCCACCCAGGCGCCCCAAAACTAAACATATCTTACCATACAATCCAGCAGTCATGCTCCTTGGTATTTACACAAAAGAGCTGAAAACTTATGTCCACAAAAAAACCTACACACAGATGTTACTAGCAGCCTTATTCACAATTGCCCAAACTTGGAAGCAACCAAGATGGTCTCTGTAGGTGAACGGATGAACTGTGGCCCATCTAGACAATGGGACAATATTTAGTACTAAAAAGAAGTGAGCTGTCAAGCCATGAGACAATATGGAGGAATTTTGATTGCATATTACTAAGTAAAAGAAGCCAATCTGTAAAGGTTCTCTATTATATGGTTCCAACTATATGGCATTCTGGAAAAGGTAAAACTACAGAGACAGTGAAAGGATCCGTGCTTGTTGAGAGTTAGGGGTGGAGAGTGATGAGTAGGCAGAGCACAGAATTTTTAGGGCAGTGAAAATACTTCGTATGATACTATAATTGTGGACATATATCATTGTACATTTATCAAGACTCAGAGCATGTACACCTAATGTAAGCTGTGGACTCTGGGTGACAAGGATCTATCAACTGAGGTTTATCAGTTGTAACAATCATACTACTCTGGGGAGGGATGTTGATAGTTGGGAAGGCTGTGCATGGCTGGGGGCAGGGGAAAAATGGAAACTCTAACTTCCACTCAATTTCGCTGTGAATTGAAAACTGCTTTTAAAAAAAATCAGAGGTGCCTGCCTGGGTGGCTCAGCTGGTTAAGCGTCTGCCTTCAGTTCAAGTCATGATCCCAGGGTCCTGGGCTTGAGCCCCACATCAGGCTCCCTGCTCAGTGGGAAGCCTGCTTCTCCCTCTCCCACTCGCCCTCATCCCCACTCATGCTCTGATTCTCACTCTGCTCTCTCTCTCTTAAATAAATAAAATCTTTATAAAAAATAAAATCAATTAAAAAAATAATCAGCACAGTAAAATGTAATGTAAAAGTATTCAATAAGTGCTAGTTACTGTTACTTCAAATATTTAACATGTCTGATCCAGCTCTGATACGTAATGATCCTATGATAGTAAGTGGGAGAACATGATAAGGGAAAAAACTCTAAAAATATGCCCCATTCCTATTCTAAATCACCAGGTTAAAATCCCCAAACAGAGAAGGGGACACTAGGAAACAGATAATAGACAGTGATTAAGTACTTAACTATGTGCCAAGCAACTTTCCCTGTATTTACTCATATTGCCCACATCACACCCTCCAAGAGAGCATCTGAGAGGCAGTACAGTCCTCTTGAGTCTTACAAATGAGTCTTCTTCATTTGTTTAAAAAAAAATGGTTTTTGTACAATCTCATAGGGATGTTGTATGGATAAGATGAGTCGAAAACGTAAGACAAGGGCTGGCACATAGCAAGTATTTTGCATTTGCTGCTACTGTTTTAGAGATGTGGAAACTGAAACACAGGTTAGATCACTTGCTCAGGGTCACACAGCAGAAAGGGGATTTAAACTCATGTCTTCCTGGATGACAGACAGGCAAGTGTACAGGCAATTACAAAGGTACTAACCGCGGTGATAAGAGAGCCTGGAGACTCCCCCAAGGAGCCAGTTATGCAGGTCTGGGGCAGGTCTGGAAGACTTGCAGGAGACTGTACTTGAACTGTGGCTTAAAGTTTGGCAGGAGGGCAGGTGATGGAGGTGGGCAGGTAGGGATCATGCACAGGAACCCAGGTGAGACAGGCTGGGCAAGTGCCAGAAGTTTAGATTAGATGGGTCACAGAGCATTAGGTGGCCTATGACAGCAGCTGAAGCTTATAACAGAGCATGGGGACCAGAAGAAACCTTCAAACCCTCAAGATCCCTCTATTTTAGTAGAACTTGTTTTCAGACAAAACCTTATAATGATTCCTAGAACAGAAAACAGATGAAAGAGAGGAGTGGGATGACATGGGGATGGTTCCCCCAGAGATTCCCTCTACCCCTCCAGCTTACCTGACACCCTCCCCCAACATCTTTGCAGAACCCCACAGAGCCACATCCCCCAATTTTACAGATGAAGGAACTGAGGCCAAGAGGCAAGTGAATGACCCTCCAGTCCAGGATGACAAGAGCCAGAACTTTGGACTCCCAGCCCAGGGCTCTTCACCTTAGGATCATTTGAGGCTTCTCTGCCAGATAAGAATGCTGAAGCTGGTTAGGAAGAAGTGGGGTGAGGACAGCAGTGGAGCTCAGAAAACCACACGGCTTCCCTTTCTGGGACTCAGTGTTCCCACCTGTACAAAGGGGAGAGCTAGGAGAGACCGCCCATCCCTGGATTCTGAGGCCATCGACCTCTCTCACAGGACCCCTACCCCTGAGCCCCAGATCTTAGGCTCTGTCCTTCCCGATCCCACCCCGCAGTGTTGCAGGGTGGGGAGCCATGGCGGTGCCTGAGAACGGCCAGTGAGTGAAATACAAGGGCAGAGCGCTGAGCAGAGGGAGAGGCAGCTTGGCTGGCAGCGGCTGAAGTGATCAGACCTGGCAGCTCACAGTATTTTTAGGCCCCTGTTCTCCCGCCTCTGGGCTGGAAGCAGATTAGAGAAAACAAAAAATGAAATGACCTCTGCTTGGCCTGACAACTCTACCAAAGGGAAGGAAAGACTTTGAGAAAAAGCTGAACAGCCTTTGATTTATATCTGTCCCCTCTTCTCTCAGCAGGTGGGAGCAAGGCCAGGGCTTGGGGTGGGGGTTTGAGGGGCATTGGGAGGGCCCCTCACTCCTGCAAATATTTCATTCGGGACCAAGCATTTCTTCCCATCTGCCCTCACAATCTCGGGCATCTGCTGATGTCAGTGTCGGTTTGCGCAAGGTCTTGGATGGCTCCCCAGTTTGACTGACAAAATCCTTTGTAACCTGGCCACATGGCCCAAACTTACCCTAACTCATCATCACAGACCGACTCAACAAATATTTACCTTCCAGCTGTGCTCCCAGCATGTTCCAATACCAACTTGTTTAGTCCTCAAACAGCCTCACTTCTTCAGAGGAGCAAGCGAGGTCACAGAGGGATGGACTGAACCTACCTTGGCCACAAGTAGCAGAGCTGGGACTCAAACCCAGGCAGCCTGGCTCCAGAGAACAAATTCTTGACCTCCAAGCTATGCCACTTCTCCAAAGTCTGGTACCTTTCAGGCTATGGGACACCAGGTGCTTGCCCTCTAAAGTATCCATGGGAGCCCACACCCCCAGCCCCCCATGACCAGTAAGGTCACCTATGTACAGTGGAAGCCTGTTGACCCCCCGTCATTAATTATAGAGGAATCGCTTGTCCGCCACTCTCCTCAGCTGCCTCTGACCTGCTGCTCCCAGCTGTTCTGCCGGAACAGAAACTTCTCACAGTGCTCCTCCCAAATTCCTCAGAGAAACCTGAGTTCAGGCTGAAATTCTTACACAATTTTGCCACGAGCCTGAAGGAGTGGAAGGAAAACTGAAACCCAGTCAGCAGATATCTCTGCTCTGGCCACGTCTTTGCCCTGGAGAACCCTGCCCTGAGGGGCCCTTCTGACTGCTTCTCGCCTTAGCCCTTTGCCTTGTACTTCAGGAGGAGGCTCTGCCCTCAGAATCCAGTATTGTCTTCCCAGAGCCGCAGTTTGAGCAGGCAAACCCAAGGAACAGCCCCACAATCTCTTCAAAGATGCCTCCTCCTTACTCCCCCAGAACACAGCAAGTAACAGGTAGTTCCTCTGGGGCCACGGTTTCTTCCTTCCAGAAGATGGCTTTCATTTCCTCTTAGATAAGCGCTTTCCCAAGTAGAAGAGCAGTCTTTGCCCACAGGGTAACTCTAGTGATGGGCTCCTATTATTAACAGCTTTTAAACTGGCATTCCCTACAGTCCCTCCTGAAAACATAGGTGACCACGTAATGACCAAGAAATACACTCATGGGGCATAGTCACAAAAGTTTATTTTGTCTCCCATTACCTCTTTAAAACGGGTTCAGTGGAGGCAGCTCTACCCCATCCCTGGCACACCCCTATGACTTTTCTGACTATTCCCATATGTGATCGTCCACTACCTGGATATTTGCTCAAATACTCCTCTGGGTGTTTCTGTAAGAGCGTTTGGGGATGAGATTAATGTTTAAATCTGTGATGTTGAGGGGAGCAGATTGCCCTCCATAGCATGGTAAGGCCTTACCTAGTCAGCTGAAGGCCTGAAGGACAAAAAGACCAACCATCCCCCAACAAGAGGGAATTTTCCAGCAGACAGCCTTTGCCTTTGGACTTTACCTGCAACACATCAGCTCTTTCTGGTTCTACGGCAGATGGCCTTTGGACCAACTGGAACCCAGGCTCTCCTGGGTCTCCCACCTGCCAGCCCAGCTTATAGATATAATATAGAGGATCTCCTGCTGCTTTTGGCCCTCTGGAGACCCCTGACAAATACCTCAAGTGAAAACAAATGAACAAACATACACTCTATATCCATGGTAGGACCTTAAACACAGTCTTAGTTCTGAAGTTAGAATGTCCAGCCAAAGCTTCCAACTTTTTGAAAAATTACAGATGGCCCCTTCCTTTATTGGAAGGTAGGTAAGTCCTTCTTTCTCTTTTTCCCACCTTCAGACCTCCTCATCCATCTTGCTCAGGTGGTTTCTAACCCACGGCAGAGTGGGGGGAGTAGGGATGGGTAGAGGGTGGATGGAGGGTGGAGGCGTGGGGAGTGGGAAAGTCCTTCCTCGGTTGGTCCTGCTGTGGGATGGGTTTGTGCTGACCTGTGTATAAAGTTGATTCCTCCCAGGGGGTGCTTTCCTAGATTCTGGGGACCCTGGAGAACATTCCACTTCACCTTTTTGATGTGAGCAACACATTTACCTCCTGCTGGCAACCCTTCCCAGCTTCTGTTTTTATTTTTCCCTCCCCGCAACCTGGGATACAAACCACATTGGATCTCTGTGGATGTGCTGTCACTCCTCCAGGTGTCCTCTGGGGCAGGACCAGGCCAGCTCTCCTGAGGGGCCCACATCTGATCTGTGGAGAATCCTCGAATTTACTCGTTCCTCTAACAGTCTGTGGTGGCAAGGCTTCTTGCTCAGCCATCCCTCGGGGGCTCCTTTCTCTCTGATCCTTTAGATTGCTTAGGTGGGAGTCAGAGACCCGGCCCAGTGTTCTTCCATCCTATAAGGAGCCCGTACTCCCTGTGCCTGCCCTCAGGTAAAGCCTTCAGTGGCCCCTGGGGTGGGGCAGGGCTGAGAGTGGGGCAAGTCAATGTCCTAGTCTCTCCAAAGAAGTTCCCATGAATTTCTTTACTCTCCAGTAACTGGATAGTTAGATCCTCAATGCAGGTAAATCTTTTAGGATCTTACAAGGGGTTTTTGTTTATTTCCTTTAAACATTCTCATCTTGATCTAGAATGTCTTATTTATTTTATCTTGGCAACTCAATGGGAAGTTGCAATTTAACAGCCTGTTACACACCAGCACGTGTGCGTGCACGCGTGTGCACACACACACACAGCTATACACGTAAGGAGATGAAGAACAGTCCATACACCTGAATTTTTGGTGGGAAAAGGTCTGTGTGTATCTAGACAGGGAGCAGACTGGAGAGCCAGCTTGGGGGTAGAAACTGAGGGCTTTGGACTCATTCTGGTACCTTCTCTTTTCCCACACCACTCTTTTACGTCTTCCCTTCCTCAGCATCCCATCCCCCCAAGCTACCCAGCTCCTAGGTCCGGTTAAAGGAGGCAAGACAAGCTGCTTCACGTAATAGAGAATTTGAAGGTCAATGGTAGAGGCAGAAGAGCAGAAACAAAGGAGAAAGTTCCCTAAAACTGTTTTGCTATCATCAAAGACCAAATTCTTCTAAACTACCAAGCATGGTCCAGCCCCACGCCTGTGAGCAGATGCTGAGCCACTCGATCCCATCCCATCTGTGGAGCTGGGAGCGATGCAAAAACAGAGACGGCTTGGTCTGTCCTGCCCGTCGCTGGATCCCTCAGAATGGGTAATCTGGTTTGATGACTGAATAGGGAGCCATGGCCATGATCAGGCTCTGGGTGGGCTGGGCTCCCAAGACTCCTATGTTGTTCTGTTCCCTTCCCTTCTTTGTCCTGCTATTGTGCAAATTACATCTTTGTACACTATAAGCCTGTTATAAGGCCAATTTATCTCTCCTAGACACTAACTCAGGAAACGAGTGGGTGAGCCCTGGTGCCCAGCTGTGACCAACTGGCTCTACCCCGGGGAACCCCAAGGGGGCAAAACTGAAAGCATAGCTCCTGGCTGGGTTTGCTAATACTGTGGCTGAACAAACTCAGATAAACTTGTAGCAAAAGAAGCCAAGAGCTCAAGAGATGAGGGTTTGGAAAAGAGAAAGGGAGAGACTTATTTCAAGTACCAGCTGCTTGGAGAGGGGGCAGGCTCAAGCCTTAACAGCTGATGTTAGCTGTCCCCAGCAAGAGGGATACCTCGAGTTTTATAAGGAGAGGTTGGGGGTGGGGTGCCTGGGTGGCTCAGTCAGTTAAGCGTCTGCCTTCGGCTCAGGTCATGATCCCAGGGTCCTGGGAAGGAGCCCCATGTCAGGCTCCCTGTTTGGCAGGGAGTCCTCCCTCTCCCTCTGCCCCTATCTGTGCTTGCGCTCTCGCTCTCTCTCTCATTCTCTCTCTCAAATAAATAAATAAAATCTTAAAAAAAAAAAAAAAAAGGAGAAGTTGAGGGATGGGTATGATGTGGGAAACAAAGGGAGAGGAAATATGAAGTTCAATGTCCTTATAACCTGCAGTCCGTTGACAAGTACCTGGGATAGGCAGAGAAGAACATTCCTCCAGGAAACTCCCAACTGTCTTAGTGTTTATGCCTTGCTAGAGGGAAAAACAACCTTAGCTTGACAATAGCCAGGCCTGCAGTATCCTGAGAGTCTTCTTTAGCATATGACGGTGCTTTTGTCCTTACCTCCCCCAACTCCTAAGTATATAATCAGCCATTCCTCAACACCCGGGTGTAGCAGCTCTTTCTACAGGTGGGTTCTGTCCCCGAGCTTTAATAAAATCACCTTTTTGTACCAAAAAGTCTTAGGAGTTCTTTCTTGGTCATCGGCTCCAGACCCCAACACCACACTACTCCAAAACTACATCAGGTATGTGCAAGAGGACAGGCAAAGAGTGTGTGATCACAAGTTGGGGGGCAGTAAGTGTTCAGCCTGGGATCGTGGGCAGGGAAGGGGACGTGTGGGGTGTGGTCTTCTAGGCATTCCATTGCTATCAGGACTTTTCTGGACTTTTGGAATGTTCCGATCTTTGTAAAACATCTTTGTGAATGCCTCAAGAAAGTGTGATAAGAAATAAGCACAATGGGTTTTAGTTAGACTCTGAGTTAAGCAGTCTTGGCTATTTCTGGTCTTAATTGTTGGGCTCTATATTTGACCAAGAGGGCTCGCTGACAAGCCCATCAAATAAGCTTATTTTATGCAACTGTCTCTTAAATTAGGTAGAAGTAAAGAGTTACAAACAAAAATGTTTAGGCTATCTTTTCTCTTTACCTATGTAATTACCTTTCCTGGTGGATTTGAGTTACTCTCTAGTGTCATTTCATTATAGTTTGAAGGGCCGTTTGATGTAAACATTAAATAATAACTCTATTATACCTTCCTCCCAGCATCAGTAACCCCTAAACTACACTGTCTCCATGAATTTGACTACTCTAGGTATCTTATAAGTGGAATCATATGGGGTTTGTCTTTTTGTATCTTATTTCATAATGTTATGAGTTTCATCTGTGTTGTTGCATGTATCAGAATGTCATTCCTTTTTTTTTTTTTTTTAAAGATTTTATTCATTTATTTGACAGACAGAGACAATGAGAGAGGGAGCACAAGCAGGGGGAGTGGGAAAGGGAGAAGCAGGCTTCCCGCTGAGCAGGGAGCCCGATGAAGGACTCAATCCCAGGACCCTGGGATCATGACCTGAACCGAAGGCAGATGCTTAACAACTGAGCCACCCAGGTGCCCCAGAATGTCATTCCTTTTTATGGCTGAATAATATTCCATTGTACTTGTGACATAGTTTTGGAATGTTGGTGAGGTCTGGAACTGATGGCCAAGAAAGAATTTTTGATACCTCTTTGGTGCAAAAAGGTGATTTTATTAAAGCCCAGGAACAGGACCATGGTCAGAAAGAGAAGCTGCACCGGCGTTGTGAGGAATGGCTGATTATATACTATTGGGTTGCAGGAGGTAAGGATTTAGGGAGGCGTCCAAAAGGACTTTCTTTCTTTTTTTAAAAAAATTTATTTATTTGGGGCGCCTGGGTGGCTCAGTGGGTTAAGCCGCTGCCTTCGGCTCAGGTCATGATCTCGGGGTCCTGGGATCGAGTCCCGCATCGGGCTCTCTGCTCAGCAGGGAGCCTGCTTCCCTCTCTCTCTCTCTGCCTGCCTCTCTGTCTACTGTGATCTCTCTCTGTCAAATAAATAAATAAAAAATCTTTAAAAAAAAAAAAAATTTATTTATTTATTTAACAGAGAGCACAAGCAGGCAGAGCAGCAGGCAGAGAGAGGGAGAAGCAGGCTCCCCGCTGAGCAGAGAGCCCAACAGGGGGCCAACTCCAGGATCCTGGGATCATGACCTGAGCTGAGCTTAACCAACTGAGCCATCCAGGTGCTACCAAAAGGAGTTTCATATGCTGAAGGAGACCCTCAGAATACTGGAGGCCTTGCTATTATCAAGCTAAGGTTGTTTTTCCCTCTAGCAAAACATTAGCATTAAGAGAGTTGAACGTTTCCTGGAGAATGTCACACATATTCCACCCTGGAGTGGGGGAGGTAGGGAGGGGGAGATTGCTGGTTATCAGCTAGGGCTTTGTCCTTAGCTTGCCCTTGCTGCCTCATCATGGGTATACCACATTTTATTCATCCATTCATCTACTGATGGACATTTGGGTTGTTTTCACCCTTTGACTAATGTGAACGGTGCTGCAGTGAATATTGGTACATGAGTATCTGCTTGATGTATGTCACTTTTGAAGGATAGTTTTGCTAGATATAGAATTCTTTGTCTTTTTCTTTCAGCACTTTGAAGATGTCGGCCCACTGCCTTCTGGTTTCCATGGTTTCTTTCTTTTTTTTTTTTTTTTAAGATTTCATTTATTTATTTGACAGACAGATCACAAACAGGCAGAGAAGCAGGCAGAGAGAGAGAGAGGGAGAAGCAGGCTCCCTGGCAAGCAGAGAGCCTGATGCGGGGCTCAATCCCAGGAGCCTGGGATCATGACCTGAGCTGAAGACAGAGGCTTTAACCCACTGAGCCACCCAGGAGCCCCTGGTTTCCATGGTTTCTGATGCAAAATCATCTGTATGTGTTGGAGCATGTTTTTCATGTTCCATCAGGCGGTTTACAACACTACCTTGGCCTTCACTTTCTGCTTAAGCAGAACCTCAAGTCAACCGGAGGTGAGAGATTAGGGGCTTTCTCAGGTATTTCCTAGGCAAGTGCACAGCCTTGCACATGTGCATGGCCAATTTCTCTATGGGCATCTCATTCCCCAGCTTTCCTTGGAAATTTTTGGTCAGCTTCTTGTTTTTCCATTTCTCTTATTACTGCCTCAGGCAGCTTCAATGTTAAACTATTGTTGCTGATTGTTTTTGACAACTGCTTACACAAAGAAAAAGCTGTTCACACTGACTGGTGAACAGGTCAGATCAAATAAAGACAAGCTCTGGGAGTGGGGATTCCTAAGGAATTTCCAGACAGGTCAAATGACAACTCTCTAGAGATAGAGCTTTTTAGATATCCCTAAACCCTTCTCCCCTTTTCAGTGGCTGATAAGTAACTGGTTTTTATGGCAATCATGATTGTAAAACTGTTGGTTTTCAAGGTTACTGAAGAACTGGGAAGCGGGGAATGGGATAGAATAAGTTAAAATGTCACAAAACTCACTGTTTTAAGATTCTTTTTTTTTTTTTTAAATAAATGTTTCTTAAATTGCTGTAAGTCTTTGGTTAATTTCCAGAGTACTGGAAAAATTAACTGGGATTGTTTTTGCCAGTGTTCTTATTGTTCTTCTTCTTCTTCTTTTTTTTTTTTAAGATTGCATTTATTTATTTGACAGACAGAGATCACAAGTAGGCAGAGAGGCAGGCAGAGAGAGAGGAGGAAGCAGGCTCCCTGCTGAGCAGAGAACCCGATATGGGGCTCTATCCCGGGACCCTGAGATCATGACCCGAGCCAAAGGCAGAGGCTTTAACCCACTAGGCCACCCAGGCACCCCCTTAATTTGTTTGTTGATGCTTCTTCCTCCAAACTGCTCTGAGGCAGGAGCTGTCTGGTCTTGTCAGCCCCGAATCCACAGCACGCAGCACAACTCGTGTCTCTGACACATTAAGAGGTGCTCCATGAATAACCGTTAACAGACAACGAATAAACTCACATATATGCCACAGAGGTAAATACCTCTTGGAATCAACTACCCACTGGGCCTTCCCTTTCACAAAGCTCAGGTGTGGCCTTTTCTGTCTTGAATTTTCCAGTCCATTGGTGGTAAGACTCTAGAACTGTACTTTTACAAAATTCAATTATTTGAAAACTCCCAATTCTTGGTCATAGGGTCCTCAGTCCCCTGAGCCAGCAGGATTCTGGCTATTTCTGGCCCTATAGGGCCACCTACTGGCTATAGATGGATCTGCAGTCCCAGGAAGGGCCCCTGTCCACCCTCAGGTTCCAAACCGGGAACGGAGTTGGAGGGCAGAGGATGCTAGTTGCTCAGGAATTGAAAAAGTGAAGCTGTGACCATAGACGATTAAACAACAACAACAACAACAACAACAACAACAACAACAACAACAACAACCCAGCTTGGTAGCAAAATATAGGAAACCTCTCTTTTTCTCCCTCTTCCCATTTTCTTGAAGCATTAAAGTCCTCCTGGGGCTTCAATTCTCAGGTTCCAGGGTTGTCAGTTCAACCAAACTCTTCTGCCTTCCTTTAAGCCTGCTTCCCCCGAAGCCTTCCCCATCTCAGCAGTTGCTCAGGTGAAACACATGGGTGTCATCTGGAGAAGTCCTTGACTTCTCTTTCTCCTGTGTCACATGTCTAGTCCATCACCAAACCCTGTCTGGTCCATCTTTTTTTTTTTTTTTTTTAAGATTTTGCTTATTTGACAGACAGAGATCACAAGTAGGCAGAGAGGCAGGCAGAGAGAGGGGGGGGAAACAGGCTCCCTGCTGAGCAGAGAGCCCGATGTGGGGCTTGATCCCAGGACCCTGGGATCATGACTTGAGCCTAAGGCAGAGGCTTTAACCCACTGAGCCACCCAGGCGCCCTGTCTGGTCCATCTTTAAAATATATCTAGAATCTGACCACTTCACACTACACTTCCTGTTCTTACCCTGGTCTGAGCCAACATTGTCTTTCAGCTGGAAAAGTGTCCTCTCTAGACATTTCTCCAAAAAAGATATACACATGGACAACAAGAACATGAAAAGATAATCAATGTCATTAGGCACTAGGGACATACACATCAAAACCACAATGAGAGACCCCTTTGCAGCCACTAGTGTGGCTATTACCAAACATCAACTGACAATAATAACAAAAGACCAGCTAGGGTGAGGGTTGCTGGAGGGGAAGGAAGAGGGAGGGATGGGGTGGCCAGGCGATGGACATTGGGGAGGGTATGTGGCATGGTGAGTGCTGTGAATTGTGTAAGACTGATGATTCACAGACCTGTACTCCTGAAACAAATAATACATTATATGTTGATAAAACAAAACAAAACAAAAAACACCAGCTGAGGAGGATGTGGAGAAATTGCAACCTTCACACACTGCTGGTGGGGAGGTGAAATGTTGCAGCCACTATGGAAGACAGTTTGGTGGTTTCTCAAAATATTAAATAAAGAATTATCCTATGATCCAACAATTCCACTTCTGGGTATATACATGAGAGAATTGAAAATATGGAATCAAACAGATACATCAGTCTTCATAGCAGCAGTATTCACAACAGTCGGAAGATCGAAACAACCCAAATGTCCACCAACAGATGCATGAATTGAATGTGGAATATTACTCAGCCATAAAAAGGCACGGAGTGCGGACACTCTACAGTGTGGATGAACTTGAAAACATGACGCCGAGTGAAATAAGCCAGATACAGAAGAACAAATGCTGCATGATTGCATTAATATGAAATAACTAGATTAGGTAAATTCTTCGAGAGCAAATCAGAGGAATCTGAGGTTACCAGGGACTAAGGGCAGGAGTTGTTGCTTAATGGTCACAGAGTTTTTATTTGGGAGGGTGAACATTCTGGAAATAGTGGTGATGGCTACACAACATGGCAAATGTACTTAATGCCATTGACTGTACATTTAGAAATGGTTAAAGGTAAATTCTATTTTAGATTTTATTTATTCAAGAGACAGAAAGAGAGAGCATGAACAGTGGGGAGAAGCAGAGGGAGAGGGAGAAGCAGACTTCCCGCTGAGCAGGGAGCCTGATACGGGGCTCCCATGCAGGGCTTGATGGGGAGCTTAATCCTGGGGCTTGATCCCAGGGCTCAATCCCAGGACCCAATCCCAAGACTTGATCCCAGGACCCTAGGATCATGACCTGAGCTGAAGGTAGATGCTTAACCAACTGGGCCACCCAGGCGCCCAGGTAATTTTTATGTTATGTGTATTTTACCACAATTAAGTAGATGGAGGTGGGGGGGGGGACAAAGGACAAAAAAGGGCTCCTCTCCAGTGTCCCTGTTTCTGCTCTCCCTTCACTCCCTCCCCATAGAATCTACTCTCCATGTAGTACAAGGGGGACCCTGTAAAACCGTAAGTCAGGTCACCTCAGGCCTCCACTCAGAACCTCCTGCTATCCTGTTCCTCTCCAGAGTAAAACCCAAAGCCCCTGCTAGGGTCCTGAAACCCCCAGGGCCCTGACCCATAGTCACCCCCTCACTCCCTCTCCTGCCTCATTCCCCTCTCCACACTGGCTTCCTCACTGCTTCTCTAACTTGTGAGGCACACCTCACCCAGGGCTTTGCATGGCTGTTCCCTCTGCCTGGAGCTTTCTTCTCCCCATACCCACATTGTTTGCTTGCTCAGCTCCTTCAGGTCTTTGCTCAATGCCCCTGCTTCAACAGGGCTGTCTCTGACCATCATGTCTGAATGGAAGAGCTCTTCACCACCCTGGCAACCCCCACCCCCCTCTCCTTTGTTTTTCTCTCACTGCCATCTGCTATATGGCATCTTTTACCTATTTGCTTATTGTCTTGTCTCCTCCCACATAATCTAAGCTTTATGGCTGGGGGACCACCACCCCTGATTGTTTAGTTTACCGGCACTTAGAAGACAGTAAGTGTTTGTTGAATGCATGAATGCACAAATGTGTGCCTACATATTGATATGGGTGGGCTGTGGGGCAGCAGAGAGTGATGGGGACTGGGGGTCACTGGAAAGCTCCAGTCCTGGTTAATTATCTCTACTTGATTTTTTGTCAACAGGAAAGCATCCCAGCATTGCCTGATCGACTATTCAAGAGATAGAAAATTGGATTTTTAAAGTCACATTCCCCGCCTTTTTTTTTTTTTTTAATCTTTAATTTTTGGGAGTGAAGCTGCAGTGGGAATTTGCTCTGGAGAAAATGGAAACTGGAGCAGCCCACGTGCTGTGCACAGGCTCGAGCACTGGGTTGGGATCCCAGAAACCTGGTGTCCAGCCCTAAAATGCCACTTACCAGCGTTGTAACCAAGCATCGCATTTCTGTCTCTGGGCCTGAATTTCTTTGTCTATAAAACAGGAGAGGTAGCCCCAGATATCAAAAACTAGCCTTTGCTTTCCTGGGGAATTTGGCCCCCAGACATGTTTTATTTGACCCGCATAGAGATACATGAACTTTGAATTACTTGCCAACCTGTAGAAATCAGGAAATTTCATTTAAAGCCAGATTTTGGGCCTCCTGAGAAATGAGTCCTTTTTCTTTTATGGCTGTGACTGACTGGGCAAAGTTGCAGCCATCCGCTTTAGAGATCTCCTGTCCCTGCTGAGGCTCAGCCTATGTTACTGCAAAGGCCTGAATCTAAGCTGCTGCTTCTTGTTTTTAAAGATCTTTCTTTCTTTCTTTCTTTCTTTCTTTCTTTCTTTCTTTCTTTCTTTCTTTCTTTCTTTTAAGATTGTATTTATTGGGGCACCTGAGTGGCTCAGTGGGTTGGGCCTCTGCCTTCAGCTCGGGTCCTGATCCCAGAGTGCTGGGATGGAGCCCCGCATCGGGCTCTCTGCTAGGCGGGGAGCCTGCTCCCCCCCCCCTCCCCGCCCCCGCCTGCTGCTCTGCCTACTTGTGATCTCTCTGTGTCAAATAAATAAAATCTTTAAAAAAAAAAAAGATTGTATTTATTTATTTGACAGACAGAGATCACAAGTAGGTAGAGCAGCAGGCAGAGAGAGAGGGGGAAGCAGGCTCCCTGCTGAGCGGAGAGCCCAGTGCGGGGCTCTATCCGAGGACCCTGAGATCATGACCTGAGCTGAAGGCAGAGGCTTTAGCCCACTGAGCCTTTATTTATTTCTTTAACAGAGATTGAGAGCACAAGCAGGGGGAGCGGCAGGTGGAGGGAGAGGGAGAAGCAGACCCCGCTGCTGAGCAGGGGCCTGACACAGGGCTCAATTCCTGGACCCTGGAATGATGACCTGAACCAAATGCAGACACTTAATGGAGTGAGCCACCCAGGTGCCTCAAACCTAAGCTTCTGTAAGAGGGATCCCGGGAGGTGGGGTTAGGGTTGCTGCCATATTTAGCAAATAAAAACATAGGAAGCTGGGTGTGGCAACCCCAGGTGCGACTGGGTATTTGCTCCTCCCTCCCAGGAGATTAGACTTGAAGGACCACACATTTAAGTGCAATCCCGATTTTTACCACCAGAGGGAGACCGAGCTACAAAGTTGAGCTGAGTCTTCAGGGCCTAAAGGCGCTTGGGGCTGAGAAAGGGCAGGAAGTAAGAGGAGGTGGAGGAGGAGGGGTTGGAGAGTGTGCCTGATCCAGAAGGGGAGAGGTCGTGGTGTGTGTGATCCGAGAAGACATCTGGAAAAGGAGAATCTTGAACCAGGCCTTAAAGACCGGCAGAAAAGAAGAGACCTCTAAGAGGGTGGGATGGCTTGAACAAAGGCATGGAGGGAAGAATTAGTTTGTACTGGGGTGTGGCCTGGCTTGAGGCAGTATGATAATAACAGCAATTCTGAAATACCTCAAGCTACTGTTGTAGTCATGGTTCATGAATATAAGTGACAGAAATCCACCTCAGATTGACTTGAGAAAAAAAATTATTTTCTCACATAATAAAAAGTCCAGGAAAAGAAAACCTTCAGGCATGGCTGCATCTAGGAACTCAAATGATGTCATCGTGGATCTGCCTCTTTCTGTGGAGGTTCTGTTCTTGGGTAAGCTCCCTTCTCTTGGTGGCAGGATGGCTCCCAGCAGTTCAGGGCAGACCCTCTACAACATCCCAGCTGCCACCGGGCAAGGAGAGAACATCATTCACAGCAATTCAACCAGATGTCCTGAGAATGAATCTGATTGGCCTGGACTGTGTCATATGCCAACCAGAGACTAGTTGCTGCAACTCTGTTTGACATGTTCAGAGTCATGCCTCTTAGATGAGGGATGGATCGGTCTACCCAAACCCCTGGACTGATGTTGGGGGAGGGTGTGGTCTTCTCAGAAGATGGGACAATGGGTGCCGGGTAGACAAAAAGAAGAGGGTTCTCTGTACCAGGTTCTCACCCCAGTATGATACATCAGAAATTGTGGGGCAGGGAGGGGCATGAGGCTTTTTGCTGTCTGTTCATTTCTTTGTTTTGCTTACGAAATGAATGGTTGCTTTAAAGCCATGTCCACAGTTTCCATCTTGGCCCAGACCTCCAGTGTACCTTACCTAGCTAGCTATAGCCTGAGCTCATTCATTTAATTCCTCGTTGGTGGCATCTGCATGTATCAGGCACTATGCCAGAAGCTGAGGGCATAGCAATGAGCAAAACAGATTAAGTCCTTGCCTTCCTGGTGTTTATAATCTGGTGGGAGAGATGAATAAAAATAAAAAGACAACTAAATATGTAATTAGTCCAGTGTTGATTAAATGTTGCAAAGAAAAATAAAGCAGAATAAAGGAAGTGTGACTGGTGTGTGTGTGTGTGTGTGTGTGTGTGAGAGAGAGAGAGAGAGAGAGATTCCATACAATATAGTCAGGGGGAGGAATATTTGAAGGTGGTGAGGAGTGAGCCAAGCAGAGATCTGGGGATGAGGATTCCAGGCAGAAAGAACAGCAAGTGCAAAGGCCCTGAGGCAGAACGAAGTGGTTGTTTTCAAGGAACAACAGAAGTCCTTATGGCTCTCAGTGGAGGAGAGCATGTTAGGAGGAAAGGTCAGAAGAGTAGTGAAGACAGAAGCAGGCAGTGCAGGGCCTTGCGAGCCACTAAAGACTTTGGCCATTGCTCTCATGTGTGATCTGACTTAGTTTAAAAAAAACTATTTGGCAGTCAGGCAGGAAATAGATCACTGGGACAATGGTAGAAACAGGGAGACCAGCGGGGAGGCTGTTGCAGTTGGCTGGGCAAGAGGCAGTGGTTGCTGGACCAGGGTGATGGTGGGGAAAAGTGTGGGATTCTAAATATATTTTTGAAGGATAAGCCCGTAGGATTTGCTAATGGATTGGTCATTGGGTGTGACAAAGTAAGAAGCCAAGAATGACCCCAAAGTTTTTTGCCTGAGCAACTGTTAGGATAGAGTTGCCTGTTGAGAGACAGAAAAGACTACAAGAGGGTGGTCAGCAACTCTTTGAGAAACTGCCTTGTGCCAGGGGTTATGTGCATAAGCCACACTTGTCCTGAAGCTTGCCAAGAGAGACGGACAGTAGCCACCAAATAAGTAAGTCAACAAGAAGATACGAGTTGGAGGGAAGGGCCATACAGAAGACAGAGCAGGTTGGTGGGAATGTGCATGTCTCTCTAAGAGCAACCAGGAACCACTGGAAGGTCTTCAGCAGAGTGATAAGATCTGATTTACTCTTGATTGGACCACTCTGGGGCCCAATGGAGAACAGGCTGGCGGGGACAGAGGAGAGAGGAAGCTGAGGGCTCTAGGGGCAAGATGGTGGCACTCGTGTGGGGGAGCTCTGACACAGCAAACCGAACTTTAGGTGAGAGATGATTTCGGAGCTTGATGGCATCACTGTCTTGTCTGTAGGGGCTTAACCAGACCCACCTGCACTCAGGGACTCTCAACCCCCTGCCACCAGTCATGAGTGACTGTCACTTCCCCAATGGTCCCTGCATTGCCTTTTCATTTCCCTACAATCAGCTCCATCTCCGGGTTTTTTCACTTCCTTGGGAGCCATCCCCACTCTTGCTCATATCCTGTTGGTCCAGACCCCTCACCAGCCAGTGTTGCCTGCCTCTCTGGTTCTTTCTTTCTGAAGCTTCTCCTGGGTTCACAGACAGGGGCTCCCACACTCACCACACCCTATAGCCTCATGTCTGGTTTTTGCCTCTCTATCCTCAAAAAAACTCCTGGCCATCTCAATCTTTCTCCCTAAATCTTAGAGTCCAATCACACCCAGCATGTGCACAGTGAGTAAACAGTTGGCACTATCCATCTTCCCATGTCACGGCCCAGGGAAATATGTCCTTTTGGTGAAGTTCCATCATGGCAGAAATCTGGCTTCCCCACTCTCTAGCTCCGTGATTCTGGGCAAGGCCTGTCACTGTCCAGCACCTCAGTTTTCTCAGCTGTGAAATGGGCATCACTGTCATTGTGGCACATATGAAGGGCCCAGCACAGCCCCTAGTACATAGAAGTTCCTTAGGAACTGAGAATTCCCTTCCCCACAGTGAACAACCTGGACAGGAGTTGCAAACTCATGGCCCTTAGCTACAGCCAGACATGGACTTATTTTATTTGGTGGACATTGTGGCTTCTATAATCTCAATTTGAGTATTTGGGGAAGGGGGAGCACATATCCAGAGGGCCAGAGACCATCCAGAGGGCCAGAGACCTCAATTGTGAAACCAATCTGAGGACACAAGTATTGTGACTCTTCTTATATCACTAGCCATTAGTAGGGTCCTGTATCTAGTAGTTGCTCAATGCATGCTTATTATTCAGGATGAAGATAACAAGCTAGGACCAAGAAGTCTTGTTCATGGCAATAAACAATGTCAGTAATGAGAGATCCTTGTGGTGAAAAATAAAGCTGGGTAAGGGATAACAAATGATGGGGCTGCTATTTTACTTGGACGGCCAAAGAAGGCCTCTCTCTAAGGTGGTGACATCTGAGCCCAGGCTGGAGTAAACACAGGGAGTGAGCCATGAAGCTCTCCAGGAACCGTCTGGCTGGAGGGATAGCAGGCACATTGGTGCTGAGATGGGAATGGGAGGCTGGGCACTGGAGAAAAACGTGCGAGGAGCCGAGAGAAGCAGACCACAGAGTACAAGGGCTAGATTGTGTGGTTTCCTAGGGGTGCCTGGGTGGCTCAGTGGGTTAAGCCTCTGCCTTCGGCTCAGGTCATGATCCCAGGGTCCTGGGATGGAGCCCTGCATCAAGCCCCGCATCGGGCTCTCTGTTCAGCAGGGAGCCTGCTTCCCCGTCTCTCTCTCTGCCTGCCTCTCTGCCTACTTGTGATCTCTGTCTGTCAAATAAATAAACAAATAAACAAATAAATAAAAAAATAAAATCTTTAGATTGTGTGGGCTCCTGTGAGCCTGGTAGGCTTTGCCTTTTACTCTGGGGAAAATGGGGAGCCACTGAGGGAAGGTAGAGGAGCCTACTGCTCAGAACCTGTTTTCTTCCAGTGGCACAAAAACCACCAGCATGCCTCTCCAGGTTTGCTCCTGCCCACTGCACAAGAGGGAGGAAGGGAAGGGAAGGGAAGGGAGGGGAGCGGAAGGGAGGAAAGGAAGTTGTTCCCGATGGATTAAAGAGTACTCCTGAGGTTAAAGTTCACTGGATGGACTTGGGTCACATGCTCATCCTGGGCCAATCACGGTGTGTGTCTGTGTGTGTCTGTGTGTGTGTCTGTGTGTCTGTGTATCTGTGTGTGTAGGGGTGTGGAGTGCTCTGATTGGCCAGGCCTTGGGCCATGAGCCCACCCCTGGTGCAAGGAAGAGGAGTCAGGCCTCCAGCAGTACAAGAGCTCACTGGGGAGGAGAGGTCACCCCACGGAGAGCCAGAGTCCCTTTCTAGAGGCTGGGAGGTGCCAGGCATGGGCAGTAATGGGCTCCTAGCAATGCCACCAGCCATTTTATCCTCTTTTCAGAGGCAGAGCCTTGTGGTTCTCAAAACCTTTGGCTCTCTGGTGGGACTATTTGGATTCAAATCCCAAATTTGCTGCTTGCCGTTTGGGTGACCTTGAATCATGTCAAGACTCCTAGAAGCAGAGCCTGAGTGGGAGATTCTTGAGCAAGTTCCTTATTGAGAATCCGCTCTCTGGAGGAGTCTGCAAGGGACTGAGGGAAACCGGCTTTGGCAGGGGAAGAAGGTGGGCAAAGCTGTGGGTGTGATAGCAGGTTAGCTTGCCTGAACCTGGGGTAGGGGTGGGACACACTCTGAAACATGACTACACCTTAGGGTTGTCCCACCTTTTGACTAGGGTGTCCCAAAGGCTCTGTATTCCTTCTTTAGGGCAGCCATAACAAAGTGCCACAAACAGGGTGGCTCAAGCAACAGAAGTTTATTGTCTCACAGTTCTGGAAGGCCAGGAGTCCTGGAGCAAGATGTCAGTAGAGCCATGCTTCCTCTGAAACTTGGGGGGGGGGGGGGAGGTGGGGATGGGGGAGGGGATCCTTCCTCACGTCTTCTAGATTCTGTTAGTGACCAACAATCCTTGGCATCCCTTGGCTTGTAGATGCATCACTCCACAGTACGTGGCCATCTCCTTGTGTGTCCTGTCTCTGGGTCTCTTTTCCCCTTCTTATAAGGACACCAATCATATTGGATGAAGGGTGCACCCTATTCCACTATGGCTTCATTTTAACTGATTACAACGGCAATGACCCTATTTCCAAATAAGGTCCCATTCAGAGATACTGGGGGTTAGGACTTGAGCATATCTTTTTTAGCGGATACAGTTCAACCCATAACAGGTTCCATGTGGGAATGGCGCAGGCTTTTGTACCTATACTTCAAACAACCACTGCCCAAGGGCTGTCCCCTGTGGGGAGGGCTTTTGGGGTGGTGGGACTCCCACTGGCCAAGGACAATTGTCAGGAGAAGGAGTAGCTGTGCTCTTTAGCAGGAACACTCACAGTAGCTGGGGGATGGGTGCCTCAGCCAGTAAGGGGGACCTGGGGGAGGGGCACATGTAGCATCTAGACAGGCAAGTTGTTTGACCTCTATATGCCTCAAATGAGTTTCCTCACTTGGAAAATAGGAGTTGTAGAGTGTCTCAGGGAGAAGTGAGAATTAAAGTAATTCACATTCCTAGAACAGTGCCTGACACATGGTAAGTGCTTCAGAAATGGTAGCTTGTGGCTGCCTGGGTGGCTCAGTCGTTAAGCGTTTGCCTTTGGCTCAGCTCATGATCCCAGGGTCCTGGGATTGGGTCTTGCAGCAGGCTCCGTATTCAGTGGGGAGTCTGCTTCCCTGTCAAATAAATAAATAAAAATCTTGAAAAAAAAAAAAGAAATGTTAGCTTGTTATAACTGGTTGCTTGGGCTGTGGTGGGTGTGACAGACTCTCTGAGGAGTGGTGAGGTTCATTCTCAGCTCACAGATTGGTCCCTCCTCATCCTTCTCAGCTGACTCCAAAAGCCCCCAGAAGGGTTAATTTACCACAAACAAAAATGCAGAATGAACCCATGGAGGCCATCCAACCCCATCGAGGCCATCCAACCCCATACAGGCCATCCAACCCCATCGTCCAAAAAACTTACCCAGGTAATAAATGGGAGGCAATCTGGTGGTGGTGAAGAGAGAGCTTTTGGAATCAGACAGACTCAGGCTTGAATCCCTGCTGAATGACCCTGGGTCAGTACCTCTGCCTCTCTGGGCCTTAGTTTCTTTGCCTATAAAACAGGTCATCATTATAAGTACAGTTGAACAGTAAATGACACTCTAAATGCTTAATAAAGCATTATCATGAAACATGGCGTGGATGTGGCCATTTCGGAGGGAGGGGCACTTACCCCAGTCCCCCGAGGACGCCCTGGCCTGGGAGTTTTCAGCCCCAGCTCTCCCGCCCCTGGCTCTGGCCCTGCCCGCTGGCTTCCATCTCAGCAGAGCCCAGTTCCCACCCCCTGCCAGCCTGGGCTGTGGTCCCACCAGGAAATCGATATCGGGGGGCCTGTCATCCACCTCCCCAGTGCAGTCGAGTGGCTTAATTGTGTGGTGCCGCCGCCAAGGCCTTGTTCGTCAGAGCAGTGTGGTTACGGCCGTGCTTGACTGAGAGGTACATTCATTACGGAGACAGCTTTTATCACGACTTCCAGAGGGACTGGGCATAAGGAGCAAAGCAAGCAGGCGTGCTTCATCTCTGGGGTGCCGCAGGCTTCCTGTCCAAACTGCTGCACTCACTCAGGGCTCGCTCTGTGCTGGGCCCCATCCTAAGAGCTTTGCAAATATCAGGTCACAGCAGCCTGATGAGGCTGCTAGTGTGGGTATCATTCTCCTTTACACTTTACAGGCGAAGCAACTAAGGCCTGGTATGATGGGGCCTCGTTCAAGTTCACTCAGATGGATGTGAGCCCGTGATTCCGGGGCCTGGGGGTTTAGTCCCTGCCACCTGCGGCCTCTCGGTGAGAAGGATGTTGGTAAGGATGATGTCAGCAATAATAAGAGCAGCTTCCGTGCTAAGCAACTGTCTGCCCCTCCTTCGTTTCACTCTAACTCTCTGCCATAGGGATGAATAGCCCCATTTTATGAATGGGCCAACTGGGCTGTTGGTGGGGTGAAGGCACTTGTCCGAGTGATCAAGGAAAGAGCTGTTTATTTTTTTATTTTTTTAACAAGGACTTTTGTGGCTCCAAGCCAAGGCTCTTAACCAGTCCTACTCTGCTGTCTCCCACTTGCTTGTTGTGTGGTTTTGGGGAGGTCATTGCCCCTCTCTGGGCCTCAGCGCACTTTTATTTTATTTTATTTTTAAGATTTTACTTATTTATTTGACAGAAGGAGAAACACAGCGAAAGAGGGAACACAAGCAAGGGGAGTGGGAAAGAGAAGCAGGCTTATTGCTGAGCAGGGAGCCGGATGTGGGGTTTGATCCCAGGACCCCAGGATCACGAGCTGAGCCGAAGGCAGACACAACGACTGAGCCACTTTCAGTGCACTTTTTTTTTTAAGATTTTATTTATTTATTTGTCAGAGAGAGAGAGAGAGTGCGAGCAAGTACAGGCAGAGTGGCAGACAGAGGCAGAGGGAGAAGCAGGCTCCCTGCCGAACAAGGAGCCCGATGTGGGACTCGATGCCAGGACGCTGGGATCATGACCTGAGTCGAAGGCAGCCGCTTAGCCAACTGAGCCACCCAGGCACCCCTCTCAGTGCACTTTTAAACCATCAAGGAATCTTTTCTGAGCTCCCACAAATTAGACTGGGGGTGGGGGCTGGGGCAGGTACAAACGAGGGAGGGGATGCCATGTCTCTGCCCTTAGGGTGTGGGATGCTTGCTTCTGGCCCCAAGGCAGCGTTCTCCAGTAGTTCTCCTGGTGGCTGGGGAACTGGCTAGCAAGGCTGTTGCCAGGCACAGAAATTCAAGAGGCCTAGATTGAAGCCCGTGAACTTGGATTTAAAGAAATTCCCAGAGGATTTCAGGTGTCCAAAGGCCACATGGGACTAGATTTTGCCACTAGATTTGGCACTCTGATCTTAATTCAAAAGTCTTATGAAGAGAATGTGTTCTTTTCTTTCTTTCTTCCTTCCTTCCTTCCTTCCTTCCTTCCTTCCTTTCCTTCTTTCAAAATTTACTTGCTTATTTTAAACAGAGAGTGAGCCTGGGCAGGAGGGGCAGAGGGAGAGGGAGAGAGAATCCCAAACATACTCCCCCTGAGCGCAGAGCCCACTTCGGGTCTCAATCTCATGACCCAGAGATCAGGACCTGAGCCCAAACCAAGAGTCGGAGGCACAACTGCTTGTGCCACCCAGGTACCCCGAGAACATGATCTTTATCCAAAGCCTCAAGGATATTTTAGTCGTTTAACAAAAAAATCAAACTAGTTTTTAAAATTGTAAAACCAACATGTGTTCACCTTAAAACATTCAAACAGTATAGGAGGGTGAACTACTCATTTTCAGCTTCTCTCCCTCCCTTTCTGCCTCCTGGAGCTGCCCAAAGAAAACTGTTCTTTAGTTGCTTACTGATCACCCATTTGGACCCAAACACTGCGTGGGGCCCTAGGGACAGCAGGGGAGGACAGAGCCACCATCCCTGTAGAGCCCATGACAATGACCTTGGCTTTGTTGAGTGCCTACCATGGCCAGGCCTGATCCAGATCCTTGTAATGGTGCTGTGGGGTGGTACTATGATTATTCCCCTTTACAAAAGAGGGGAATGGAGTTGATTGTCCGAATCATGATTTCTGAAAAGTTGTCTGAATTTGGTCTGTATTGGAAGCACCATGCAGAAATGCAGACTCTTGTGTTCTCCACCCCAGCTTCCTGGAGCCGGACCAGGAGCCTGCATTTTGACACACACACACCCCTCAGGTGTCTCTGACCCCTGCTAAATTTGAGAACTGACTGCCAAGACACAGTGGAGGAGATGGGACTTTGAAGAGGAGGCGAACAGCCCTCCAAGAAGGGGACGTCCCGGGCAAAAGTACAGAAATGGGTGGACCCTCACTGCTGGGGTCCTCCCAGGCGATGCTGCTGAGTCCTGGTCCACGTCTAACCCCCAGCCCCACCCCCAGCCCCAAGGTTGCTAGCCCTTAAAGGCTCACCTCCTCCTTCCCAAGATGGGCAATTATCCCAGCCCCCAGGCTCTGGATGATCCCAGCTGCTTCTGTTATATCTTATTAGTCAAATGGACCATTAATTAAATGTGAGAATAATAGGCCCAGAGATGAAAAAAAAATTATAAAGCCCAAAGAAGAAAAGACCCTTCCCAAGGTTCTGCAGTAGTTAGAACCCTTAATCATTTGACAATAAGGAAGGCTGTCACCCTGATGTCTGCTAGGTGACTCAAGGCAGCAGACCTTCAGATGTGTGTATGTGGTTTTTTTTGGGGGGGGGTGAGGTGGTTCATAGAGACGGTGAGTGCAGGAAGCCAGGACCAACCAGGGTCACCTGGGCCACCAGGGGGTCAGTGAGGCAGGGTCATGAGACAGGCCATCATACTGAGATAAACCAGACCCTGTGGGAAAAGAAGAAAGTTCAAACTGTGTCCCTCCACCCCATCTCCACCCTCTTGCCAACTTTGCCAGGCAAAGTCCTATTCAGTCCTCAAGGCCCAGCCCCAAAGCCTTCACCTCTGGGAAGCAGAGCTAATCCTTGCATTCCTCAGGCTGTGACAGCACTGTGACAGTTTAGGGTCTTCAAGTTCCTACTTGTCTGTTCCCCACCACCCACAACCAGACTAGCACAGACCGGAGTCATTTTTCCCACCTCGGGGTCCTCAGCATAAGCCGCAGCCCTGAGCAGGTGTTGATGAACGTTTATCCGAAGAACAAATGGGCTTTGCCAAACCAAACCCTCGGGCCGGTCAGCTCTGGCCTCAAACTCCTCCTTTCAAATTAAGTCTTGCCCCAACCTCCAGTCAGTATAAAACAAGTGGACAAGGGTCCTTTGAACTTCTTTAAGGGACGTTCAAGGTCTTTTGTGACCTCACTCTAACCTACCTCTTCAGCAGGGTTTTTACGATTATATTCCTGGGAAACCTGCATCAGAATCACCTGGGATTCTGACCCAGACCCACTGAGTCAGAATTTCGGGGAGCCTGAGGAGCCCCAGTCTATAGAGAGTGCAGAGGAGTGGAAGGAGGTGGTGATGGGCGGAGGTTGGGGGGGTGCACTGGGCCCAGATGGTGGGATTCTGTCGGAACTCTAAATAGCCACACCTCTCACCAAACCTCAGGCCTGCAGTTTTCCTCTTTGGTTTATCTAAATTAAACACAGTGCTCCTAATGAAACAACGAAACCTATTACATGCTCTACTACCTCCTGACAAAGCCGCTAATTAACTCAGCTATCCTGGGAAGGCACTGAGCACGTCCTATGTGGCCTACACCCCTCCTCCCCCCCACCAGGAGCGAAGGGGCTTCGAAGCTGGCACCAGAGCTAGGCTGCAGGCTTGGGCCCCTCTCTGGCCCAGTTACACCACGCATGCCCTATTGACTCTCAGACCCTGACACCTTCTCCCCTTTAGTCGCCTGTCTCTAGATTGGCCCACCTCTCATTTCCCCATTGGTAAAATCCAGCCTATGTCACCTCCTCTGTAAGACTTGCGATAACTATTCCCATACTTTCAGCTGAAGGAGCTTCTCCCTCCCCTGTGCTCTCACAGTGTCTTAAAAGAATCAGAGGAACGGAAGCTAACAGTCCCTAATCACTTACTGTGTGCTGAGCCTTCTGTTTCATGTCTGGACGCTCACTGCTCTGGGGCCCATGTCCCACTGCATCCAGTCTGGTGAGGGAGAAATGGGGGGTTGACTTCTGAGGTAGCCTCATGTGGTCCCCGGGTGTTCCGGGTTTGTGTCAGGAGCAGCAAAGTGATCCCCGTCGGTCAAGAGACATGGATGTGACTCAAGAGGCCCAGGCAAGGGGATCTTGCATTGAAGGCCCAGGGGTCTCAGTGTGGACCAATGATTGTAGAGCAGGTGGGAGCCATGGCAGCACAGGGGAGAGAGGGTGTGAAGATTGTATTTTCAAGATGGCCACAAGCCCTCCCATCCCCCACTGCAAGGAGATGTTGACATACCTTTCATGGAGATGTGGAACCTAGGTTCTTTCCCCTTGAATGTGCCTTTCGGCTATAGCACAGGCATGCTCTGTAACTTCCAAGCTGTCCTAAAAGGTGACACAACTTCAGCCTGATTTGCTTAGGTCACTTGGTTTTGGAACCTAGCTGCGATGCGGTGGTGAGCGGGGCCCAGGTGAACTGGACCGTCCACATGAAGCTGTTCCATGTTCCATGTTCCATGTACCATGTAACATGTTCCATGTTCCATGTACCTCCAGCATCATCCACTGCCTGAGGGCAAAGCCCAGGAGACCCGGCAGAAGAACCAGCTAGCTGGGGGTGCCTAGGTGGCTCAGTTGGTTAAGCGTCTGCCTTCCACTCAGATCATGATCTCAGGGTCGTCGGATCGAGACCTACATCAGACTTCCTGCTCAGCAGGGAATCTATGCATGTTCTCTTTCTCCCTCAAATAAAGAAATAAAATCTTAGAAAAAAAGGACCACCTAGCTGAGCAACTCTTTCAGGATTGTCCAAGAGAAAAACAGATTGTTATTATTTTAAACCCTTGAGTTCTAGAGGGATTTCTTATGCAGCAATAGAAAACCAACACAGATGGGGACCTCTGGGATTGAGTAGTTGGGGCAGGGAGACTCTGAAATGACCAAGATGGAGTTTCCACTTCTTGGCAGAAAGGGAGTTTGAGATAGAAATGAAGTTCTAATGTAGAAATTCAAAATCCTTGTATATTTGGGTTTTAGACTAGAAGTCTGGCCCTTTTGCCAGCTGTGTGACCTTGGCAGAGTCACCTGTGAGCTTTCATCTGGACGGGGTAGGAATCCTCCAACAAGGGGTGGCCCTAAGAATTTAAGGAGAGACGGGGTGCCTGGAACTCGCCTGTGCTCGTTGTGTGCTCATCCTGTCCTCCCTCATGACTGAACGCAGATGGTGGAAGCCCCTGGTCCTCTCTCTTGCTGCCTCTCCATTTCCACTCTAGGGTCATGCTGACATCTGGACACTTGTATACAGCTCCTCGAGACACATGTACTCCCCCTCCCTCTTCCCTCTCCTCCCTCGCTGCCGGAGTGAGCCGGGAGCCAAGAGCTAGCCGATCAATGGCCAGCCATGCCTGGAGGAGTTCTCTGCTCATTAGGAAAGCCCGACACTTCCATTCCCCTCGTCTCTAAGGACAGCTTAGCAAGTTCCTAATTCAGAGCAGGTATGAAACAACCAGAAATCTGCTGCTCATCGCCCACCCCCACCCCAATCTTCCCAGAGCCAGAGACCTGGCTGCTCATGCTGCCTGCTTTGAGGGCAGGGCATGGATGAAGATCTAGACCTTCTCCCCAAGGAGGTTTTGAGGCTTCCGGCCAGTCATCTATCTCTTGTGCCAGTCATTTAGCCTAAATAGTCACTGTTAGTCCAGATAACAATGACCCATTTACTGAGCACTGGTGTGATGAGCAGGCATTTTACAGGTCTATCTCCATCAACCCCCACCAAATCCCCACGGTTAGCCCTGAAGTAAGGTCGGGTTGATAGAAAAGAAAATGAGGAACAAATGAGTCACTTTTCCTGGGTGCTAGTTTGACTAGAATCAGGTCAGTCTGACTCCCAGGGGTCCCTACACTCAAGGGGTGTCAAACCAGCCTCTAGATTCAAGCAGCATGCTGTCCAGCATACGACAGAAGAAATGCATGGTTCTGATGAAGAGGTAGGCGAACAGACATACTCATTCATTCCCTGAGCACCCATGACCTACTTGGCTCTGTTTCAGGTGAAGGGGATGGAGTGATAAACAAAAGAAAGTCCCTGCCCTCATAGAGCTTACCATCTAGGTGGCCCAGGGAGGTGAGGTCATTTGCTGTGGTCACATAGACAGTAGGTAGCCACATCCGTCTATGGTAAGTAAGTATATGGACAGTAAGTAGCCATATAGATATAGCCATATCCAGCCAGAAGCAGAGAGGGGTGGTCATGGGGAAGGTTCCATCGGATAACCCAGGCTCAGGCCAGCCAAGGCTTGGGGAGTGGGAACTACTTTGACAACAGACTGGTCAGCATTCCAATCCCTTCACTACCCTCTCATCACCTTGAAGCCCCAGGCAAGCCATGTCACCCTGGGCAAAGCTTCTGCTACCTTCAGGGTGAAAGGGATGGTGAGGCCCGAGGTGAGATATCTGGGAGGGTAAATGAGATCTGGCAAGTGCTAGATACTGGCTCTCCCTCTCCCCCTTGCAGTGAGGGTTTTGGGCTTCTTTCACTTTCTCTGCAAGGACCACCATGGCCATGGTCAACCCTAATGAACTTGGAAGATAATCTGGGCATACCTTAGCCAGATCAGTCATCTCTGCTTCCTGTACTCTCACCAGTTCATTCCTGAGCTCCCGGGACATGGAGTGGCAAGACTTTGGTGTAGGTAGGCAGATGGATAGTAAAGGGTTACAGCACACAGAGCACAAATTAAAAAAAAAAATTAAAAGGCTAACTCTTGTGCGGATAGATTCAAGAGGTGTCTATCTGTCATGTCAGCTATTGCCACAATAACGCAGCATAACAAAACACCCCTGAACTCAGTGGCTTAAAATGGTGATCATTTATTCTTATAGGTCTGCAGTTGGGGTGACTCTGCTGTCCGTGTTTCTCATCCTTCATCTACCAGCAGTGCGTGAATGGAGGCATGTTCTCATGGCAATGGCAGAGGCAGAGGCCTAGAGAACAAGTCTCAGGCTTGGAACTGGCCCACTTCTGCTCTATTCCATTGGCCAAAGCAAGCCAATGGCCCAGGCCAAGGTTAAGGGCCACGGAAATCCACTCTGCGCACGATGAGGCCTTGGCAAATGTGTGGCTGCAGAAAGGGGTAAAGAATTGGGACTAATTTTCAATATATCATGGGAGGTAATGTGTTTAGTAACGCGGCCTCTGTAGCCATACAGGCATGGACCAAAGTGGTAGCAGTGAAAGTGATGAGAAATAGCTTTTGGATGACTGAATGCTCATACAAGTTGCTATGGATTGAATGTTTCTGTCCATCCTCCCTCCTGCGCCCCAAAATTCACATGTTGGAATCCTAATGCCCAAGGTCATGGTATTAGAAGGCGGAGCCTTTGAGAGGTGATTAGGTCATGAAGGTGGAGTCCTCATGAATGGGATTAGTGCTGGTGTAAGAGAGATCTCACAGGGCAACCTCCTCCCTTCCATAACATGAGGACACAGTGAGAAGTCTGTAGTCTGGAAGAGGGCGCTCTCCTGATCAGGCCGGCACCACGATCTCAGGCTTCCAGCCACTGCAACTGTGAGAAATACATTTCTGTTGTTTAAAAACCACCCAATCTGGAGCACCTGGGTGGTTCAGTGGGTTGAGCCTCTGCCATCGGCTCAGGTCGTGATCTCAGGGTCCTGGGATCGAGCCCCACATTGGGTTATCTCCTCAGCAGGGAGCCTGCTTCCCCCTCTGCCTCTGCCTGCCTCTCTGCCTACTTGTGATCTCTCTCTGTCAAATAAATGAATAAAATCTTAAAAAAAAATAAAAAATAAAACCACCCAATCTGTGGGGTTTTGTTATATATGCCCACCCAGACTAAGACACACCTTGACCGTTAATTTCACTGGTTAAAATTCATGCTGAATACATAACCTAAACTGTGCACATGTACATTGCAGTATTTCTTATAATAATGAAGGGCCTGAAACAACTTGAATGTGCATGAACTACAACCCCTGGTCTCTAGGGCCTAAGGGAGTGTAGCAAAAAGAGACTGGGGCTTTGGGTTTCAATAGGACTGAACTCAAATCCCTCTACCACTTGTGAGATGTGTGACCCTGGGCAAGTCACTTCACCTCTCTGAGTCTCAGTTGTGAATGAAGGAAAGGAAAAGTCGTAATTTTATAGAGCAGGACAGAGAGAGGTCTCTGGTGTCAGGAACAGCTTCCTAGACAAATAGGACTCAAGCAGGTGAAGGAGGGAAAAGATTTGCGGATGCAGAGAGAGAAAGCAGACCCCCTCAATGGAAGGGAGGACATGCATGGCTCAAGGCTTGGGGGCAGGGAAAACATGGCCTGTCGGGATAAGTGGGGAAACTGTAGGGTTGGGGCTGAATTATTGAGAAGAGTGGTGGAGATGAGGAGGGGTAGGGTTGGGAGCTGGACCACAAAGACTATGAATTCTGGGCCTACAGTCAGAGCAGGGGGTGGGGGTCAGTGAATTGTAAGTGTGGCTCTCCTTTGGGCTTGACACTTGCCTAATGGGTTAGAATCCAACAAGTGCTTGCCCTAGGATAGTCCCTTTTGGGCCACTAGATTTGTGTGGGTGGGGGGGTTAAAATATAGTCCTTTGTGATGTTAATGGACTTTCCTTCCTTTTGGTTTTAGGGACCCAGCATACATTTGGTTCCCTGCCATTAAACCTCTTACTTGGCACTTGGCGCCATTGTACCATTCAGTGCTCACAGCCGCAATGTGGTAGGGATCATGGCTCCCATTTTCTAGATGGGGTCATTGAAGCTCAGAGAAATGAGTGAAAAATCTTGTCTAGGTCACACAGCTCCTATCCCTTCCAGCAGGGGTGCTCTGCCTTCTCTTGGAGGTGAGCGTGTGTGTGTGTGTGTGTGTGTGTGTGTGTGTTGTACCTGCATCCATGAGGCTGTTACTCTGTATATTGGGGCATATCTGGGGTTTCGGTGTGCCCTTCTGTGTGTCTTTGTATATAACTAACTCAGCGTGTGTCCCTATTGTGTGTTACTGTGGATCGGTGTGTCTTGTATCTTCATATAAGTCTCTGTGAATGTCTGGGTCCCCACATGTGTCTCTAAATGTTCATCTCTGTATCAAGGGCTCTGTGTGTCCCTGTATCCTTGTTGTGTGTTCCTATATGTGTATTTTGTATCTCTGTATGTTCCCATGTGTTGTCTGTGTGTCTTTGGTGTCCTTGTATGTGTCCCTCTGTGTGTATTTGTCTGGTTCTCTGGCATAGGTGATGATTTTGTGTGTCTGTGTGTGTTCCTGTTGCATATTCCCGTGTATCTTTCTTTATGTCTCTGTGTGTCCTTATCTGTGGTCTGAGCCCCCTTATCAGCCTCCGTGTGTGTCTCCCTGTGTGTGCCGAGTGCGGAACATCTTCTCCGTCACCTTCCCCACACCCTCCTGCCTCGCTCATTCCCTTCCATCCAAGGAGATGCCCACCCTGGCCTCTGTGGCCAGCATGGACTGGCCTAGTTGCTGTGACCTGGCCAGAGCAGCTAAGCATTCAGCCCTCCATCCCAGCCCAGAGCAGAAGGGTTGGGGCTTTGTAAAGGGCACTGGAAACCCGAGCCCCCACCATCCTGACTGCTGCAGTGACTCCATTTGTGACTGCGTGTGAACTGAAAAATGACTATCAATAATAGCGTGGGAAGGGTTTCTCTCTCTGCAGGATGCCAGCCAGAATTTATTAAACTTTCTTTTTTTAATTTATTTTAATTTCCCCACCCGTTGGACTTGAGTGGCTCATCAATCACGGGTCGCCTCCGGTGTGAAGCCCATCCTTAGTGTGGCTGCAGACATCCGGCCATGCCCCTCCTCTCAGAGCCACCAAGGCTCGGATGTCATGGACCCACCCTCAGGCTGCATCCCTGAAATAGCCAAGCTTGTCCTTTATCAGAATGTTGCATCACTGCATTCCTCTCTGTACTGTGGGACACTGGCTGTCACTGCAAATGGCTACACCTAGATTGTGGAAGAGGGGAGCTTAAGAGCATGTTTACCAGGAGGGGTCTTCAAGTTTATTGTCAAGAGGCTGTTTAGAAACCCTTGTGTTGGATCTCTCTATTCTATCCTCCAGATCCACTCAGCAGCCTTCCCCATCCTGCCCAACGTCTGGGAGGCCAGCCCTTACCAATGGCTCCCTTGGGCCCCTAGTTTCCTGTTGGGTTTGGCTGATGGTGAGTCCCAGAGGAGAACGAAAGGTGGGAAAAGAAAGAGGTTTCTGTCTTTAGTCCCCTGGGCTCCCTCTCTTGTGGGGTCCTTCAGCTGAAGGTAATAGCTTCTGTCAAGACCCCCTCCTTCTAGGCTCCCCTTTCTCTGAACTCTGGTAACTGCTGCCTCCTGTTGCACCTTTAGGCGCAGAATTGCTAATGGGTCTTCTCGCACCTTCCCTGGGGACTGCACTACCCCTTGTGCATTCTGCCCATATGAATAAATGTCCTTTCATGAAATTATCCCTCAAACTAGCCAATCTGAGGATGCTACCTATTTCTTGACCAATACAGTCTTTCCTCCCAGACCATGAGCAGACACACTTTTGTTATTTTGAGTTAAAAACAAATGAACTGCAATTGTTTCTTTTTTTTAAAAAAAGGATTTTATTTATTTATTTGAGAGAGAGCAGACACAGGAGGAGGGGGAGGGGCAGGGACAGAGGGGGAGGGAAAGGGAGAAGCCAACTCCCTGCTGAGGACAGAGCCTCAGGGGCTCAATTCCAGGACGCTAAGATCATGACCTGAGCCAAAGTCAGACGTCCAACAGACTGAGCCATCAGGTTAGGGTTAGGGTGCCCCACTATATTGTTTCTGATGACAAAAGTGTCTATAGATGGGGGTAGGGGGTTGGGGGCTGGTTCAATCAGTTGAGTGGCTGCTCCCTGCTCAGCAGGGAGTCTGCTTCTCTCGCTCCCTCTGCCCCTCCCCTGCTTATGCTCTCTCTCTCAAATAAATAAATTAATTAAATATTTTTAAAAAGAATGTCTATTGTGCAAAAAAAGTCAGAAAAAATAAAGAACTGTCATTTACCAAGTTACCTACTAATTTCAGGTGAGCATGACACCAGGCACATTCCAAATCTCCTTGAAACACCCCTGGGAAGTACATTTTACTTCCCCTGCTGTATACAGAGGAGGAACTGGAGGCTCAGAATGGTGATGGTAACTTGTGCACAGCCACATAGCAAGAGAGTGGTTAGGAGTGACAACTAGGTCTGTGAGATTCGGAGTCCTTTCTGTGTCCCTGCCCCCTCCTCAGAAACCCTTGCTTATCTGAGCATCCTAATGACTGTCCTGAATTGCTCTCTAACCCCAAAATCAATAAAGGAAAATTTATTTGCTGCAGCTGGCTGGGCCTTCTGAGTAGCCTGGAGATGTACCCGGTCTCAGCCTTTGGCATGGCCAGACCCAGGATGCTTGTGATGGATGGCATTGGCCCACCTTCCATTGTAGCTGTGGGCTAGAGTTAAGAGCTGCCTGTCCTTGTGATTTTTCCCCTTAGAATCTGTGACCTAGATCTATGCCCACAAGTAACTCCTGGCCAAGTGCTGATAAACACATCAGAAACGGTGAGGGCTAGGGCTTGGTGGATCTGCAGGGAGGGAGTGAGTTTCTTGCACTTGGCTGGTTCCGCTCTTCCACTTGCATATGGGAGGCCCTACCTACTGAGTGCCTGTACCTGCTTCTCCAGCTTTTCTCATATAACCCATTCTTTAGGGCCCCAATCAGCCCCACTTTATACTTCAAATTTGATTGTACATCTCCAGGCCATAGAGACATCTCCCCACACGACACATCATTGATGCTATGTATCTTGGCACATAATTGTTCTCTAGTTATTTATATGGTTTCTGTCTTGTCTCTCAGCTACCCTGGGAGCTCCATGGCAGGAAACCAGTGCACTTCTTTCTCACTCACCTACTCATTCATAGGTTTACTCACTTACTTTTTCACTCCTTGATTGATTGATTGATTCATTCACTCAATTACCTAAACCACTATTATCCTTAAAAGTTTTCTGGCCTCCCTCCTCCATTTGGCCACACTTGGATGAGACAAGGGGAAATGACCCAACTTTTGGAAGCCCAGGTCAGATGTCCACAGGGCCAGGCTCCATCCCATGACCCTGACCTTGTGAATGGCCTTGACCTTGCTGTGACTTTTTAGAGACTCATGAGACTTTGGGTGACTTCTCTAAAGGAACACTACTAAATAGAATTGCAGCTCCCCCTATAAGGTGCAGATTAGGTAAAAAAGTGGCTGAGTGTTTGGTGAAACAGCAGGCAGGACAAAGCTTCCCACACCATCCCCAGCTGGCCAGCTACATTTTCAATATCTGAGAGGTTGTGCAAAGCGTTGAGTCAAAGACTTGGTCTTCCACTTGGTGACCTTGGGCAAGTTGCCTAACCTATTGGATCTCAACTTTCTCATCTGTAAAGTGGGAATAATGATAATGCCTACATCATTCACCTTTTATGAGGATTTAATGTAATAATGCTGGAAAACACTTTGTATGAAGATTAGCATGTAGTAACCAATTAGTTGGCTGATTGTTTTAGATTATTATTACCTTCACTTTATAGAAAAGACAACTGAGGCCTAGAGATGTTAAGTGATGTACCTAAGACCCTCCTCTGAATTAGAAACAGAATTGGCACATGCACACAGGCCTTCAGAGTTTGAGGCAGAGGCTAAGGCCAGGGAATTTGCTTTGGTGCCCTGTAGCACTTTTCCGGTGCCCTAGCATGGAACAAACCACAACCCAGCCCTGGGATACCTTCCCTTATTTCAGTTTTATCTATTAGTCTTTTATCTATTTTATCTATTAGTCTTTTATCTATTGCAAGTGACAGAAAGGGCAGCCCAAACTGACTTACTCTGTCATGAACAACCAGTGACTTTCTCCTTTCTGGTTTAACTAGCTTTATGGTGGCATCATTCACAAGTAAAATCTTCCACTGAAGTGGCAAAAATGGATCCCAGCAGTGATGGACTTAATCCCACAACCCCAGCATGAAAAGAACACTTTTTGCAAAATAATTTCAGTGAAAGTCTCAAGTTTGAATCTCATTGGTCTTGACCATACTGCTGTCCTTCCACCAGTCCCTGTGACTAGGGAGACTCACACCCTGACTGACCAGTCCTTGGTCACATGGGTCCCAAGGCAGTACCAGGCCTACACAAATCGATCAGTCCCAGGACAGAGGAGAGTGATTCTCCTTTGTAAACCTGGGGTCCTATCTTAAGAAGAAAGGGGACTGAAGGCTGCCCAGACAAAAATAATGCTGCCTGTACAAATGGGAATAAGGAGATTTTCTTTCAAGTTTTTTGGTGAAAATTGTTCATGATCACATAGAGAATATTTCTGGTACACCTTTGGACCTCTGTGTGGGATTCCTTTTTTTTTCTTATTGTCCTTGATATCCATTTGAACCCACTGTATCCCCTTACCCTTCCCAGTTGTCAGCATTCTTCTTCCAACACCTTCCCTCCCACCCCTCTCCTTCCTGAAATCACAGCCAGGATTTGAATCTATGACTCTAGATTCTAGTGAGATCCCAGTATAGAGGAGGAGGCCTTATCATTCAGGATTGCAAGGAAGAGAGCCCAACTTGAGGTAAATGAGCTGAAAAGGGAGATTTATTGATCAATAAGAAGCCCAAAGACTCAGGCTTAAGGCTAAGAGAGGTTCCTACAAGGGTTCAGGCAGCAGAGACTTTTCCACCATCTCATTCTAGTGCTGTTGCAGTCACTAGCATGTCTCCCCCCACCCCCAACGACTCTGGCATCTCTCCACCCAAGAGTCTGAGTCTCAGGAGAGAGTGTCCATAGGTTGACCCCTTGCCCTGGGAATGAGCCTGTTTGGCTGGTATCCTATCAAGGCTGTCCTGGATGGGGATAAGGCAATTCCCCAGAAGGAAAGAAGGGTCCTTTTGCTAACTGGAAGTCAAAGGATGGATACAGGTGGCCAAAGCACCCTAGACTCACAAGTGGGTCCTCATGGAACAACGAAAAGGAATATTTGGACTTTCAGGAGGGACAGTGGCATCTTGTTGGCCCAAACTGAAAGTCTCAATCAGGACCGGCTGGGCACCTGGTCCTCCACTTGTTGTCACCCTGACTCATGGCCACTGTTAATAGCTGATTAATACCCACTCCCCGACTTGCAATACTTGGGGCATAGACTCCACGTATTCTGAAGACAAGCTCTAATTAGCCCGGAACACTGAGATAGAGCCTGCTGGGGCTGACAGCAAGATAAATATACCTAAATGGCCAAGGTGATTTGGAGTTGGTTTTCATTTTTCTCTTGCAATAAGAGGAGCGGTGGCGGAAGTAGGGGCTTGTTATCTCTGGCGGGCCTGATGGATGACGAGGTGTCTGACTCTCCAGCGACTGTGGCTCACAGGTGGGGCAAGCCATCGATCACCTGTCCCCACCCCGGCCCACCCAAAGCACTTCCAACCTCTTCAGAATTAGTATAGATCCTCCTGAGATGATTTAAAGATAAGCTTGATAATACCTCAAAAGTCAGAGTCTCATTCTTTCTCTATTACAGGCTTTGAGACATCTGATTCTGGATTGAAGGATGACTTTAGGTATTTCTTCCTTCAAAGTATTTTCTATTCAAAATAAAAGTTCCTTTAAAGTTAGGGAGAAGAACATGTAAGCAAAACGTCAAAGACAATGTGGCAAAAGGAAAAAAGCATCTCCATATTCATCTCCATATTCACCCCATCCTAACACATCAGCTATTTTCATCTGGGTACATTCCCTCATGTACGCTCATTACTCCGGTGGGGTAGAGTGGAAAAAGCGTTGGTGTAATACAGACCTGAGTTGAAATCCAAGCTTCTGGCTGTGTGACTTTGAATAAGTCACCTCACTTCTCTGAGCCTTGGTTTCTTTAAAAAGACCAAGTAATTCAGTTCTGATAGAGTTGTGTGAATTCAACAAGAAAATGCAACCAGGGCACCTAGTAGCTGGTTCCCATCCTCTCAATTCTTATCTGTAGTCCCTCTCCAATATTTACCTTTTTCTCAGCACCCACCCTCCACCAAGCAACGTGGAGACAAACTCATATTCTGTCTTCAAGGAGATTCTGTTCTATCAACACATGTTAATTTACCAGACTAGCTAGCAGTGTGAACAGACAAGTTTTGAGGAGGGTTCATGAGGATGTCGTATTCATGGGTAGAACAGTTGACCTAGGGCCATGTTCCCTCAACAGATGCGTCACTGGTGACCAACTGGGCTCTAGAATGACCCCTAGGCCCTGCCCCAAACTAAGCCACAGATACATGAGCCATACATGTCCTCATTGACCTGTATGCCTGGGCACAAGGACAGATGCCCATGTGCACCCTGTATAGACAAGAACCTACACATGGATGCATATGTGTGCACACCTACCCCCTACACGAATCTGTGCACACTGTACACAGAACACTCATGTGTATACACATATACAGAAGGTAAAAGTGCACAAGAACATGTGCATGCCATATAGGCATGGACTATATGTATGCACACACAGGCTCACAAGGACATGGGTAGTAGATGCAAAGACGTGTGCACCATCAGAGACACCCACACATAGATGCACATGCTTTGTGTCAGCTAAAAGCATCAGACAGCATTCCCCAGAAATCATTCCTATGCAGCTAGCTCCATGCCAGCCCTGTGCATTAGCGGGGTTCCTGCAGCCCCTGGTGCCCTCCCTGAGCACAAGCTCCACTCAGCAAACTCCAGGCCGGAAAATGGCTCTTTGGAAACCATCTGGAATGCATAGACCCTCAATTGACCTCTCAGTCCTCATATGGGGACACAGGACCCTGGGTTGGTGGGACCTCACGGCCTCAGCTTGTCAGCCTAGACTGACAGTGTGGAAGCCTGGGATGGCCTGGGGCCCCGACGGGGTAGACTCTGCCCAGTGTGTCACAGTGAGTGGTCAGCCTCAACAGTCCCTGGAGAGTATCCACCTCTGGACCACACTGCTTTGGGGAGGGAAGACAGGAGATGAAGCATCTCTGCTCAAGAAGGGGAGAGGAAGCAAGTCCACAAACAACTTGGGCTCATCTGCTTCCAGTTCTGCTTGTCCTGACTCTTCCCATCCTTCAGAGCCTGGCTTCTGCCCCTCTGCCTCCAGGAAGCTTTCTCAGATTGCTCTGGCCTTTGGATCTCTCCTTGTGCACTGCCAAGACTGCTCCCCAGGTTGTCTGCTCTTTCTTCTGGTAAATATGCTGGCTACCTCATGTGTGGTGATGGAGGGAGGCTGCCCTTGTGCCCTCTCAGCCAGAAAGATATGGCCAGGCAGCTGGTGTTCATTCAATCTGGGCTGAATGGATTCATTCATGTAGTTGTTCATTAAAACATTCTTTACTGGGTGCCAGCTATGTGCCAGGAACTTGAAAAAATAGCATGGAACAAGAAGCTGTCCTTGTGAAGCTAGGGTTCTGGTTAGAAGGTAGATAATGATTAAGACATGAGTAATAAATACCAATTGAACCCAGTGATAAAAGGCTAGGAAGGAAGAGAGAGTGTGAAGGGGACTTATTTTGCCTCCTGACATTCCCTTTCATCTGATGAACTCCAAGACTTGTCCAAAAAGCCATCTCTGCCCCTACCACTGGATCTGTCCCTTTTCCAGGGCTTTTGAAGACATGGCACACTGTCATGCTACTTACGCAGACACGTTCTTCTCCCCTCCCAGACTCCTAACATCTTCAGAACCATGTTCCCATCTGGACCCTCTCAGTGACCCTAAAACTCAACACATGGGGTCATGTTTACATTCATTGAAGTTGATTAAATTAACAAAAGAACAGATGAAAGAATGAATGAATGAATGAATGGGCACTTACAGTAGGCTCTAGAGAAGGAGTAAGTGGCAGAGAGACCAAGATGACGAAGTAGTATGAGACCGAAATATCATCAGGTTCCAGGAATTCAGCTAGATAGTTATCCAACCGTTCTGAACACCCACAAACTCAACAGGAGATCAAAGAGAAGAGGAGCAGCAATTCTAGGAACAGAAAATTGACCACATTCCAGAAGGTAGGACGTGAAGAGAAGTGAATTTGAGGAGATATACAGGAAAAGAGACCTGGGGGGAGAGGCCAGCTCCCCGGAAGCAGTAGAGCAGTGGAAACTTACAAGTATGCTCCACTGAGGGATGTTGCTCCAGAGGCTAAGGGGGGGGGGTGGAGCCCTCATGGGGACAGTGTGATCTCAGGACCCGTGGGGTCACAGAAAGACCTGGGGGTGTCTGAGTGTGGAAGAGCTACCAGGTATCAGAGCGGGGAAGCTGGCTACAGAGATGGAGCCACAGAGGGGGCTTTCAGCTTGGGATTACCTTAAACCATGATCCAAGTCACAGTCGGGACACTGCTCTTAAAGCAGGGACCCCACAAGAGGCAGATCCGGGGAGACTCACCTTCCTCCTCTGGGAGGAGTGGTGCAGCAGGAATCTGCTGGGTTTGGAGATTCCAAATGGGGCTGTGCACCAGAGATAGAAATGCTCAGTCATAGGCTGGGTGAGCTCGGAGTGCAGCGGGAGACCAGGGACATGAGAGGGATTGACTGCTTTTCTCTGAGGGCACACTGAGGAGTGGGACCCTGAGCGCTCCGCTCCTCCAGCGGAAATTGGGAGGCTGCCATCTTCATTCTCCTCCTCCAAAGCTGTATGGAAAGTGTTCAGGGAACAAAAGTTACTGAGGGCAAAACCAAGCAGATTCCTTTGCCTGCCCCCTGGCAAGGGCAGTGCAATCCCACCTCCGGCAAAGACATTTAAGAATCATGGCAACGGGGGTGCCTGGGTGGCTCAGTCATTAAGCACCTGCCTTTGGCTCAGGTCCTGATCCCAGGGTCCTCAGATCGAGCCCCATATCGGGCTCCCTGCTTAACAGGAAGCCTGCCTCTCCCTCTCCCAGTACCCCCTGCTTGTGTTCCCTCTCTCGCTGTCTCTCTCTCTGTCAAACAAATAAATAGAATCTTTAAAAAAAGAAAAAAAAAAAAAAAGAGGGGCGCCTGGGTGGCTCAGTTGGTTGAACGACTGCCTTCGGCTCAGGTCATGATCCCGGACTTCCAGGATCAAGTCCCGCATCGGGCTCCCAGCTCCTTGGGGAGTCTGCTTCTCTCTCTGACCTTCTCCTCTCTCATGTTCTCTCTCACTCATTCTCTCTCAAATAAATAAATAAAATCTTAAAAAAAAAAAAAAAGAATCACGGCAACAGGGTGCCTGGGTGGCTCAGTAGATTAAAGCCTCTGCTTTTGGCTCAGGTCATGATCCCAGGGTCCTGGGATCGAGCCCTGCATTGGGCTCTCTGCTCAGCAGGAGGCCTGCTTCTCTTCCTCTCTCTCTCTGCCTCTCTGCCTACTTGTGATCTCTGTCTGTCAAATAAATAAATAAAATCTTAAAAAAAAAAAAAAGAATCACAGCAACAGGCCCCTCCCCCAGAAGATCAGTAAGAACATCCACCAAGACTAAGTTCATCAATCAATGAGAACCGCGGAACTCCAGAGTTAGGGGAAAGCAACACATAGAACTCATGGCTTTTTCCCCATGATCCTTTAGTCTTTCAAAGTTAATTTTTTTTTAAATTTTATTTTTTTCTTATTCTGTTTTTAAAATTTTTTTCCTCCTTCCTATTTTAACATTTTTAAACTGTTCTATCTTATCAATACCTTTTTAAAAATCTTTTTTCATTTTCATTGTTATAGTCATAGTTTATCCCTTCATTGTATTTAACCTTATTTTTTGTATACTTATAGGGGTTTTTTGTTTGTTTGTTTGTTTTAAATTTTATTTATTTGTTTGACAGACAGATTACAAGTAGGCAGAGAGGCAGGCAGAGAAAGAGAGAGGAGGAGGCAGGCTCCCCACTGAGCAGGGAGCCTGATGCGGGGCTCGATCCCAGGACCCCGGGACCATAACCTGAGCCGAAGGCAGAGGCTTTAACCCACTGAGCCACCCAGGTGCCCCAGGTTTTTTTTTTTCTTTAAAATTTTGGGATACAATTTCTTCCAATAGATTAAAATATACCCTAAGTCTAGAGCATGGCTTTGTTCTAGTCTCCAGCCTGATCATATTCTCTCCTCTTTTTTTTTTTCTTTTTTCAACCAACTTCTTATCTTATCAATTCCTTTTTTAGAATCTTTTTAAATTTTCATCTTTACAGTCATATTCCATCCCTTCATTGTGTTTACTCTTATTTTTGTGTATAAATATATTACATTTTGGGAGGTAGTTTCATCTAACAGACCAAAATACACCCCAAATCAAGTGTGTGGCTCTGTTCTATTCGCCAGTCTAATATATATATATAAATATATATAAATATATTTTTCCCTCTTTCTTCTTCCCCCAGTTTTGGGTCTCTTCTCATTTGGTTAGTGTATATTTTTCTGGAGTCATTGCTACCATTTTAGTATTTTGTTCTCTCATTCATCTTTTCTTATCTGGATAAAATGACAAGGCAGAAAAACTCACCACACACACACACACACACACACACACACAAAGAACAAGAGGCAGTACCAATAGCAAGGGACCTAATCAATAGAGACATTAGTAATGTGTCAGAACTAGAGTTCAGAATGATCATTATGAAGGTGCTAGCTGGGCTCAAAAAAAGCATGGAAGATATTAGAGAATCCCATTCTGGAGAAATATAATCCCATTCTGGAGAAATAAAAGAACTAAAATCTAACCCAGTTGTAAAGCAGACAAAGATCCCATCAAAAAGGAGAATTACAGACCAATATACTTGATGAACACAGATGCAAAAATTCTCCCAAAATACTAGCCAGTAGTATCCAACAGTACATTAAAAGGATTATTCCCCACAACCAAGTGGGATTTATTCCTGGGCTGCAAGGTTGGTTCAACATCCGTAAATCAATCAATGTGATATAATACACTAATAAAAGAAAGAACAGGAACCATGTGATACTCTCAGTAGATGCTGAAAAAGCATTTGACAAAGTACAGCATCCTTTCTTGATCAAAAAACTCTTCACAGTGTAGGGATAGAGAGTACATACCTCAATATCATCAAAACCATCTATGAAAAACCCACAGTGAATATCATTCTCAATGGGGAAAAACTGAGAACTTTCCCCCTAAGGTCAGGAATACGGCAGGGATATCCACTACCACCACTGTTATTCTACATAGTACTAGAAGCCCTAGACTCAGCAGTCAGACAACAAAAAGAAATAAAATGCACCCAAATAGGCAAAGAAGAAGTCAAACTCTCACTCTTTGCAGATGATATGATACTTTATGTGGAAAACCCAAAAGAGTCCGTTCCAAAACTGCTAGAACTCATGCAGGAATTCAGTAAAGTGTCAGGATATGAAATCAATGAACAGAATCAGTTGCATTTCTCTACACCAACAGAAAGACAGAAGAAAGAGAAATTAAGGAGTCAGTCCCATTTACAATTGCACCCAAAACCATAAGATACCTAGGAATAAACCTAACCAAAGAGGCAAAGAATCTGTACTCAGAAAACGATAAAGTACTCATGAAAGAAATTGAGGAAGACACAAAGAAATGGAAAAATGTCCCATGCTCATGGATTGAAAGAACAAATACTGTGAAAATGTCTATGCTACCTAAAGCAATCTACACATTTAACCCAATCCCTATCAAAATACCATCAAATTTTTTCAAAGAAATGGAACAAATAATCCTAAAATGTATATAGAACCAAAAAAGACCCTGAGTAGCCAGAGGAATGTTGAAAAAGAAAACCAAAATTGGTGGCGTCACAATTCCAGACTTCAAGCTCTATCGCAAAGCTGTCATCATCAAGACAGTATGGTAATAGCACAAAAACAGACACATAGATCAGTGGAACAGAATAGAGAGCCCAGAAGTAGACCCTCAACTCTATGATCAACTAATCTTCAACAAAGCAGGAAAAAATGTCCAATGGAAAAAAGAGTCTCTTCAACAAATGGTGTTGGGAAAATTGGACAGCCACATGCAGAAGCATGAAACTGGACCATTTTCTTACACCACACACAAAGATAGACTCAAGGGGCACCTGCGTGGCTCAGTGGGTTAAAGCCTCTGCCTTCGGCTTGGGTCGTGATCCCAGGGTCCTGGGATCGAGCTCCACATCCAGCTCTCTGCTCAGCAGGGAGCCTGCTTCCTCCTCGCTCTCTCTCTGCCTGCCTCCTGGCCTACTTGTGATTTCTGTCTGTCAAATAAATAAATAAAATCTCTAAAACAAACAAACAAACAAACAAAACAAAGATAGACTCAAAATGGATGAAAGACCTCAATGTGAGAAAGGAATCCATCAAAATCCTTGAGGAGAACACAGGCAGCAACATCTTCGACCTCGGCCACAGCAACTTCTTCCTAGAAACATCACCAAGACAAGGGAAGCAAGGGCAAAAATGAACTACTGGGACTTCATCAAGATTAAAAGCTTTTGCACAGCAAAGGAAACAGTCAACAAAACCAAAAGACAACTGACAGAATGGGAGAAGATATTTGCGAATGACATATCAGATAAAGGGCTAGTATCCAAAATCTTTAAAGAATTTATCAAGCTCAACACCCAAAGTACAAATAATCTAATCAAGAAAGGGACAGAAGACACGAACAGACATTTTGGCAAAGAAGACATCCAAATGACCAACAGACACATGAAAAAGTCCTCAACATCACTCAGCATCAGGGAAATACAAATCAAAACCACAATGAGATACCACCTCACACCAGTCAGAATGGCTAAAATTAACAAGTCAGGAAATGACAGATGCTGGCGAGGATGCGGAGAAAGGGGAACCCTCCTACACTGTTGGTGGGAATGCAAGCTGGTGCAGCCACTCTGGAAAACAGCATAGAGGTTCCTCAAAAAGTTGAAAATAGAGCTACCCTATGACCCAACAATCGCACTACTGTGTATTTACCCTAAAGATACTAATGTAGTGATCCGAAGGGGCACATGCACTCAAATGTTTATAGCAGCAATGTCCACGATAGATAAACTATGGAAAGAACCTAGATGTCCATCCACAGATGAATGGATAAAGGCGTGATATATATATATATATATATATATAGAATGGAATACTACGCAGCCATCAAAAGAATCGAAATCTTACCATTTGCAATGACATGGATGGAACTAGAGGGTATCTTGCTAAGTGAAATAAGTCAATCAGAGAAAGACAATTATCATATGATCTCTCTGATATGAGGGATTTGAGAGCAGGGCGGAGAGTCCTGGAGGGAAGGGGGGAAAAATGAAACAAGATGGGATTTGGGGGAAAACAAACCATAAAAGACTCTTAATCTCATGAAACAAACTGAGGGTTGTTGGGCAGTGGGGGTGTAGGGGATAGGGCGGTTGGGTTATGGACATTGGGGAGGGGATGTGCTATGGTGAGTGCTGTGAATTGTGTAAGCCTGTTGATTCACAGACCTGTACCCCTGGGGCAAATAATACATTATATGTTAATAAAAAATAAATTAAAAAAAAAAAGAATGAGTAAGTGGCTTAAAGGTGGCAGGTGGCAAGGAGAGAGGCAAAAACATGGAGGTGTGAGATGAGACACATATTTGTAAAATGGGTTTCATTGGCTGATGTTGGGGTAGGGCAGGACATGGAGCAAGGGAGAGCTGGCAGGAGAGGAGCCTAGATTGTGCCCACATTATAAAGGGTCTCGAACGCCAGGCTAAGGATTTGATCCTATGAGCAACAGGGACCCTTGCAAGGTTTATCCTCCCCTGTATTCCTTGGCACCTATCACATTGCCCAGATGGAGCTGGCACTCAGTAGATGTACATGGAATTGAAGGGTCCTGTGGGGAATGGACTGAGTTAGCACTTCTTTGCCAACAGCTGGGCAGTAACCAAGGGTGGCCTAAATAGAATCAGAGTAGTCAGCTGCCTGGAGTCCTCTTGGCACCCAAATAGTGCTCTTCCCATGATGGTGTTGGAAATCCCTGCATTAGGGAGTCATTTATTAAGGGCTTGATGTTATTTAGTGGTAAGCCTTCCTAGACTTTCCAGAAAAGATGATACCCTCCTGATGGCAATTTACTGCCAACAAGACCAGAACAAGTTCCTGGGGTGGGGATAGGACATGGAGTGTAAGGCAGAACACAGTGTGCCATCCAGAGTTTGGCCACTTCCAGTTTCTTTAGAGAAAACCCTGTCCCAGGCAGTGTGAAGGAAGGAGAGGGGGCAGGGCACTGGTCTTGAGGTCGTTGCTGATTCAGTGAGGGACTCAGGCAACCCTTTCTCCTCTCTGAGTCTTGGGTTCCTCATCTGTGCAATGAGGTTGTATGGGACCTCTGATGTTTAACCTGCTCATCATTTAGCTTCCCTTCTTTAGTAGGTGAACTCTAAATATGCCTTTGGAAGACCCCCTCATTCCATGCTGTTCAGATGGGGCTGACCCCATCCCCTAGCCCCAAGGTTGGCCAATCTGAGTCATAGTCATCTGTTCAGGAATGTGCATGTGACCCAGCCTGGGACAATGAGAATTGACCCTGGGACTTCGGGGAATGAAAAGGGCCCTTCTGCTTTGGAGCAACTCAGCTGGGACAATGTGATTCCAGGGATTCCTATGGCTACTTCTCCACCTTTGAGGACCGACAGCCTGAGAATGAAGCCATTTAGAGGAAAGTGGAGATAACACATGGAAAAAAGAGACAGATTCCTAGTGACATCATTTGAGCCTCTGGATTCTGGCATAACTGAAGCTGGTTCTACGTCTTTATGTTCCTGGTTACATCCACCAGTATATCTCCCTTTTATTTTGCCTGAGCCAGTTTGGGTTGTGTTTTCTCTTGCTTGTTGCTGGTAAGGAGGATCACCCAGGAGGGGTTCCTTCTTTCTGATGCCCTTGGAGAAAGCTGATTTGGGAGGTGCCAGCATGTGGCCACGTGAAGTGAAGGAGATGAGGGAGACCAGGGACGGGGTGGTGCATGGGGTAATAGAAGACACACCCAGCGCCCCACAGAGCACACTCATTTCAGGGACAAGGAGAGCAGTAGGAGACCCCGGAAGGAGGAGGGAACAAACAGGATGAGAGAGGTAGGAGAGCTGCACAAAGAAGCAAGAGTTTCATGGAGGTTCCTCACTGGCTTGGCTGCTTCCTTCTCGCCCCCTTCTGTATGCTCATAACTCAACAAGCAGCCAAACCGGTAGTGAGAGAATAAATCAGGTCACAACTCTCCCCTGTTTTAAACTTTGTATTCCCCACTGCCTTGAGAATAAATTCCAATCTCCTTACTCTCCACAGCCAAGTAGAGTCCCATGAGATCTCACTGTTTCCCACCTTTTTCTTATCTTGTACATCTTCCATCCCTATCTGCACCCATCGTGTGTCCCGGGCCTAGAACCATGCTTAACAATTATGCATATACTGGAACAATTTGTAGAATAAGGAAATAAATCGGTGATAGAAAGGAGAACTGAAAAATTTCCAGTGGATTCATCATCAAGGAATTGTTGCTCAATTGGATCAAAAATCTCCAATGGAAAGGGGAAGGGGAAATCTGGATCAGAAAGATTTCTGGGATGAGTTTCTACGGAGAAAAAGCAGATACAAAATGGATTTTTCTTCCTGGAATTTTATGATCTTGGGGAAAAGAAGACCTTCACTATTTTGACAACAGAAGCAGAATAGAAAAAAAAAGAATTGAGTATATAAAGGTACCATCTTCTGTAATTAAAAAGCCACCATATCATAGATTCTCAAACCTACACATTTGATAAAACTGCATAGAACTAAGTGCACACACACGCGCGCGCGCGCACACACACACACACACACACACACACAAATGCCAACAAGTAAAACCAGGAAATCTGAATAAGATCAGTGGCTTGTATCAAAGTCAATATCCTGGTTGTGGTCTTGCACTATAGTTTACAACATGTAACCATGAAGAGAAGCTGGGTCAAGGGTACCCACAACCTCTTTCTATTATTTCTTAGAACCACATATGAATCTATAATTACCTGGATATAAAGAGTTTAATTTTAAAAACCACCGTGAAAAAAATTAAAATATAATTTCAGTGGGACTACCTCGGGCCCTTCTGCAGCTCAGAGTTGAAAAAGACCCTAAAATATCCTGGAGACATCTCTGAACATGGAGCAGAGAGACTTTGAGAGAGAAGACAGGGGAAATCAGGGAAGGCAGAGTATTTTATTAGAATTAGAATTAGAACCCACCCTGAGACTTCCTGCAGGAAGTTGCGTGTGTGTGTGTGTGTGTGTGTGTGTGTGTCTTGGGGTGGGGATGGGCAGACAGGCATCAGGAGTTACAAATTAGTGTACAAACTCCCTGTTAAATTATCCCATTATTCATTTTCAAAAGCATAGCTATATTAATCTGATAAGCAAATACAGTCTTGAGAAGGAAGCACATTTGTATTATCAGAGGAAAATAAATGCGACACAATGACTTAGCTCCTTGAGAGACCAGAGCAGGATCCTGCCTTGTTCTGCTCGGATCCCTGTTTTAAAATGTAGGTTTTATTATTATTCAGGTATGGTGAGACCCGTAGATTAGGAGACCGCTGGCATTGAAGAGTTAGCTATTACTTACAGTTCCTAAAAGGAAGGGCAAACCACTTCAGACAAAGATGCACAGGGAAGCACCAGGATTGACTAGGAGGCAGAAGAAACAGGGAACAGGGGGTGATACTAGGCCAGTGCCTTTATTGTGGTTTCTGCCTGAAGGAAGGGGAACAGTGGAATGGGGAGGCAGGGTAAGCAGGTTTAGGACTGGCTGATTTGAATAATTTCAGTGGCTCTGGGGCTTAGGGACTGTCCCTAGCTGTCTGGTACCTGGCTTTGGGTGATAAGGGCAAGGGGACAGTAGCCCAGAGTGTTGTGGGGAAGTGGGCTCTGGACTGGTTAGTTTGCATATGAACGGTGAGTCCTTTATGAGCTCTAAGAACTGGCTAACCCTGGGAGAGGCAGCCTCTCCAGAGTCAGCCAGACCCCTCTACCCACCACCCCACCCCCTGCCCCTCCGCCCTGGGTCAAAGCATTAGAAACACAAGGCAATACAGTGTCCAAGGTCTAGAACAGGTCCTGGTACTTTCTAGGGGCTCATGAATATTTGCCGAGGGAAGGAAGGTAGAGAGGGAAGGTGGGAGAGAGAGAGAGTCTTAGATGCCTGTACCATCCTCACTGGTCCCTTGGGCAATGTGAGAACTCTCCTCTCCCCTCCCTAGACCTCCAGGAACTGTCCTCGCGAACAGGCAACTCAAATCCCTGATTACAGAAATGCATCCAATGGGGTCACCAGGGGGCGATGTTCCAGCCATCTCACCCCACCAGGCAGCTTTTCTTTTCTTTCTTTCTTTTCTTTTCTTTTTTTTAAGATGTTATTTATTTGACAGAGAGAGTGCGTAAACAGGGCGAGAGGCAGTAGCAGACACCCTGCTGAGCAGGGAGCCCATTGTGGGGCTCTATTCCAGGACCCCACGATCATGACCTGAGCGGGAGGCAGATACTTAACCAACTGAGCCCCCCAGCTTGCCCCACCCCCGTAGCTTTTCTATCCTTCCACGCTCATCACTCTTTCTGCCCCAGACTCAGAGGAGATTTCATTGTTACTTCGTGGGGCTGTTTGCTGGTTTGTAGATGGGTAATGCTGCAGAGCGAGAACATTCAAATGGCACTAAGTGCTGAAAATGAACAGCAAGCTCCCCCCACCCTCCACTGGCCTCCCCTTCCTGAGCTCCCCAGTTCCCTGCCTGCACTGTCCTCCCACATCCCTCTGGAGAGGTATCTGCTGAAGACTAAAACCATCCATCCCTCCTGCGTGTGCATGATACACAGATCGTTCTCTGCTCGGCTCCTTTCAAGTAACAGTATATCCTGGAACTTACTCCACATCCATACATAGGGAATCGCCTCATGCTTCAAAGTCAGAACAGTACTCACAATTTTGGGTGGTCCCTAATCGATTTAAGCAGACGCCTCATGACAGACAGACAGACAACCAGGCTGTTTCCAATTCTGGCTTCTACAAACCCTGCAGCACCAGATACCCCGTGTGTACATGTCTGCAGGAGGTCTTGCAGAAGGTATGCACGTGTTAAATTTTTAGGTTGCCCTCCCCAGAGAGTCTATCAATTTACACCTTCTTTTTATATAGGAAAGAAAACAGGTCTGACTGTCTGTCTGATTCAATGCCTAGTTAGGACAGCAATTCTTCAAATCCTGGAGTCTAGCTGGGAGATCAAGCCTGGGGTTTCAGGTCTGCAATCTACCCAGCCAACTTTCTGCCCCCCTCCCTGTCACCTGGGGTGGGGGGGCTGGAAGTCAGGAAGCAGATCAGGTCAACTCTATCGGGTCATTATCTATCTCTATTACTTCCTCATCTAAGAGTGAGGAGAGGGCTCTAGTTGGTGATCTGAACGTTCCCTTCTACTTCTAACTTTCAAAGTCTTTCTGCCTCCCCAAGCCCCTATGAAGTGGGACTGATAGTCTCTGCCTTGTTTATCTTGCCAGGTGATGTGAAGATCCAGTGATATGGTAGAAAGGAGTGATAATTAAACAATTTTGGCATCCCTTGCTAGAACACTAGCAGGACCTGGGGTATTCAGCAGGTGCTTAGCTAAAATGAGAGGTTGAAGAAATACTGCATGGGGAAGCCGGCTAATGTTGAGATCATCCAGAGGTAGGAGATGCCTTCACTGATGTCGTTCCCTCTGCCTAAGGCTCCCTCGAAGTGGGCCTGGCTAACTTCTGTGTCTCTAGGACTGACCAAGGAGCCTGGCACACTATGGGTGCCCCTTAAATGTTTCAGGGTGGAGGCTGTGCTCAGGACTAGATGTGGCCATGTTCTCCTCCGGTGTGATACTGGAGAGTGATAATCGGGACAAGCCTCTTGTCACCTACTTTTCTCCTCCCTGCATCTCCTCTCCTCTGCCTGGATGGTGCCCCAATAGACTTCTGGTCCAAGGGCCACAAAATCCAGTGTTCCACCTTGGTGACTGGGGTAAGCACACTCAGCTCCAGCTGGCTGTTGTCAGGAGGAAATGCGGATCCATTCTTTTTCAAGAGATTTTCAAGAGAAGCCATACAACCAAATTTTTCTTGAGTTCCCTGGGCGTTTAACTGTTAAGTTATTCAGGTTTTTTTGTTTTTTGTTTTCCAAATCCCTGTGGGAGTCAAACCATCTGTGACTTAGTGGTGACCCCAGGCTACCAGTTTGGGAATTCTGAAAACCGTCCCTCTCTCCCACTGTACAGATGAGAAAATTGAGGCCCAGGAGCAGAAAGCATTTGCTGGAGGTGACATGGTCAAGATGAGAACCCAGGTCCCACTTGTCCCCTACTTTTTTCCTCTGTCCTCTCCCCCTTCTCTTTCTCCTTCTCTCTCTTTCTCTGCTCTGTTTCTGGGTACCTCTTTCGGTCTTTGTCTCTATCTCCTATTCTTTCCTGTGTGTCTCTTTTCAACTGTGTGATTCTCTCAGTATCTCTGTGCTTCTCTCTGTCCCCTCCAGGACCGTCCTCCTCAACAACAAACCTTCGGAGCTGGGTGCAGTGGCAACCCGGCATCATCACTGCCCCCCACTCCCCAGCCTCCAGCCTCGGGCAAGCGCCCCGCCGCTCCCGCAGCTCTCGCCGCCCCCGCCCCAGATTTCCGGTGGAGCTGGCAGGCGGCGGGCGGGGTACCCACGGGGCCCGCTGCCGTCAGCGCCCCTTCCCGGCGGCCGCGACCCCTCCCCGCTGACCTCACCGGCGCCGCCGCCCCGCGCGGATATAAGCAGCGGCCCCGCGGAGAAGCGGGCAGCCGACGCCCGGGTCCTGCGAGCGCTCCCGGCCTCCTGCCCCGCCGACTTTGGACTCCGAAACTCCGAACTCGGAACCCCAGCATCCCGGACCCGTCCCGCGGAGCTGTCGCCCGGCAGGTAACCACCTCCGTCCCCTCTCCCCATGCAGAGGGCGTCCGGGAGCACTGGGAGGGGGCCCTCTCTGCCCGCTGCCGGGGGAGCCCCCGGGAGAAGCAACGGCTTCTGTCCCCCGAGCGCCTCCCGGAGCGTGGCGTCCGCACCGCCGGTGCTTCCACGGCGCGGGCCGGGGACTTGGCCGGGCACACTGGTGGCGTTCGCTCCTGCGCACCCCCGTCCCGGCGGCTGGAGCTGCTCGGCGCCGGGCGTCAGGAGGATGGAAAGTTCTCCATCCCACCCCAGCCTGGTTGGCCGCTGTAGGTCCGCGCCGGGACGTTGGGGGTAGAACTGGGCAGTCAGGGCGTCCGGCGTCAGAGCCGGAGAGTTAGAATCCGAATCCAGGTGTTAGAAGCAGATTTTTCGCGTTGGGCTCGAATCTTAGCCTTCGAGTTTCAGTCTCACCTTAGAAACATTTTTATCGTTGAAACTGGGGATTTTAGAGTTAGAACTGGCGTCCTAGCGTGGCCATAGAATCATGCATTAGAAATGGAATTTGGAAACGGAACGTTGACACTGGAATTAGAACGTTGGAAAGGAGCGCTGGACCAAGAATGTGGCGCAGGGAAGGGTCTTAAGCCTGCGACGCGGCATTGTGGCCGTCGGGCGGGGGCTCTCTAGGTGGTTACACGCCTGACAAGCCAGCCCTGCGCTCAGTGACACTGAGGAGTGGTGGTGACGATGGAGTTCCTACGGCTTCCAGGCTCGCGCAGCAGAACTGGGCGCGCGGCCAGTCACTCCAAGCATCTCCATGGGTAAGGACACACAAAGCCCGATGCTGCAGCGCCACCTGCCACCTTAGGGTGGCAGATGGCCTTGCCCGCGGGAGGATGTATGAATGGTTTGTGACCCAGGTTGGGGACCCCCTGGGACAGGAAATGTGGGAAGATGGTGCGGACTGGGAGAGGGGTGAGGCGCGCTTATGCTTTCTCTCTGTCCTCCCAATTCCAGACGCCGCGATGCCCGGCGCTTGGTTGCTGCTTGCCATGGCGCTGACCCTGACCGTGGCTGGTTTTCCGGGAGGTCGCGCACAGCTGGAGGTGGCCCCGCAGGAGGCAGCGATGGCCGCCGAGCATGCGGGTCTGGACGACCTCCTGCGCCAAGCAGAACGCCTCTTACTCCTCCGCGAAGACGTCCAGGGGCTGCGAGGAAACCAGGGCGATCCCGAAGCTGGTGAGGGCCAGGCGTGTGTCCCTCCCATCAGAGACCCTGAAGAGGGCTGGAGGAAACCACGACGCAGATATGGGGAGGGACTTGGTCATCCAAACTCTTGCCTTTCTGATCTTAGAAACTGTTGACCATAACCTTAGCAGGATCATGAGTTGACCCTTTCCTGAGATCAGATTTCTCTTCCCTGTCGGTCCTGGAATATTTCAGAGAGCCGACTTTAGTGGGGAAGATTCTGTGCAGGAGAGAGAGAAAAAGTCTCTGTATGTGACAGTTTTAATTACCGCTTACTAGGTGCATATATGCCAGGCACTGTTCTCAGATGTTCAAACACCTTATCACACTATTTGATCTTCCTAACAAGCTCTTAGATCCATACTGTTATTACCCCTCATTTTGCACAGAAGAAAACTGAGGCTCCGAGAAGTTGAGTGAGTTGCTTATGGTCACACAGCCAGGGAGTGGCAGAGCTTGGACTGGAGCCAGAGGCCGTGCCTTTGATCATCTGTGCATGTGCGTGTGTGTGTGTGTTTGTGTGTCTGCAATTTCTGAGGGGCTGTACAAGGCTGTGACTCTGGATGAGTGCTGCAGGGAATCTGCCTTAACTAGGAGAGAGACTGGAAGGGGGCCGCTCAGGGGCAGAGGGTCCCTCACTGGTCTCTTTCCTTCCCCAGAGTCTCAGATCATTCAACCCGACTGGCTCTCCAAGCGTCAGCATCCAGGCAAAAGGGAGGGGGAGGCAGAAGAGGGGGTTGAAGAAGAGGAGGAAGAAGGTGGGGCTGTGGGCCCCCACAAACGGCAGCACCCTGGCCGGCGGGAGGATGTGGCTGCCTGGTCCGATGTCACTGTCACGCAGCCAAAGCGGCAGCATCCTGGCCGGCGCCCCTCCTGGCTGGGTTACACTTTCACCAAGAGGCAGCACCCAGGCAGACGGCTGGTGGATTCCAAGGCCCAGAGGAGCTGGGAGGCAGAGGAGGAGGAAGAGGAGGAGGAGGAGGGCGAGCCCATCCCTGAGAAACGCCAGCATCCCGGCAAGAGGGCTCTGGGAGGTCCTTGTGGGCCTGGGGAAGCCTGTGGTCAAGCCAGCCTCCTGCTGGGGCTCCTAGATGACCTGAGCAGGGGTCAGGGGGCTGAGGAGAAGCGGCAGCATCCTGGGCGGCGGGCAGCCTGGGCCAGGGAGCCACTGGAGGAGTAACCCAGTTTCCTATAAAGTTTAGAGTCTGAGAATGTCCTAAGCCCTTGTGGCCCTATCCCTTTGTGACCCCCTCTTTCCCTCCCCACCTTAGATCCCTGACCATAAACCTCAGCCTCCCCCCACCCCATATACAACACCCAACTCCCTGGCCTTGTCCTCCTGCCCCCTTCAGGGACATGAGAAAGCAAGCCTCTGAGTTTACCCCAACTTTCCACTGTTGGCTAGGGGTCAGATCCCAGAGTCCCTCTCCTTGCACTCCCTCTGGCTGCTCCCCTTCCTTAACTCTGGCTAAAATGATCCTTTTGTGTCCTCCAAGGGACCCCCAGAGAGAACCAGGATGACTCTGGATCTAGTAGCCAGTGAGGTCAGGGTGGGATTGAAGATGTGATGTCCAAATCCAGTTTTTATCCTCACCTTCTTGGGCATCCTTTTGTGGGTGGGCAGAGCCCTGCCCCAGGGCTGTGCTCTGCTTGGGTGAAGCACTGCGGTGAGGGGCATCCTGTGTGGTGCTGTGTGGAGGGTGTGAGAATAAATCTGTGCAGGCATATGGAAACGACCCCGAAAGGTGACTTGTATATAACCCTCTAGCGTCTTCCCCTATCCATGATAGTCATCTGAATGATAATAAACCATGTATCTATATAACCTTGTAACTCTGTGGTTGCAGTTTTGTCTCAGCTGGTGTGGGTTTCTCTCTCTCTCTCTCTCTTTTTTTTTTTTTAAGATTTTATTTATTTATTTGACACAGAGAGAGAAAAGTAGGCAGAGCAGCAGGCAGAGGAAGAGGGAGAAGCATGCTCCCTGCTGAGCAGAGAGCCCAATGCGGCCTCGATTCCAGGACACTGGGATCATGACCTGAGCCGAAGGCAACTGCTTAACTGACTGAGCCACCCAGGCATCCCTGGGGTTTCTCTCTCTCTCTCTCTCTTTTTTTTAAGATTTTATTTATTCACTTGACAGAGATCACAAGCAGGCAGAGAGAGGCAGGCAGAGAGAGAGAGAGAAGGGGAAGCAGGCTCCCCGCTGAGCAGAGAGCCCGATGCAGGGCTCAATCCCAGGACCCTGAGATCATGACCTGAGCTGAAGGCAGAGGCTTAACCCATTGAGCCACCCAAGGGCCCCTAGGGTTTCTCTTTTTAACACTGAGAAGCGGGACGGGATTAGAACTCCCAAGTTCTATTGAGAAAGGCCATCAGGGACTCTGGATTTGTAATCTTTGTGGTTCAATGGCAGGAATCAACAACCTGTGTCATCCAGCAGCCACAATGAGAACAAAGGACCAGGCTATAGTTGGGGACTCAAACCAGGGGATTTTCTGGGCCTGGGGAGGGAGGGAAGACAGGTGTAGGACAAGAGGGAGTGGTGGGGACTGGGGCAAAATGAAGAAACCAGCTAAGTGAAAACACCTAAATCCAAAAACTTCACCATTGTGTGAATCAAATAATATTAACAACAATGCATACACAACACTTATTATGTGTCAGGCACTGTCCTGAACACTTTACATATAACCTTTTTATTATTTTTTTAAGATGTTATTTTTCTAAGTAATCTCTACACCCAACATGGGGCTCAAACTAACAATTCCAAGACCAAGAGTCACAAGTTCCACCAACCCTATATTAATTCTTTTAATCCTCACAACAGTCCTTCTAGGTATTACTATTATAATGCCCATTTTCCTAATACGGAAACCAAGGTACAGAAAGGTTAAATAACTTGTCTGTAGCTGAATTTGGCCCACTCACTGCCAGTTTGCAATCTCTGATTTAGACTGAACTTCCAAATTTCCTCAGGCCCTGAATTAAGCCACCATTTGTTTGGTGGATGGATGAGCTATTTGGGTTTTCTGCAGACTGCTCCTGGCCACCTTCTTGGACAGTGGAAGGAGGGAACTTGAAGGATGTCTGAGCCCCAGCTCCTCTCCTTGGGGTGCTTGTGGTTCAGGTGTGGTCAGGGTAGAGGAAGACTTGGGCTTTGTAAGATGCATTTACACCCATATTTTCAATATCACTCCCCCAAGCCCTCTGAAATATTAAGCATTTGATGGATTTGCTGACTTTTCTCACTTTTGGATGAGAGAACCAACAGAGACTAGGGTCTCGCCCCAGGTGCATGAAGCATGTAGGGCTGGCATTCCCCTGCACCTGACTTTCCACTCCACATGGCCACCTTAAAACACCCATTGTTGCCATCTGGGCAGGTGCAGCCCTAATAACATTCCCTCTGCTCACAGTCCCCTTCTGATGGTGAGTGCTCTAACAGAGTCAATATGGATCAATTATGCAGTCGTTCCTTGGTACCCAGTGCTTATAGACTCTATCTCAGGGAATCACATGATCACCCCAGGCCGGCTACCATGTCCACTTGCAGTTGAAGAAACTTGAGTTGCAGTTGAGTGTGGATAAGTGAAGCACTTGACCAAGGATATACTCCACCTTCTCTTGCTTCCATACTTGATTGATGTGCAGGGTGTTTTTACCTCCTCAGATAGGGGAAGACTTGAAGAGTGTGAGAAAACTACCCTCTCAGCCATTTAAGGCTTTTCCTTCTGTTCCTGTGTGTGATTGTACCAATGTACCATGACGGAAAGGATCTGGGCATTGGCTTCAGCCCTGGACAGATGATTAAACTAGTTTGAGCCTCAGTCTTCTCATCTGTAATATGGGCCCAGCAATCCCTACCCTTCCCTCAGAGTTGTTCTAATGATTACATGGGATGGAATGATATGTGTACAGTCCTAGCACAGTGCATGAACACCAAGTAGATCCTTGATAAATGGCATTTTGAGCTCTAGTGCCCCAGGATCAGAAGGGATTCCCACAAAAACCAAAAAACCCAAAAAGTAGTCACTGGGGCTTTATTGTGAGTCCATGCCAGGAATTAGGGATTTATCTTTAGGATAGTCTATGTGCTACTCCCCCACATACCCCCTTTCCTTCCCACTCTCACACACTTGCCTTTTGCTTAGCCTAAGATGCTGTGGCAGAGGTGCTCCATGCACCTCCCTAAATTTCCCAACTCCACCCCCTCCCGCACCTGGGGAGAGTCACATGACTAGCCGTGGCCAATGGGCTGTGAGCAGACAGGTGTCACTCCCCAGCTGAGGCAGTTAGAGCCCATGAACCACCCTTATCCTTTTCTTTCTGCCTTGGAAGCCTGGGAGTCCACATGTTGAGATGGCAGAATGTATGATGGAAGGTTTCTGGGCCCCAGAGTCACCAGACGCAAGTTAGACTTTGTGCACCCACATCAGACTTCTCATGTGTATTAAGTCACTAGTATTGAGTGTATTAATATGAGTATACTTGTATTAAGTCACTGAGATTTCAGGGTTTATTTGTTACTGCAGCAAACTTAGCCAATTCTGACTAATACAGATGCCTCCTGCCTGGGTCTCTCCTGAAATCCTTCCCGTCTTTCCCTTCTCATATATATCTGCCTCCATCAAAGCTGTCCATATCAGGGCCCAGCATGAAGCAGGTGCTCAATAAATACTAATTGAGTGGATGTGGAAAGCATTAGGTCACTTCTATTTTTGTTCCCCAGCCTGAATTCCTGGGGGTCTCTGCCCTTAATGGACTCCCTATCCAGTGGGGAGACAGACAAGCAAACAGATGATGACCACTTAGTATGAGAAGTGTTGATTTTGGTGAGGAAAGCATGCAAGGGGAGTGCAGACAAGGGGTCCTTGGGTGAAGCAGGCTTCCTGGAGGGGAAGCGTCCAAGCTAAGTCAATGGATGAATAAAAGAAAAGACATTTCAGACAAAAGAGAAGAACATTAACAAAGGCCTAGTGGGAAGAAATAATGTGTTCTTAGAGTTGGTAATATTTGAAATCCGAGGTATCTTGGACCCTTCTACTCCTCCCTCACCCTATCCTCTAGCCCTGAAGGGCATGTGCCTCAGCCAGGCCTTGTGCCTTATCCAGTCCTCCCACTGTCCCTGCCCTTGTTCAGTCCAGTCCACACACAGGGACTCAGATTGTCATGGCTTAGATGTGTGAGAAAGCGGTGTGGTTTGGGGTGGAATCAGGGAAGCCTTCATGGGGGAAAGGGCACTTGAGTAGAGTTTTGAAGGATGAAAGAAAAAAAATTTTTTTTTTCCTGAGCACTTCCTTGGGGGCCGGACATTAGGAAAAAGGTGACTGTAAATATCTGTTGAATGAATGCATTATCCATCATAGTCATACCCCAGTTTAGAGAGAAAGGAAATCAGGAGAGAAGTAAGATGACTTCTCCAAGTTCATGAGTCTGAAACTTGGGGATTGTCTTTATACTTCCCCTCCCCTATGACCCATATAGAATTTTTACCATGTTCTCTAGATTTTATCTCCTAGACACCTCTCAAATCCATCACTTCCTTCTAGCTCCTGAGACACAGCTCTGACCCTGGCCACCATCATTCTAAGCCATCATCATCTGGAGAATTCAATGGCCTCCTCACTAATCTTTGGCTTCCACTCTGTCCCCCAAACCTACTCTCTACATACAGCCAGAAGGGCCTTCTCAACATGCAAATCTGATCTTGGAAACCACCTTGCTTAAGACCTATCAGTGGATTCCATTTCACCCAGGGTAAAATCCAAGTTCCTTACCACAGCCACCGTGGCCTGCCCAATTGGCCTCTATTGTGTTACCTGCACACAACACAGGGACTTTGTTCAGGGCATTCCGTCTGTGTAGAGCCCTCTTTTCTCCTACTCTTTATATTATCTGTGTTTCCTTCTGTGTGTCTTCCTGCATTGTGAAGGTTGGAAAGCAAAGACTACATTTCCCAGACTCCCTTGCAGCTAGAGTCTTGGATGCGCAGTAAATTTTCCACATGGATGCTCTCATGTGAGATTTGGAAGGTTGCTTTGCCTATTCCTGCTGAAAAGCAGGCCTCTGGTGAGGTGTGATATTTCTGCAACAGCTTTCCAGTGTCCAAACCCCAGCTTTGAAAGTATATAGAGTCAGTCGTTGATAGCAGCTTTCTGGCCAACAGTATGGGGTTTTGTTTTGTTTTGTTTAAGAATTTACTTATTTATTTGAGAGAGAGAGAGAGAGAGAGAGAGAGAGAGAGAGAGAGAAACAGAGAACAAGCAAGGGGGAGGAGCAGAGGGAGAGGGAGAAGCAGACTCCCCACTCAGCAGGGAGCCCAATGTGGGGCTCCATCCCAGGACCCTGGGACCATGACCTGAGCCAAAGGCAGACACTTAACTGACTGATCCATCCAAGCGCCCCAAGTATAGGTTTTGTTTTTTTGTTTGTCTTCCTTTAAACAACCCTATTAGGTGTCTTTTTTACACATCACAGAATTTACCTATTGCAGGCAAACAATTCAATGATTTTTAGTAAATTTTTGGCCATTTTCAGATCCCCATTATAATACCTTTTACTATTAATCTCTTTCTATACCATCAGCCCCAAGCAACCACTTATCTACTTTTTCTCCATCAATCTGCCTTTTCTAGGCATTTATACATATGGAATCATACAATATGTGGTTTCTTGTGCCTGGCTTCTACCCATTAACACCTTTCTAAATTTCATCCAGGATGCAGCATGTCTTAGTAGTTGTTCCTTTCTATTGCTGCTGGTGCTTCAAGTAGTGAGTTCCCAAATGCAGTAATCCCAATGGTGGCCTCATTTCCCACCTTCCTGATTGGAAACAGAGGAAAACAGCTTCCCTGGTGGGTTGTTCCTGTGGTATCACTCTGCAAGTCTGCTCCTTAAGCCCTTGACAGTTTCATAAACACCGAACTCCAAAAGTGATTCTCAAAACATTCAACAACTGGGGTGCGCCTGGGTGGCTCAGTCAGTTAAGCATCTGCCTTTGACTCAGGTCATGATCCCAGGGTCCTGGGATCAAGCCCTGCATGGGGCTCCCTGTGGAGCAGGGAGCCTGCTTCTTCCTCTCCCTCTGCCTGCCTCTCCCCCTTGCTAGTGCTCACACACACACTCTCTCTCTGTGTCAAATGGATAAATAAAATCTTAAAAAATAATAGTCAACAACTGGTCCAAGACAGACAGTAGCCAATTAGGACACATGTCCAATTGCAATGGATGGATTCGGATACACCTGTGAGGCCACAGCAGAACCAGGAGCTGAATGCCAGCCCTACTGTGTGAATTCTCTCCACTTAACATTTCCAGAATGGTTTCTGTTTGTTCAGCTGAATCCTGATGATTCACACTAGGTAACTCCTACATCTCCTTAACTGTCACTTCAGACAACACTTTGTCAGGATGTGACACAGCATCCCTCCTTCCCCTGCCTTAAGGCTATCACAGTTCGTAATTACATCTGTCTCAGTTGGGTGCCCCCAAGACCAGACCCTAGACAAGGACTTGAGTCCAAGTAGTTTCCTTGGAAGGTGGTCCCAGGGGTGCAAGTAGTTTCCTTGGAGGGTGATCCCAGGAAGTGGTCCAGGAGTTGGAGAGTGTTTGGGAAAAGGGAGGGAAGTGCATGTGGAATGAATTAGTGAGCAGGTTTTCCTTGAAAAATTGTAGACCAGGTCTCAGAGTTGTCTCACTCAATGGGATGGGGTAAGGAAGGTAGGGATTTGTTGATTATTCCCTTTGATCAGGGGCTGAGGGCTGCTCCTGGGAATGTTAACTCCCCCGTGCTTCTAGCTTGCCCTGTGGGCTGACCCCAAGAAGGAGGTCATTGTGTTAGACTCTCAGGATGCCGTTATGTGTCCTGCAAAGGTGAGAGCTGAGGGGATGAGGTGAGCTACTGGAAGCATCGGCAGTCTTTTTTCATCAGAGGGTCCTCCTTCACCAAACTCTGTGCTCCATGAAGCGGGGATCACTCCAGCATCCCCAGCACCTAGGACAGTGCCTGGTGCAGAGCGAGGGGTCAGCAAACATTTGTTGAATATTGAATATGAATGAAGGCCACATGTGCAAAGGTGGATCTGGGATTTGAGACCAGGTCTGCCTGATTCCCCAGCCCAAGGGTGAAGGTGGGGAGGCAAACCCGAATGTTGTAGGACGTCGTGCAGTCGCCACAAACCAGGGAACCCAGCCCCCAGGGGGCCATGGAGCTGAGAGCCTATGTTGTAACCCAGTGTAACCCAGTACCCAATTACTCTACCTTTTAAAACACTTTGAGGGACACAAAAGGGCCCTCTGTGCTGTGTCACCAAGATCCTACTATGTGCAGGGCCCTGTGGACGGCACATTCCATCCACCATTTCTGCCCCTACTTGATGGATGAGAAACTCCTGACTCAGAGTTAAAACGACTTGCCCGGGCCACACGACTTACATGGATGGTGCGACCAGGCTCACCCAGGGTTCTGTAAACCTGCACATCCTACAGTCCTTCCTCTCTCCTGGCTGTTGCTTGCTCGGACAGATTTGAAAAGCTGGGGACTGTTTCTTCTAGGAGTTGCCTCTCATGAATTCAGCGAAGCTGCCTGTCCTGTTTTGCTGGGAAACATCTTAATATCATGACTTCCTCTCATATGTTCTTTAATTAATTCTTTCTTCGAACCTTATTTTGATTAATTAGATGCAATCAGAGGACTGGTTTGCCGAGAGACTCAGTTCCTGCTCGGGCCTCTTGGGTGGCAAGAGAACATGTGGAGCGTTTTACCTGAAGGATGTTGGCAATTAGAGCCCATTTCGATCGCGCGAGTGCGAGCTGACTGCCTTGGAGAACATCAATTAGCTCAGTGGCTAAACTGTGCTGAGTTACAGGTTACCAAGGGGACTCATGGTCAATGCCAGGATTTAAGTGGCTCTAGTCTTTGGGGATCATCTTTCCTGAATTGCAGCCATGTTCTGGGCCTGGTAATTATCAGCAGGCTGATTAGATCTTGTCCATTATGGAGAGAGACTTCCTAATTGCCAGCTGCTGGGGAGGAGAGCCTCCCGGCACCAACGCAGGTACAACTGGTCCAACACGGCGGAGACTGGCTGGCACACGTCGGGGAGGCTTCTTTGAGCCTGTGGCCAAAGAGATGGCCCAGGCACGTGCTGGGCTAGGCGCAGTCTCCTGTGGGAGGGGCACAGGGTCTCAGAGTAGTCCTGGAGAATACAGAAGTCCAGGCCATTCTTGGGAGGTTGAACATGATCTTGGAGGGGGTGCCCAACCTGGGCCAAAAGGGGATCCCCTCCTAGTGCCAGGCCCTGAGCTAGTAATAGCAGTGAACGCTCATTAGTACTTACTAGGTACCAAGCACTGCTCAAACCACTCCACTAAGAAACAAGTTATTTAACCCTCTCTAAGAGGAAACCGAGTCACAGGGGTCAGGTGATTTGCCCACTTCTCTGGGATTTACATGCAGGTGGTCCGCTTCCAAGTTGAACAGCTATAGAGATGCTGACTCTCATGTGTCATCTACAGCAGCTCTGAAGACCCCTAGGGTCCTAAGACGCTTGCAGGGGCTCTACGAGGCTGTCAATTTCCTAACTACATATCTGTGTGAGGCCAGGTTACCTTCTTACACTTCAACCAAAATTTAACCTATTGATTAAACGCAGAAGCAGGTAAGAGAATCCAGTTGTTTTCTATTATGTCAGACATTTTAAAAAATGCATAAAAATGTAAACCAATGCCACTCTTCTCAGTTAATTGTTTTTTATTGGAAAACTGTATTTCCGGGGCACCTGGGTGGCTCAGTGAATAAGTGTTTGCGTTCATCTCGGGTCATGATCCCAGGGTCCTGGGATTGAGCCCCACATCAGGCTCCCTGCTCAGTGGGAAGTCTGCTTCTCCCTCTTCCACTCCCCCTGCTTGTGTTCCCTCTCTCACTGTCTCTCTCTGTCAAATAAATAAATAAAATCTTAAAAAAAAAAAAAGAAAAGAAGGGGCACCTGGGTGGCTCAGTGGGTTAAAGCCTCCGCCTTTGGCTCAGGTCATGATCTCAGGGTCCTGGGATGAAGCCCCATCGCCTGGGGCTTTCTTCTCTGCAGGGAGCCTGCTTCCCCCTCTCTCTCTGCCTGCCTCTCTACCTACTTGTGATCTGACTGTCAAATAAATAAAAATCTAAAAAAATATACAGTCTTTTTAAAAAGAAAAGAAAAGAAAAGAAAACTATTTTCCAAAAACACATTTTATTCATATTAACATGTAATGGATTTATTAGGTATTTTTAAATGAGCAAATAAGCATTTAAAAATTCTCAATTTAATTTCTAATATAGGAATATCAGTAGATATAATCCATGTAATCAAAAGTTCTTTGAGGGTCCTCAGTACTTTTTTTTTTTTTAAAGAGGGGGAGAGAGCAAGCGTGATGAGCACTCACCAGTGTGGGGACAAGGGAGGAGAGCAAAGAGAGAGGAAGAGTGAGATCTCTTTACCTCCAAGCAACGTTGCTTATGTACAGGGGAGCGCCTACACAGAGCAAAGGACATACCTGTTTTGTTGGCATCAGCCCAAGTTCCCCGTGACAAGGACATTTCTGCACAGAGAGATGCAGTGCCTCCCCTGGATCACACAGCCAGGAGGGGGCCTCCTTCCTTCCCAGCTCTGAGCGGGACGCGGCCCCTCCCTACTCCACTGCAGTAGGCCAAGGGAGGCTTATGAGAGCTCCAGAACTTCTCCCCGAATTACTGGCAGAAGGCTCTTTCTTTCCTCTCACGTACTGCTAAACTGGTAGGTCATTAGCCTGGAGCTGCTAGAGGCCATCTTGCCACTGCAGACAAAGAACCTGGTTGAGAAGGAAGCCCACAAGAAGACAGCGAGAGATGGAGAGACAGAGACAGACTTCTGGTGACTCTGGCACCTGAATCCAGCCACACCTTATACCCTTGGCCTTTCAGTGTCGTGAACCGATAAATTCCATTTTTTTCCTAGTCATTTGTGTTTCTTCCTAATACAACACATTTTAACACAGTCTGTAACGTTGCACTATTTAGACATGTTTTTGAGTAGGGAATACTCCTTCCTTTCTCCCACCCTACCTCCTGCCAACTACTTCCCTGGGTCACTGCCCAGGTTAGAGAGGAATGTTGGGCACAGCTCCAGTTCCCATGTAGTATAGTTTCCCTGTCCCCTCTTCCTTCAGAATCATAACCACTCTTGTCAACATTTCCAACTAACATTTCTTAAGGCCTAGCAGGGCCCTCTTCTACCCCTGGCTGTTGCCTGATGAACTCCAGGTACCGACTGTGTCGGCCTCTGTGTTATCACCTGTTTGTTCTCCCTACCCCATTGTCTGTCCTACCTGCATCCAGCTGGCTGATCTCTGCAGACTGCCCCACTTGGCTTCCCTCTCCTTCCAGATTCTGGTGTGGTTCAGGAGGCCCAAAGGAGGGAGACAGGAAGGTTTGGGGGAACTCTGCTCCTCTCCTTCCCAGCTGTGGTTTTGGCTTGATTCCTCCTGTGGCCACAGCTCCTGTGGGGCAGCCCACCCTGACTGCTCTTGCTCTCCGGGAGTTCTGGAAACACTGTTCTCCCCTTGCCCCTGCAGGCCGCAGGGTGGTAACGATGCCCCACTGTCACTCACTTCGGGGTGTTCCACTACTGTGTGTGCTTCACCCTGCTCTCCCCATAGAAAGTCCCCTCATTCATCTCTCTCTCTCTTGCCGTGGGTGGCTCTTTCCTGCCAGGGCCCTGATGGACACAGACTTACTAAGAGTCACAGTATTAGTACCATAGTGGAGACAGAAGCCAATCTGGCTTACAGAATCATGGGAGACTTTAATAACCTCCTGGGGCCATGGATACCGAAGGAAAATTATTATGTTTTAAAAAACGTTTTATTACAGCAGCTGCATTTACTGTGCCTTTGCTGTGCTGCTCAAGGAACTCAGAACTTTGCATGTTGTCACATGGAATCCCCACAATGACTTCATCAGGGACGTTTTGCTATTATTCTCATTTTACAGATGAGGAAACTGAGATTCAGAGAAGCAAAGACACCTGCCAGAGATCACATAGCTGGTGAGTTGCTAAACAAAGATGAAAAGTACTGTATGACCTCAGAACTCAGGCTTTTCACCACTATGCTACAGGTTGTGTTGACAGAGTCCAGGATCAAATTTCCATTTGAGATTCACATTCTACCTCCATTTTGCCCTCCCAGGAGCCTTCTCTACTCTCACCTGGCACTGATTTTCAGCACAGCCGTCTCCCGGCTCCCACCACCCCCCGACAGATCCAGCTCCCGTGCCTGTGTGAGCCTCTCAAACCCAAGCCCTGAGCAACCTCTGGCACGAGACAGGTCTCCTCCTCATTGCCCTTCCCCTCCTCTTATGGCCTCAGCTGTAAGTGACAACCAGACAAAGGGCCTGACGCCTTTTCAATGAGAGGTAGTGCTTGAATTAATGACAATAATAGAAATAGCTTACATTTAGTGATCACATTCAATGCCAAGTGCCCACACTAAGCATATCACATGCATTGCTTCATTTCATCCTCACAAATAGCTTTGCAATATAGGTACTACAGTCCTCCCATTTTCCATTTGGGCAAACTGAGGCTCAGGGGCATTAGGTAACTCGTCCAAGGTCAGGTGAGCAGCCCATGGATGAGCTATGACTCCTGTCTTCCTAACACCATGTGCTTAACTTCTAGGAGATTCTCCCACGGTAGAGACACAGTTTCTTGAGTCACCACAGAGGGAGAAGTTCCTAGAGGTACGGTCAACAAGAATGGGCTGTCTCTTTATATGGCTCATGAAGCCTTGTGGTGAGTTTGAGGTCCTATCTAAGGGGCTTTGTGTGGAAGGACAGGCACCAGGCTAAAGTCAGTATTAACTCCTAAGCTCATTTTGAAAGATAGCGTGGATGCTTCTTTGTTCAGAGCTTGGGTATCTGCTTCCTTCTGTCACAGTAACTCCTGTTAATTCTGTATTTTAAATATCTCAGGAGATTTCTGGTTGAAGATAGTTGATTGGTCACATGTGTTTAGCTCCTTGTCTTCCCAAATGATCACGGAAGATCTAAATATTTCAGGAGAACATCAACCTGCACAAGAGACCAAGGTAAACAAAACAAAACAGAAAAAATGACCCCAGAGAAAATAGAGATAATTCTGAAAACAGAATTATTGGTTATGTTAAAAAATTGTGTTTAAAAAAGAGAGAGAGAAAAAGAAAAGGACCCTCTAATTGGTATCCTCAGAGAGATAAGATAAAATACAGCATCCATAAAACGGGTATAAGAAGATACAGAAATGGAACAGTCAGGGAACAAGGAAAAAACTTAGAAATTAAAAATACGATTGCCAAACATCTCAGAAATGCATATTTTCCTCAATCTAGGGCAGGTTTTCTCCTCTTTTCTTAGTCTATTGCTGTTACTGGTTCCTCATTGCTTCTTCTGACTTCTGAATATCCATCTTTTTGGCCACCAGGGTGATCTTTTAAAAACAGGAACTTCATTATATCTCCCTGCTTAAAACCCCTGATGACTCTTCATTTCCTTCACAATAAAAGCTTTTCATGTTCAGAATCTGTGGCAGACACTGTTAGTTGTCCTTTCAACAGGCATTTCTTCTATTCTTCCTGGTTGTGTTCAGGTATCACGCAGCCATGGATCTCCCAAGAGGTGAATCTTGATGGAGCTAAGCCAGTCTCTTGTCAGTGATCTGTTTAGGTGTGTCTGTGTTGCTTAGTGAAGTATGGAATGTCAAGGGGGAAAGGTGGGGGTCTTGAGGAAAGGTTTCCTTGTTGATAAACAGAGACATTGTGGGAGGAAAAAATCCTTCTTTTTCTACTTAATGTCATAATCGTCCTAAGGGATATCTGGAACTCTGGCAACCATTTTGTGACCATGAGGGCACAGCCTGAGATGGAAGTAAACCCACAGGAGATGGCAAAGCAGAGAGATCTGAGTCCTTGACAATGTCATCGAGCCATGCAAAATTAACCAACCCTGGAGCCACCCTATCTCTGGACAGCTTGCTATGGGGTGTAATAAAATTAACTCATTGTTTAAACCACTTCTGGTTGGGGTTTCCATTACTTGTGGCCAAAGCATTCTAACTGCTACAGGACATAACGTTTCAGCCTCATCATCAGCCACCTCCTAACTCTCATGCTCCCCACCCTTTGCTGTCACTTCCCTTGTGTTCACTGTCCCCAAACATGCCACATTATTCCTGCCTCTACATCTTTGCACCTGCGCTTTTGTCTTCCAGGAATACCCTTACCCACTTATCATTTAATAGTCTGTGACTTAACAACATTACTGCCTTTGGGATGTCCTTCCTAACACCCCTGGTTGTGTTGACTGACCTTCCTCTATGCTTCCAGCTCCCCCTTCATACCACCGATCACCACGGAGCATGTCTGTTCCCCATTGAACTGTGAGATCATTGAGGTGAGTGCAATTATGTTCCTAGCACTCAGAAAGGATGCTTCTCACGTCCTTTGTGGGGTTGCCTTGTCCCAAAACGGCCTTCAGTTATCCTTGTATATATGTATGGTAGAATGAGCTGGTTAAAAGTCAAACAGACCTGGGTCTGTGTCTTAATTCAACCACTAACTTAGCTGTATGACCTCCAGCACCTAACAGCCTCTCTGTATCCTAATTCCTCCACCTACTAAGTAGAGATGGCAAAACCTAGGGTATCATGGGGGTTGAATGCGATAAAGCATGTAAACCATTTAACTCAGTGCAAGGCACGCAGTGAATTATTCATAAATGCCAGCCAGCTCTTGGGATGATCACTTCATTAGTTTGCATTTAATTTTTGTTAGGGGAAGAGTTTCCAGCTTTCATCAAATTCTCAAAGGGGTCTGTGATCCAGGAGGGTCAAGAACCAGTGTTTGGGAGTAAAAGGAGCTGGGGTGAGAAAATCATGATAAGTGCTCACATCTCCTCTGTGTAATTGCTTCTTCTGTGGGGTCAGGGTGGCTGCTGCCTGATCTTGCCAGGTTGAGTTCCCCCTTTACCAGCTCTCCCCCAAGGCCCTGGGTCTCTGTGACCTCTGGGCTCTCCAAATGGCTCATTAGCGCCTGCTGAGAGCAGAGCCAGTCAGCGGGCTGGTGGCAGCGGTGCAGAGAATGCTTTTCATTGGAGCAGAAGGAAGTGGCAGCTGGGGGGTGGGGGGGCGTGGCGCAGGGGCTACTGGCCCTTTGTGTCTGAGCCTGATGACTCAAGGAACATCGCACTTCCGAGGATGTCATTGTCAGCACAAAGCAGCGAGCAAAGCAGCGACTTCAGCCCTGTGGGCTGGCATCAACCTTCCCACCTACGCTCATGATTTCCTAGCTCCAGACACCAGCCCTTTCCGGTAGCCAACATTGTGCCACCATTAAAGCTGTATTTACAATAAACTCGGTTTTTACTCAGTGTTCCTCCTAGTGGCCAAGAGAGGGTGGATCCGAACAGGAGGTCCCAGCAAGCTGGGGGGAGAGCAAGGGTTAGCCACCCCCTCCTCCCCTCATCTCCCTGCTTCCAGCCCATGCAGGGTGGTAGGCAGAAGCGCCCATTTGGTGTCAGGCAAACTGGGGTGGAATCTGGCTCTACCTCCAGCTTTCGAGCCAGGTGTCAATCCAATCGTTTTTACTCTCTGCACCCCAGGTTCCTCATCTATAAAGAGGAGGCAAATAATCATAGGTGAACCACCACTCTCCCTTACCTTGCAGAGAAATCATTTCACAGCTCAGCTTTGGTCATTCTCTTGCTCACAGCCCATAGCAATGTTCCCTTGGCCCTTTGTGATCTGGAAGTGGCCCATTGCTCCTGTCTTGGCTCCCTTCTCCTGCCCCCATCCAATCACACTGTATGGACTTTCTTTTCTTAATCCACACAATAGTACTTTGCCTGGAATTCTTCCTGCCTATCCTTTGACTTGGAAAATCCCAGCTTCAAACTCAACTCAGTACTTGCTCCTCCAGGAAGCCTTCTGTGACTTCCTTCCACATTGCGTCAGGGGCGCCTGGGTGGCTCAGTGGGTTGGGCCTCTGCCTTCAGCTCGGGTCATGATCCCAGGGTCCTGGGATCAAGCCCTGCATCGGGCTCTCTGCTCAGCAGGGAACCTGCTTCCTCCTCTCTCTGCCTGCCTCTCTGCCTACTTGTGATCTCTGTCTGTCAAAAAAAATAAATAAAATCTTCGAAAAAAAAAAATCACACTGCGTCAGGCCGCTCCTCGGGGCTCACACCCACCAGAGCTGCATGGTCCTGACCTTAGAATCCTGGGGCTCTACAGAGCAGTGCATCTCAAAGCGTGGTCCAGCATCACCTGGAAACTCGTGAGAAATGTAAATTCTCAGGCTCCACCTCCAGAACTACAAAATCAAAGACTCTGGGAGTGGGGCCCAGCACTTTGTGCCATAGAGAGCCCTCCAGGGATTGCTGATGCTCCCGTTTGAAAACCCCTAGTCTAATCCAGTCGTCCGACACCATGCTAGACTTCTGCCCTTGAAGCACCCTGTTGCCCTATTAGTGGCTACATGGCCCCACGTCCAGCACCTACTGCAGAAGGGAGAGGCCCAGGCCAAGTGGCTGGCTCCCCAGGGTGCCTCCCGATAATGGAGTTGTTACAGATGAGATTTCCCCCATCACAACCCCTTCTCCCACTTCCTGGAGACACTGGCCTGATTTTACATTTCTCTTATTGGCAAAAAAGGAATCTCAGCACTTGTCTCATTTACTTCTCATCAGCCTCTCTTCCATCCAGTCCTGCCAGGCTGGGGCCTGCTGAGTTTGAGGATCAAACTACTGGTCATCTCCCTCTGCAAGGAATATATTGCAAATTTCATATGGCTCCTTGCAGACACACCAAATGTTGCCTGGAAAAATACTTCTTTTTTTCTCTTCCCTTGGCCAACACTCTGCCAGTGTGGTTCAGAAAGCCGTGAAGGTCTTAGGAGTCCAAATGTTTTCTGAATCAGTTTCTCCTCCCATTAGAAAAGTTGTTTCCCATTATCCTCCTCCCTCTACTTCTAAAATCCAGTCATCTTTCATTCTGGGAAGTTCTTCTTGGTGTCTAACCCAACTCTCTCTCTTTTTTTTTTAAAGATATTTATTTATTTATTTGACAGACAAAGATCACAAGCAGGCAGAGAGGCAGGCAGAGAGAGGAGGAAGTAGGCTCCCTGCGGAGCAGAGAGCCCGATGCGGGGCTCGATCCCAGGACCCTGGGATCATGACCTGAGCCGAAAGCAGAGGCTTTAACTCACTGAGCCACCCAGGCACCCCTCTAACCCAACTCTTTCTTGTTGTCTCTGGCTCTAAACCAGCCTGCGACGTTTAAAGAACAGGTGTTTTATCTCTGTTTTACAGCTCTGGAAACTAGCGCAGGGCCAGGCATACAGTAGGCGCTCAATATATGTTAGTATAGAAAATAAACAAGAGACTAGATTAGTAATGGCAAGATTTGATGACTGAAAATGAACATTTACTTGGAGGATTATGTTAAGAGTCTCAGATACATTCAAACACCAGACAACTTTATGAGATCGATACAATTTTATTCCTGTTTTAAATATGAGGAAATCAAGGCTCAAGGAGATTAAGCAATTTGCCTAAGATCACATAGCAATTCCGTGACAGAACCAGTATGTGAAGCCAGTATTTGAGCTAATTGTATGACTGGGGACTTGCTTCCTGGACAGTCCCTTGCGTGCTGCTTTTCTGAGCCTCTGACTCTCATAGAAACATCTAGCCCCTGGAGATTCAGACTGAGTGGGGGCAGGTCGGGGCAGAGATAAATGAGCCCCATACTTGACCTTTGATGAAAGGCTCCTGAAGACCGCTGAGGGGAGGTGGATGGAGGTGTCAGGAGCTAAGCGCACTGGAGGCGGGCGCTGGCATCAAAAACAGGTGCCAACACGTCTGTGAGCAAGAGCCCCCCTTCCCTGCTACCAGGCTCGGGCTTCTCTCAGAGCAAAGCTTCAAAACTAATGACAAGACAGCAAGAGACAGCACTTGCCTCCCCTTCCTGCCAACACACACGGTTGCTGACTTAACATGCCTCTCCCCACCCAAGCCTATCACCATTTTTAATATTTTATTGTATTTTTTAAAGTTAACCCTTTGAAGATTTTACTTTTGAGAGAGAGAGAGAGCCTGCATATGCAAGCACAAGCAGGGGTGGGGTGGTGGGAGGGCAGAGGGAGAGCAGACTCCCCACTGAGCAAGGAGCCTGAGGCAGGACCCCAGGGATTATGACTTGAGCTGAAGGCAGACATCTAACCGACTGAGACACCCAGGATGCAGGAGAGGTAATGAGAAGGTGCCTTAATGGCAGTGTGGCCACGGCTTCAGGAAAATCCTTGCGGGCTGCTCTGGGGTACATCCATTCCACACAGAACCTCTCAGGATGGACCGGGCCAGATGAGGAAGCTGGACTTCCAGTTTCCCACATCCCATACATGAGAGGTGGTGTTTCCCCACGTGGAAGTGAGGGAATGCTTTAAAATGTAGTGGATTATTATTCAGGTATGGTGAGGCCAACAGAGGGAGAGAGGGCTGCCATTGGAAGGACAGTTTGTGAGGCGCCTGGGTGGCTCAGTTAGTTAAGCATCCGACTCATGATTTCAGCTCAGGTCTTGATCTCAGGGTAGTGAGTTCAAGCCTCGCGTTGGGCTCCCCTGGGTGTGGCACCTACTTAAAAGAAAAGGAAAAGGTAGTTTGTTACTCACAGCTTTCCCAAGAGGAAGGGGTACCCACAGCCACACAGGGCTGTGCGGTCAGGGCTGTGTGGTAACCCACCTGAGTCTGTTGGGAGAGAGAAGGAGTGGGAGGAAAACGTGAGCAGGAGACTACCCTGGTTTCTGTGAAGAGGAACTGGGAAAGCAGGGTAAGCCGGTTTAGAATCTGGTTTGAATAATTCCAGTTGACAGGCTCTGGGACATGGGGGCTGTCTCCAGTTGTGTGGTACCCAGCCCCCTTTGTACTTACAGCTCATTGACAAATCCTTGAAACAGGCAGAGTGACCTTCCTCCAGAAACTCAGTTGCCTGCATGTTAACACTTTATTAAGGGCAAAAGGCAATCTTAGTTTAAAAGTGTCCTGACCTCCAGGATCCTTGAGTCTTTTTTAACATAGAAAAATTCCTTTGGGGCGGGGGCGCCTGGGTGGCTCAGCTGGTTAAGTGTTGGACTCTTGATTTCGACTCAGGTCATGATCTCAGGGTTGTGAGATTGAGCTCTGCGCAGCACTCTGTGCTCAGCCTGAAGTCAACTTCAGATTCTTTCTGCTCTCTCCTTCCCCCTCTACTCCTCCCTGCTTTCCCTCTCCAAAATAAATAAATGAAATCTTTAGAAAAAAATTCCTTTGGAAACTTCCTTTATCTCTACCCCACCAAGATATATGTTGATAATAATCCCCCAAATGTATAACATACCGAGATCCATCTAAAGGTTTTATTTTTTTTAAAGATTTTATTTATTTATTTGACAGAGAGAGAAAGCACAAGTAAGAAGAGTGGTGGGCAGAGGGGGAGAGAGAAGGAGGCCCTCCACTGAGCAGGGAGCCCAGTGCGGGGCTCGATCCCAGGACCCTGAACCAAAGGCAGCCGCCTAACCAAATGAGCCACCCAGGCACCCCTCATGAATAGGCTTTATTAGACAATCATCAATGACCTTTTCCTAACAATAGCTAGCAGGGATCAGACCTGGTTGTTCAATTACATTTACACCATCTGGCAAGCAATGAATACTTTTTAAATATAAATATGCATCAGATATCTTGCCTATGAAATACTTACACTGGAAAAGTGTTCAATGTTTATCTGACATTTGAATTGAACTAGCTGTGTTGTATTTTTGTCTACTAAATCTGGTGATCTTGTTCTAATTCCTTCCCTGTTTTCCTTCACAGGTGTTTTCCCCCCAAAATCTCTTTCATGCCTAATGTCATATGGGTGCCTGTTTCTCAAGGAACCCCAACTAATACATGGTGAGAATTAAATGAGAGAAAAAACCAGAAAGATCGCAGAACAGCGCCTGGTCCCCAGGAAGTAAACATTTGCTCTTAGCAGAATAAAATATTTAAAAAAACAGAAACAAAAACAAAACACATTTCATGAGAGGTGTGTGTATTGGTTTGCATGTTTTTGACTCGTTCTGGAAGACATCAGGATTGGGGGTTCCTCCAGAAAGCAAGTATGAAAGGGAGATTCACTTTTCACTGCATGACCTTGCCTCTTGTTTAAAACCTATCAAAAAAACTAAAAAAATTTTTTTTAATTATTTTGAATTGAATTAAATTCATTGCAGTTTTGTATCTTGGAGGTCAAATTGGGCAGAAGGCCTGAGTCAGAGGCCACCGTCCTGCTGAGATCCCACTTTGCTCTGAGAGGCACTAGCTTGGAGGTTGCTAGGGCTCCCACCATCTTCTGTGTTTCTGAAGGTCCTTTTCCAAGGCCCAAGTTATTACGTCAATGCCAAACAATGGCCTTTGATCCTGGAAGACCCTGAGGATCTCCCCACTCATCCTATCACAGTGCTCCTGACCCACCTAAGTTTTTCTTGGAAGGCAAGGAGATATGCATGGAGGCAGGAGGTATCTCCTACCTTCTCTCACATTTTGCCTGCCAACAAAATAGGAAGCAGGGCTCATGTCAGGGAGTTGGGATTCCAGAAGGTCAGCATTCAAGGAGCCTTAAAGGTCAGGGAGGGTAGGAAAATTCTCCCCAACCTCCCTGACACCTGTTTCTTCATACTATGCTTGCACACCTCAAGTGATGGGAACCTCACTCCCTCAAGAGCAACTTTTCTAACCCGAGCGACTCTGCTGGGAAGAAGAGTTTGCTCTTTTCACTAAGACCTGGTACTATGTGACTGTTCCCTGATGCCCCTGTGGGTCATTGCTCTGTCCTCTGGGCCCCCAGACCCTGTGAGCTTGCTGCAGGGGACCCCTCAGGATGCTTCCTCCGGCTCATTGAGTCTGAGGCCTTCTTGGCCTTCTACTTGCCCTGGGCACACTAGCCCAAACTCTCTTGTATGGTCCAGCACCTAGGAATGGGATGGAGAACCAACATGTCTTCAGAGAGCTGCTACACCAAAACTCAGAAAAAAGTTTGTTTTTTGGGCTTGCCCTGGGTGAAGCCTGAGGAATCCAAAGTGTCCTACACAGAGGGCAGCAGGTCTCCAGTGACCAGAATGCCAGGGCCCCCCACCCCAACTCTGTGCCTCTCCTGCCTGGACAGCACTGACGTTCTCAGCCAAAGTTAGAGTCTGGCACTGGCATCTATATCTGGGACACTTCCTTCTGTTAACCCATTCTTTCTCTATAAAAAAAAATGGGGGTGCCTGGGTGGCTCAGTCAGTTGAGTGTCTGCCTTGGGCTTGGGTCATGATCCCGGGGTCCTGGGATGGAGCCCTGCATTGGTGGGGAGCCTGCGTCTCCCTCTCCCTCTGCCCCTCCCCACTGCTTGTGCTCTCTTGCACTCTCTCTCTCTCAAATAAATAAATAAAATATTTCTAAAAATACAAAATAAAAAAATAGAAAGTCCAGAAGATCCAGAGGTAGCTACTCTTACTAGTTTCTTGTAGGTTCCCCTAGAGATATTCTAAGGATTTTCAGCGTGCTTGTGCTGTCCTTGACTTGGGAGTTGTCCCCTCGCCTTCCTTGATGTGTAGCTCTGGAAGGTGGCCTCTATTTCCTGATCCCATGCACCCTTGAAACCTCAGGTGACTCTACCCCGCTCCCTCCCTCCCTGGCTCTGCACAAAAGGATTTTGTGTGGCATATGGGTTTAAGTTTTAATAGTTTGGCTCTTATTTAATTGTGTATTAAAGGAAACAGACTTGTACATTCAATCCATTACTTCACATCTTCTTAGAACGGGGTTAAAATTTTAAAGTGAGTAGTAGTCAAAGTAACAGGCAGTTTGTAGACAAGGCAAAATTGCTCGGGGAACACACGACTACTCAGAAACCTGGAAATGTTGCTGTCGCTTATAGAAAGGGGGTGGGGGTCAGGAAAGTGAGATCCCTGTTTCATGCCAGGAAAAAGCCCACCTGCTGGGGTTGGTAAAGGAAGGCAGAGGCTCTGGGGCTGTGATTCTCCATCTTGTTGGACCTGGGTGGCTCATGGATGGCTCATGGGTGGCTTAGTCGGTTAATCTGATTAATCCGCTGCCTTCAGCTCAGGTCATCATCCTGGAGTCCCTCATCGGCCTCCCTGCTCAGTGGGGAAACCCTCTGTGTGCACTCTCTCTCTCTCAAATAAATAGATAAAATCTTAAAAAAAAAATCTTGCTGACCATCAGAATCATGTGGAGAGTATTAAAGATCCCCATGTCCATGCTGTGTTCCAGATCAATGGGAGGTTGCAAGACAAGCATCTGCCTTCTTTAAGCAGGACCAGGGACAGATGAGTGGTTCCTAGAGCTCCCGGCTGCACCAGCCTCTGCTACCTCTCTCCCAAGAAGTACAATGTTGCAAGACCCCTGTTGGTGGGAGAAGCCTGCAGTCTCCCACTCTGGTGGGATTTACAGGACTCGGGGTCTCAGCTAAGTTCGGGGAGACGTTGGTCAGCTTATATAAGCTCTGCTCCACGCTCCATATTAACAGTTAGCAAGGGGAAGCTATTTAAAGCAGGCAGCTGGGAGGCATGTGGGAGGCCACTGGGTCTGGCACATGGGCTCAGGGTGCAGGCAGAAGACGATGCCCCAAATTCTGATCCTCAAAGTGCCACGCAGGCTACACAAAAATAGGAGCGGAGAGCAGTGGCCAGACAGCATGGGGGCGTGGAGGAGGCTCTAATTAAAATGCTTAAGGCGCTTGGTGATATTCTTATTTCTCTCTCATCCCTACGCACTCGCTTCTGCTCATGCAGTTGAAGGTCATTCATAATTCGTTAATTCAGCAAATAACTCCTGGGCCAGGTCCTATTCAGGACACTGGGGGATAATAACACAAATAATAATAGCTTGCATTTATTGAATACCAACTTCGCGCTAGATACTGTTCTACGTACTTGGCATACAGGAACTCACTGGGTCCTCACGCAATTGCAGGTGAAGAAACGCATGCACAGAGGTGTTGAAGAACTTGCTCAAGTTCTCACCAATAGTGTGTGGCTGGTGCATGAGTAAGACAGCTCTCCTTCCTTCGAGAAGCTCACAGTCTAGTGGAGTGAAGGCCTGGGAAACTTGTGACTGGAGACTACGGGAGATGAAGTGCCACCTCTGTGAGGCGTGGGGTGGGGGAGGGTGAAGGGTGGAGGGGAGGACAGACCTTTGAAACAGGTTCTTTTTTCTTTTTTAAGATTTTATTTATTGGGGGTCCTGGGTGACTCAGTTGGTTAAGCATCTGCCTTCGTATGGGGCCATGGTCCCAGGGTCCCGGGATTGAGCCCTGCATGGGGTTCCCTGCTTAGTGGGGAGCCTGCTTCTCTCTCTTCCTCTCCCCACCCAAGCTCGTGCTCTCTCTATATATCTCAAATAAATACATAATAAATAAATCTTTAAAAAAACATCTTATTTGACAGAGAGAGAGCGTGCACGTACTTATGAGCATGGAGGGGGAGGGGCAGAGGAGGAGGGTAAGGAGAAGCAGGCTCCCCACTGAGCAGGGAGCCCAATGCAGGATTCAATTCCAGGACCAGGTGACCATAACCTGAGCTGAAGGCAGATGTTTAACCGATTGAGTCACCCAGGTGCCCTGAAATGGGTTCTAAAGGTTGACTAGGAATTAGCTAGGCTTAGAAGCAGTGGGAGAAAAGGGAAGGGCATTTCAGGCAAGGGAATGGCATGTGCAAAGGAGAGGCAGCAGGAAAACAGCACAGTTATGCCATAAGGAAAAAGCAGTCTGATATGAATGTGGGAAAGATACTATTCACTGCCTTAAACCTGTGTATGGAACAGACCAGGAATGGCATCCTGCAGGAGGCTGGGAAGTGTGCTGAGGTCCCAAATTCTAGGTTCTCAGTTTCAAGACACAACCAGGGTGCTTTCAGGTAAAGGGAAAGGGAGACCTGGGTGTTCTCCATGTCTGCTCTGTTATGAGACGGGGTCCAGTGAGGAGGGGCCCCTGGAGGCACCACACAGTTGGCCTTTGGCCTGTTTCTCATGTCAGCTTATTCAAGAGAAGACCTGGTTTTTCAGATGACCTGTCCCCAGCTTGGGCTCTGCCCCAGAATGCACCCACAGTGGGGAAAAGAGAATGTACAAGAGCCTTTCAGTTGGGAGGACCCAGACTTCTATGCTGGCTCCGTAAGCCACTTAGCATCTGGGAGCCTCAGCTTCCTGGTGAGTGAATTGGTGACGAACGTCTATCTTACAGGGTCACCATCACGCATCCGGTACCTTCAGAATAGTGACTGTTTGGGATATAGGGTATTTAAGGAGGTAATTATGTTCAAATGGGGTCATTATAGTGAACCCGATCCAATACAGTGTTTTTATGAGAAGAGGAAATTTGTACACAGGCATGCACCGAAGGAAGACCACGTGAAGACACAGAGAGAAGGCGGAGGAGTCTCAGAAGAAACCAATTCTGCCTGCACCTTGATCTTGGATTCCAGCCTACAGAACTGTGAGGAAACACATTTCTATTGTTTAAGTCACCCGGTCTATGGTACTTTGTTACGGGAGCCTATGAACTGACACCTACCCCTCTGTGGCTCCTCCCGGGAAGAGGTGGGTCTATCACTTCACCCTCGGGTCTAGGCTGGTCTTGTGACTTGCTTTGGCCAACACAAGGCTGAAAGGCAGCAGAAGTGACAGAGTGAGAGAGACCCTGTCTCATGGGCCCGCTTAGCTTGTTAAATCTCCACCGTGGGGGGCGATTTTTAGTGTTATGACGTGGGACACAGCTTGTCAAAGGGTCAGCGCTGGGGTCCATCTCGGAGCAGACTGGTTTGGTTCCGTTTTCGCCCAGCTTCGTGGTGGAGGCCCGTTTGGTAAGCTTCTGCCTTCCACGTTCCCGCAAGTGCTCCATTTCAGTCTGGATTCTGGTTTCTGGTTGCCCAGGCTGACTGGATTCTAGGATATTCTGTATTGCTGGACTGAAGTTTTCATTCAAGATTAACTGAATCAACACGAGTCTGCTCCTTGTCCACAGGTCTGAATGTTAGTAGGGTCCATGTCAGCTTTCTTTTGTTTTCAGGTTGAGGGGTTGATTTAATAAATAGGCTTTTGGGCTGGAGGAGTCAAGATGGTGGAGAAGTAGCAGGCTGAGACGACATTGGGTAGCAGGAGATCAGCTAGACAGCTTATCTAACCATTGTGAACACCTACAAATCCAACGGAAATCGAAGAGAAGAAGAGCAACAATTCTAGAAACAGAAAATCGATCACTTTCTGAAAGGTAGGACCTGTGGAGAAGTGAATCCAAAGCGATGGGAAGATAGACCCCGGGGGGAGGGGCTGGCTCCCGGCAAGCGGCGGAGCAACGGAGCACAAAATCGGGACTTTTAAAAGTCTGCTCCACTGGGAGACATCGCTCCAGAGGCTAAACCAGGGGGAAACCCAGGCGGGGTCCGCATAACCCCAGGTCCCGTGGGGTCACAGAAGGACCGGGGGTGCTGAGTGCCGCAGAGCTCGCAGGTATTAGAGCGGGGAAGCCGGCTACAGCGACAAAGCCGAGGAGTGAGCTCTCAGCCTGGGGTTACCTTGTGCCAGTCACAGGCTGGGTGGGCTCGGAGCGCGGCCAGAGGCCACGGAGACAGAAGCGACCGGGCGCTTTTCTCCAGGTTCCAGCAATTGACTGCTTTCCTCAAGGCGTGACCGCAGGCCAGGGAGGCGGGGCGGTTGGGCACTTTTCTCTGAGGGTGCACCGAGGAGCGGAACCCCAAGCTCTTGGCTCCTCTGGGCCGAGAGATTGGGAGGCTGCCATCTTCATTCCCATCCTCTGGAACTCTACGGAAAGCGCTCAGGGAACAAAAGCTCCTGAAAGCAAACCCGAGCAGATTACTTAGCCCGGCCCCTGGCAAGGGTGGTGCAATTCCGCCTGCAGCAAAGACACTTGAGAATCACTACAACAGGCCCCTCCCCCAGAAGATCAACAAGAAACCCATCCAAAACCAACTTCACTCACCAAGAACAGCGGAATTCCACAGCAGGAGAAAGCAAAACTTATCTGGACAAAATGACAAGGCGGAAAAACTCACCTCAAAAAAAAGAACAAGAGGCCGTACCGAAGGCTGGGGACCTAATCAATACGGACATTGGTAATATGACAGATCTAGAGTTCAGAACGACAATTCTCAAGGTTCTAGCCGGGCTCGAAAAAGGCATAGAAGATATTAGAGAAACCCTCTCCGGAGAGATAAAAGCCCTTTCTGGAGAAATAAAAGAACTAAAATCTAACCAAGTTGAAATCAAAAAAGCTATTAATGATGTGCAATCAAAAATGGAAGCTCTCACTGCTAGGATAAATGAGGCAGAAGAAAGAATTAGTGACATAGAAGACCAAATGACAGAGAACAAAGAAGCTGAGCAAAAGAGAGACAAACAAATACTGGACCACGAGGAGAGAATTCGAAAGATAAGCGACACCATAAGACGACACAACATTAGAATAATTGGGATTCCAGAAGAAGAAGAAAGAGAGAGGGGAGCAGAAGGTATATTGGAGACAATTATTGGAGAGAATTTCCCTAATATGGCAAAGGGAACAAACATCAAAATCCAGGAGATGCTAAGAACGCCCCTCAAAATCATGATATAAAAATAGGTCCACACCTCGTCACCTGATAGTAAAATTTACAAGTCTTAGCGACAAAGAGAAAATCCTGAAAGCAGCCCGGGAAAAGACGTCTGTAACATACAAGGGCAAAAACATTAGATTGGCAGCGGACCTATCCACAGAGACCTGGCAGGCCAGAAAGAACTAGCATGATATATTCAGAGCACTAAACGAGAAAAACATGCAGCCAAGAATACTATATCTGGCTAGGCTATCATTGAAAATAGAAGGAGAGATAAAGAGCTTCCAGGACAAACAAAAGCTGAAAGAATTTGCAAACACCAAACCAGCTCTACAGGAAATATTGAAAGGGGTGCTCTAAGCAAAGAGAGACCCTAAAAGTAGTAGATCAGAAAGAAACAGAGACAATATACAGTAACAGTCACCTTACAGGCAGTACAATGGCACTAAATTCATATCTCTCAATAGTTACCCTGAATGTTAATGGGCTCAATGCCCCAACCAAAAGACACAGGGTATCAGAATGGATAAAAAAACAAAACCCATCAATATGCTGCCTAAAAGAAACTCATTTTAGACCCGAAGACACCTCCAGATTTCAAGTGAGGGGGTGGAAAACAATGTACCATGCTAATGGACATCAGAAGAAAGCTGGGGTGGCAATCCTTACATCAGATCAATTAGATTTTAAGCCAAAGACTATAATAAGAGATGAGGAAGGACACTATATCATACTCAAAGGGTCTGTCCAACAAGAAGACCTAACAATCTTAAATATCTATGCCCCTAACATGGGAGCCGCCAACTATAGAAACCAATTAATAACAAAATCAAAGAAATACATCGACAGTAATACAATAATAGCAGGGGACTTTAACACTCCCCTCACTGAAATGGACAGATCATCGAAGCAAAAGATCAACAAGGAAGTAAAGGCCTTAAATGACACACTGGACCAGCAGGACATCACAGATATATTCAGAACATTCCATCCCAAAGCAACACAATATACATTCTTCTCTAGTGCACATGGAACATTCTCCAGAATAGACCACATCCTGGGTCATAAATCAGGTCTCAATCGGTACCAAAAGATTGAGATCATTCCCTGCATATTTTCAGACCACAATGCTCTGAAGCTAGAACTCAATCACAAGAGGAAATTTGGAAAGAATGCAAATACATGGAGACTAAACAGCATCCTTCTAAAAAATGAATGGGTCAACCAGGAAATTAAAGAAGAATTGAAAAAATTCATGGAAACAAATGATAATGAAAACACAACGGTTCAAAATCTGTGGGACACAACAAAGGCAGTCCTGAGAGGAAAATATATAGCGGTGCAAGCCTTTCTCAAGAAACAAGAAAGGTCTCAAATACACAACCTAACCCTACACCTAAAGGAGCTGGAGAGAGAACAACAAAGAAAGCCTAAACCCAGCAGGAGAAGAGAAATCATAAAAATCAGAGCAAAAATCAATGAAATAGAAACTAAAAAAACAATAGAACAAATCAACAAAACTAGGAGCTGGTTCTTTGAAAGAATTAATAAGATTGACAAACCCCTGGCCAGACTTATCAAAAAAAAAGAGAAAGGACCCAAATAAATAAAATCATGAATGAAAGAGGAGAGATCACAACCAATACCAAAGAAATACAAACAATTATAAGAACATACTATGAGCAACTCTACGCCAACAAATTTGACAATCTGGAAGAAATGGATACATTTCTAGAGACATATAAACTACCACAACTGAACCAGGAAGAAATAGATAACCTGAACAGACCCATAACCAGTAAGGAGATTGAAACAGTCATCAAAAATCTCCAAACAAACAAAAGTCCAGGACCAGACGGCTTCCCAGGGGAATTCTACCAAACATTTAAAGAAGAATTAATTCCTATTCTCCTGAAACTGTTCCAAAAAATAGAAATGGAAGGAAAACTTCCAAACTCATTCTATGAGGCCAGCATCGCCTTGATCCCAAAACCAGACAAGGATCCCACCAAAAAAGAGAATTACAGACCAATATCTTTGATGAACACAGATGCGAAAATTCTCGCCAAAATACTGGCCGATAGGATCCAACAGTACATTAAAAGGATTATTCACCACAACCAAGTGGGATTTATTCCAGGGCTGCAAGGTTGGTTCAACATCTGCAAATCCATCAATGTGATACAATATGTTAATAAAAGAAAGAGTAAGAACCATATGATACTCTCAATAGATGCTGAAAAAGCATTTGACAAAGTGCAGCGTCCCTTCCGGGTTAAAACTCTTCAAAGTGTAGGGATAGAAGGCACATACCTCAATATTATCAAAGCCATCTATGAAAAACCCACCGCAAATATCATTCTCAATGGAGAAAAACTGAAAGCTTTTCCGCTAAGGTCAGGAACATGGCAGGGATGTCCGTTATCACCACTGCTGTTCAACATAGTACTAGAAGTCCTAGTCTCAGCAGTCAGACAACAAAAAGAAATTAAAGGCATCCAAATTGGCAAAGAAGAAGTCAAACTCTCACTCTTTGCAGATGATATGATACTATATGTGGAAAACCCAAAAGGCTCCACTCCAAAACTGCTAGAACTTATACAGGAATTCAGTAAAGTGTCAGGATATAAAGTCAATGCACAGAAATCAGTCGCATTTCTTTACACTAACAACAAGACAGAAGAAAGAGAAATTGAGGAGTCAGTCCCATTTACAATCACACCCAAAACCATAAGATACCTAGGAATAAATCTAACCAAAGAGGCAAAGAATCTATACTCAGAAAACTATAAAGTACTCATGAAAGAAATTGAGGAAGACACAAAGAAATGGAAAAATATTCCATGCTCATGGATTGGAAGAACAAATATTGTGAAAATGTCTATTCTACCTAAAGCAATCTACACGTTTAATGCAATCCCTATAAAAATCCCATCCATTTTTTTTAAAGAAATAGAACAAATAATCCTAAAATTTATATGGAACCAGAAAAGACCTCAAATAGCAAAAGGAATATTGAAAAAGAAAGCCAATGTTGGTGGCATCACAATTTCAGACTTCAAGCTCTATTACAAAGCTGTCATCATCAAGACAGTATGGTACTGGCACAAAAACAGACATATAGACCAATGGAACAGAATAGAGAGCCCAGAAATAGACCCTCAACTCTATGGTCAACTAATCTTCGACAAAGCAGGAAAGAATGTCCAATGGAAAAAAGACAGCCTCTTCAACAAATGGTGCTGGGAAAATTGGACAGCCACATGCAGAAAAATGAAATTGGACTATTTCCTTACACCACACACGAAAATAGACTCAAAATGGATGAAGGACCTCAATGTGAGAAAGGAATCTATCAAAATCCTTGAGGAGAATGCAGGCAGCAACCTCTTTGACCTCAACCGCAGCAACTTCTTCCTAGGAACATTGCCAAAGGCAACAGAAGCAAGGGCAAAAATGAACTATTGGGATTTCGTCAAGATCAAAAGCTTTTGCATAGCAAAGGAAACAGTGAACAAAACCAAAAGACAACTGACAGAATGGGAGAAGATATTTGCAAACGACATAGCAGATAAAGGGCTAGTATCCAAAATATATAAAGAGCTTATCAAACTCAATACCCAGAGAACAAATAATCCAGTCAAGAAATGGGCAGAGGACATGAACAGACATTTCTGCAAAGAAGACATCCAGATGGCCAACAGACACATGAAAAAATGCTCCACATCACTCGGCGTCAGGGAAATACAAATCAAAACCACAATGAGATACCACCTCACACCAGTCAGAATGGCTAAAATTAACAAGTCAGGAAATGACAGATGCTGGGGAGGATGCGGAGAGAGGGGAACCCTCCTACACTGCTGGTGGGAATGCAAGCTGGTGCAACCACTCTGGAAAACAGTGTGGAGGTTCCTCAAAAAACTGAAAATAGAGCTACCCTATGACCCAGCAATTGCACTCCTGGGTATATATCCTAAAGATACAAACGTGGTGCTCCGAAGGGGCACGTGCACCCGAATGTTTATAGCAGCAATGTCCACAATAGCCAAACTGTGGAAAGAGCCTAGATGTCCATCAGCAAATGAGTGGATAAAGAAGATGTGGTATATATACACAATGGAATACTATGCAGCCATCAAAAGACATGAAATCTTGCCATTTGGGACAACGTGGATGGAACTAGAGGGTATCATGCTTAGTGAAATAAGTCAATCGGAGAAAGACAAATATCATATGATCTCTTTGATATGAGGAAGTGGAGATACAATGCGGGGGGGTTGGGGGGAGGTAGGAAAAGAAAAAATGAAAAGATGGGATTGGGAGGGAGACAAACCATAAAAGACTCAATCTCAAAAAACAGACTGAGGGTTGCTGGGGGGAGGGGGGACGGGAGAGGGTGGTGGGGAAATGGACATTGGGGAGGGTATGTGTTATGATGAGTGCTGTGAAATGTGTAAACCTGGCGATTCACAGACCTGTATCCCTGGGGATAAAAATACATTATATGTTTATTAAAATAAAAAAATAAATAAATGGGCTTTTGAATAGAGGAAAAAAAAAAAGAAGTGACAGAGTAACAGTTCTGAGCTCACGCTTCAGGAAACCATGCCTGCCTCTGCTTGTTATCTTGTTTGGAACCAGCCTGGCCTGGCCTGCTGGAAGCTGGGAGTACACGTGGAACAGAACTCATTCCTCTCAGTCAAAGCTGTTCTGGACCAGCCAATTTCCAAACAAGTGACAGAACCCTGCTAAGATCAGCAGGGCTGCATACCTGGGCAGTGACTTGTCTCAGATGTACGAGAGGGCCTGACCGAGACCAGAAGAACAGCCCAGCTGATATGTGGACTAATGAATGAGGATAAGTGCTTCTTTCACTGAGTTCAGGAGTGTTTGTTACACAGCACTAGCTGACCTCCAGAGCTTCTGTAACAAGGTGCTCTCTCCCCAGACCAGCCTCCCAGTTCTTGGTCCATGTGGGCCAGTGCCTGGCCAGAGGCAGCCTCTCTTTTTACAGAAGATGCTTGTGCACCTCTGATTTTGACGCGTTGCTCAGGAGTCAACACAGGGCCTTTAGGATAGGAAGACTCTGTTGAGGCAGGAGGCCAGTGGGAGTATGAGAGGCTGCTCCAGGGTGGGGCCCAGCTGGATTTTAAATCTCACGTGGAAATTCTGGATTCATGGATAAAAAAGATGTGGGAGATATATATACATATATATATACACACACACACACATATATATACACACACACATATATATACACATATATCTCCCACATCCATATATATATACATATGTGTAATATATATGTATATTTATATATATATATATATATATATATATATATATAAATAAAATGCAGCCATCGAAAAATGAAATCTTGCCATTTGCAATGACATGGATGGAACTAGAGGTTATTATGCTAAGTGGAATAAGTCAACCAGAGAAAGACAATTACTATGATCCTACTGATATGAGGAATTTGAGAAACAAGATGGAGGATCATAGGGGAAGGGAGGGAAAAATGAAACAAGATGAAACCAGAGAGGGAGACAAACCATACGAGACTCTTAATCTCAGGAAACAAACTGAGGGTTGCTGGAGGGGAGGGGGGTAAGAGGGATGGGGTGTTTGGGTTATGGACGTCAGGGAGGGTATGTGCTATGGTGAGTGCTATGAATTGTGTAAGACTGATGATTCAGAGACCTGTACCCTTGAAACAAATAATATATTAATATATTATATTATATATTATATTATATTATATATATTATATATTATAATATATAATAATGTATTAAATGTTAATTTTTAAAAACCCCACTTTAATGAAAATTCTGGATTCAAGAGCAAATTCTGTAGCATAGGGTTTAGGAAACTACCTGAACCACATAGATTGAGGCAGAGGAGGGTTGTTCCCCCAAGGAATGGAGATATTGCCAGTAGGAAGGGGGTCATGCCAGCCAGGAAAGGGGAACAGGTATCCTGTCAACAGTAATAATGATGATGGTGTTGAGAGGAGACACAGGTTCGAGGAGTGGGGGAGATCTGCCTACCCACAGGGTCGGGGGAAAAGAGCCCTGAACATGTAGGGGAAGCCCTGGCCTCTCCCAGACTCTTCTCTATTTTTTCCTAATATATTTGGGGTCTTCTGCTCCTCCCAAGTTCACTGTGATTGGCCATGCTGGGTTGTCCGATCTGTTGGACAGAAGAGAGCTGGCTAGAAGCTTAGCCCTAAAGACAGCTGGGACAAGTTGTGTCCTCGTGATTCAGAGAGAGATGCTGAGGCCATTAATTTCCACTGCTATCTTTTCCAATCTGGGGGATCACCTCCCTGGGCTGGGGTATCTACAGTTGATACCTGGGGTAGTCTCTTACACCAGCCTGGCAAAGTTGGTGACTTAACAGCCCAGGAGAGGCTCAAGCCTGAAGACTTCAGAGAGTGCAGACCTTGTCTGAGAAACTCTCTGAGGCAGAAAGGGCCAGCTGTCCACCAGAGATGTGTGCCTCTCTATCGTGGTGTGCGGCTGCTGGAATGTAGCTGCCCAGCCTGGCCCACAGTTCCCAGCCCTCCATACAGCTGGGAGGGGTCGTGTGACTGGGTCTTGCTGACCTTTATTGATGGCCCACTGTACATCAGAAACCACAGGACTTGTGTTAGATGCACAATCTCAGGCCTCACCATAGCTCAGGGACAGGAGGGCTCCTAACATCTCCATTTTACGGACACGGAAAGGGCAACCGAGAGAACCTCAGCAACCTTCCCAAGATACACATTTGTTCACTGAGTCCTTCCCCAAACATTCACCGAGGGCCTAGTATGGGCCAGAACGGTTTGAGGCTGGGAATACAGCAGTAAATGAGACAAAATTCCCACCCTCCTGCCACCAGCATCCCAGGAGGGAGGCAATCAGTCAACTCTGGCCCATGTTCCTAAATGAGAGAGAAAACTAATGCAGAATAGGGACACAGAGAGTAAAGGATAAGGATGCTGGTGAACAGCCAGCAACAGGGGGAGGCGAGTGAGATACCCAGAGTGCAAAACGGCATGGTCCTAGGAAGGAGTGCCCCTTAAATTCTGCACCCTGAGTGCCTTGCCTCTCCTGCTCTCGGTTCTGGCCTGGGATACGCTATTTTGATTGTGTGGTCAGGGAAGAGGTGACATGTGTGCGGAGGCAAGGGAGAAAGGCATTTAAGAATCTGGGAGAGGCGCCTAGGTGGCTCTGTCTGTTAAGCATCTGATTCTTGGTTTCTGCTCAGGTCATGATCTCAGGGTAGTGGGATCGAGGCCCGAGTTGGACTCCACGTGGAGTATGCTTCATTCAGATTCTCTCTTTCCCTCTCTCTCTCTCTTCCTCCCCCTCTGTTCCTCCTCCTCCTTACTGGTGCTCTCTTTCTCTCTCTCAAATAAATAAAATCTTTCAAAAAAAATCTTGTTAAGGAATCTGGGAGAAGAGTGTTTGAGGCACTGGACCGGCAAGGCAGATGCCAAGAGGTGGAGAATCGTCTGCTTGAGAGCAGGAGCCCGAGGTGGCCATCGCAAATGCACACCTGGGGTAGGGGAGGGTGGCAAGTCTGAGGGGCACTGGGGCCCAGGTCATGTAGGGCCCTGTGGACCACTTTAGGGACTTTGGTGGGCACCTCAGGAGTGTGCTGAACAGAGAAGGGACGTGACTTTGGTCCAGTAGAACCCCCCCCACACACACACCCGATTGTACAGGGAGCAGAGGCTGTAAGGGTGGGCGGGGCAAGAGAGAGGCACCGGCATCAGGGAGGAGACTACAGCAGTCATCCAGGTGAGATGCTTAGGTGGCGGCTAACTGGGTAGAAGTGGGCATATTCTCCATCCACCTCAGAGCAAAAACTGACAGGATTTGCTGATGGATTAGAAGCAGTGTGAGAGGAAGAGAGGGGTCAAAGATGACCTCAAGGTTTTTCACCAGGGCACCTGGGTGAATGGAGGCGCAGTTTCCTGTAATGAAAGGGCTGTGGAAAGAGCAGGTATGGTCTGCAGTCCCTGAGAGAAAAGAACCGAGGAGCTCTGTTGAAGGCAGAAGGCCAGTCCAGAACATGGCTGTGCGTGGTGTCATCTGAGCTCCACACTGTCCGCACCTGCTCAGTAGAGCCCCTGCAAGAGAAAGGGGTCTCAAATTCAGCAGTGCAGGAGCTAGATGGGGGAATTGAGTCTTTCACGCCTCAGGGCTGGGGTCCTCACCTTCCTCTGCTGGACTGCAGGAAGGCGTCCAACAGGAACCAGCAGAACGAGCTTAAAGGTGCTGAGACCCCCCCGTGATCTGCACGGCTCTCACGTGGTCCTGTGGCGCCCCCTGGTGGCTCTCTCGGCTCCTCCAGCCCCCTGCTTACCCTACTGCAGAGCCCTCCACTTCCAGCTCCCTTTCCCAGAGACTCTTGGAATTTGTGCTTCCTTTCAGACTCGATATGCATGCTTGCAGTTGATCCTTTTCAAGAGTTCAGTATGTGCCAAGCACACTTGGCATTTTGTCATCTGCGTCTCTTCTCAGTACAGAAGCCAGAGGTCAGATCCTGTCCCTCCCTTCATCCAAACCTTTCCCAGGTCCCCACCTCACTCAGAGCCAAGGCCCTACAATAGTCATGACCTGCCCTCTCCCTTTGAGCTCTCAGAACTAATTCCTCTAAGTATCTCCCTCGAGTTCTCTGTTAGAGCCGTGTTGGTCTCATTACTTTTTTTAAATTGTGGTAAAACACAAATAATATTTATCATTTTAACCATTCATAAGTGTACAATTCAGTGGCATTAAATACATTCACAATTTAAATATATTATGTTTATTTATATATTATATCATAAATATATTTATTTGTATTTATATATTTTTATATATATTAAATATATTCACAATAGTAGTGTAACTAGCACCACTATCTATACCCCAAACCTTTCCATCATCCCCAGTAAGAACTCCACACCCATGAAACAGCAACTTTCCCCTCTGTCCCCCTAGCCGCTGGTAACCTCTGTTCAACTTTCCATCTCTACAGACTTGCTTATTCTAGGGATGTCATGTAAATGGAACCATACAATATTTGTCCTTCTACATCTTGCTCATTTCACTAAGCATAATGGAAAATGTCCATCCTTGTTGTAGCATATGCCAAAATTTCATTCCTTCTTATGGCCAAATAATATTCCATTGTATGGATATAACACATTTTGTGTATCTGTTCATCTTTTGATGGGCACTCATGTTGTTCCCACCTTTTGGCTGTTGTGAATAATGCTGCTATGAACATGAATGTTGGCCTTATTTCCTTTTCTTCCATGTGTCAGGCATACCCCTGCCTTGAGGACTTTGCACTGGCTGTTCCTTCTGCATGCAATGCTTTTCATTAAGAAATCCACACGGCTTATTCTGCACTGACCTCAGGTCTTTGTTCAAATGGTGCCTTCTTCATGATACCTCTTCTGATCACCCTACTAAATACTTTGACCCGGCACTCCCCACCCTCTCTACTCTATGCTTTCTTTTTTCTTTTTTTTTTTTTTTTTAAGATTTTACCCATCTATTTGATGGAGAGAGAGAGCATGTACACAAGTAGGGGAGTGACAGGCAGAGGGAGAAGCAGGCTCCCCATTGAGCAGGGAGCCCGACTCCGGGCTCGATCCCAGGACCCTGAGACCATGACCTGAGCTGAAGGCAGATGCTTTATCACCTGAGCCACCCAGGGGCCCCTCCATGCTTTCTTTTTCCATAGTACTTATTACTTTCTAACATACTATATAAGGCAATTATTTAGTACATCTATTGTGTAGTGTCTGTGTCTCTCCACTAGAATATCGACTCCATGAAGACAAGAATCACTGTCTGTTTGGTTTATTCCTCAGGCTTCCATGTAGGCAGGTGTGTAATACAGAGTTTGTTGAATGAATTTAAAATTCCAAATGTAAGCCAACTGCTGAGTTATACACTTTAAACTAGAGTTACAAGTCTAATGTGCTAGATGTTCTACACACCAGACTCTCTTAAATGCCCCCAATACTTAAAATACCACATATAGGGGCGCCTGGGTGGCTCAGTAGGTTTAAGTGTCTGCCTTCAGCTCAGGTCATGATCTCAGGGTCCTGGGGTCAAGCCCTGCATCGGGCTCCTTGCTCATCAGGAAGCCTGCTTCTCCCTTCCACTCCCCCTGCTTGTGTTCTTTCTCTCGCTGTGTCTCTCTCTTTCAAATAAATACATAAAATCTATTTTAAAAAAATACTACATATACATGGAATATTTCAAATCTTGGTTGGAATGGGGATAACTTCTCAACTGGCCAAGCACACATATGTCTGGAGATGGAGGTCAGAAGGATGAGATCTGAAGCTGCAGATAAGTAGTGTGACTTTACTCTTGACCAAAGGACCATGCTGAGCCTTCCCCCTCCTCCCTGGGCCTGGGACGCCTGTGTGAGTTGTGGGCAGCACAGGGGAGGGATTGAGCGGGAGCACAAATCTAGTCCCTGCCCCACTCACCAAGTGCAGGGCTTGCGTGCTGGCACAGGGCTCCTCTTTTGAAGGTGGGGGCTCTCTCCCATTTACCAAATGCCCCTATGGCTGGTGGTGGCCCTACTTTGTCAAAGGAGATGCCAGCACACAACCTATAGATTGAGTGGCCTTGCCGCTCACGTGCCCTCAAGCCAAGAGATCCACATGGATCCTACTTTTCAAGTCTGTGTGGGTGTCACTGCCCATCCCCCACTTCTCTCGGGTCCATGAACATAGTGACTACTTGAATCTCTTCCGCATTCCCATCTGGCAGCGCTGTGACTCTCAGAGATGTTTCCATGACTCCAGATTGGATCCTTGTACCTCCTAGGATACCGCCTGACTCAGCTTATCACAAGTACCCAGGCATCTGAATGACAGCTCCTCTCCCTTTTCTTTATTTAACAAACATTTACATAGTCTTTCCTGTGTGCCAGGCACCATTCTAGCACTTTCCAAATAGTAACACATTTAACCCTCCAACCCAGGAGGGGAGTACTATTATCCCAGTTCACTGATGAGGAAACTGAAGCTCAGAGAATTTAAGTGGCCTGCCTGGGATCACATAGCTACAGGGCTGGGATTAAAACCTGGAATCTGTGCTTCTAAGTATTATGCTTTGCTACCTCTTAACTTTTTCCTTGTCCTTGTCCTTCCTTGTCCTTCTTTTCTCCCTCTTTCCCTACTTGCTTTCCTTTCTTCCTTCCTCTTCCTTCCCTCTTTTCATTCCTCCATTCTCTGCTGCTCCCCTTACTGATCCCAAGCAGGTGCCACCGATTCCTCATGGACACTTGCCCAACTTCACACACTCTGCAAATTCTGCAGACCAGGCCCTGCCTCCCACAGCCCTGTCACTTCTTCCCTGCTTACCCTCATCTTCCTGTGCCAGCAGGCGAGGCGTGTCCCCCGTCCCCCGCCTCCCCTGCCCTGCCTGCTCACCGCTGCAGTGGCAGTTGGCAGAGGCCCGCGGAACTGGGGCCTGCGCCAGCCTGGAGGGAGGCCAGATCTTTGGGAAGTTATGTGACGTGCTCCTCACTTTGCCCTGACGTATGCTTACAGCATCATGATTTCCCTTTCCTGCGCAGGGGTTTCAATGTGATGCCAAGACGCCTTGTGTGGGCAGACTTCGATAATGGGCCAGAAAGAGAGAGACAGAGAAAGAACCTTCAGGTGGAAGGCAAAGGTGAATACTTCCAGATTCCACCCTTAGAAGCAGCACCCTGTGGTGCTGGGAACAATGTTTTAAGCATGAACGAACTTTCCTAAGTCACTCAAAGGACACATGCTCTTCCCCATGATCATGCCTTTGCATACACTGTTCCCCTAGCCTGGAAGCCTCTTCATAATCATCTTTCCCTCGGGGCTCTGCGCATGTGTTGCTGCCTCTGGGAACCCTCCGTGAATTCCCTGAATTTCCATGGGGAAATTTCATCAGCCTCCCCTTTGATGCCAGAGCATCTGAGCACATGTGCACACTTCTCTCTCTCTCTATTCTCTCTCTATATATAAATATATATATACACAATAAATATATATATGTACACACACATATATCTGTGTATATGTGCATATATGTATATGTGTGTATGTATACATGTGTATATATACACACATATATGTATGTGTGTGTATACATACATATATATATATATATATTTTTTTTTTTTAACTGCCGTATGAGTGTTTGTATCCTATGCCAGCTATGGGCTCCTTCAAGACTGAGAGACCATCCTGCCTTATTCTTCTCACATCCTCTGTCTCTATGCCTGGTAGATGGTTGGTGCCTGGAAGATGCCAAGAGAGGCAGGAAGGCCCAGAGACCAGGCCTTAGCAGAGAGAGAAAAAGTGAAGGTTGTCACCTAATCTCTCTGTGCCTCAGATTCCTCACTTTACTTTTTTTAAACATTTTATTTATTTATTTGTCAGAGAGAGAGAGAGTACAAGTAAGGGGAGCAGGAGAGGGAGAGAGAGAATCAGACTCCCCGCTGAGCAGGGAGCCAGATATGGGGCTCTGATCCCAGGACCCTGGGATCATGACCGAAGCCAAAAGCAGATGTTTAACCGACTGAGCCACCCAGGCATGCCAGATTCCTTTCTTTAAAAATGGGAAGGATATTAGTTGGTACCGCATGGAATCATATGAGAATTAAACAAGTCCGCAGATGTTAAGCGCTTGGACGATGACTGGTGCATGTGAATCACTCTGTAAATATTAGCCACTGTTATTATCAAAATGGAAATAGTAATAGAGTTACCCAAAGGATTTATTTATTTAATCAGAGAGAGAGAGAGAGAGAGAGAGAGAGAGAGACTGAGAAGGAGGCAGTGGGAAAAGCAGGCTCCTTGCTGAGCAAGGAGCCCAGTGCAGGACTCGATCCCAGGACCTTAGGATCATGACCTGAGCCTAAGGCAGATGATTAACCAGCTGAGCCACCCAGGCACCCCTACCCAAAGGATTTAAATAATGAAAATGGTTTTGATAAACTGTAAAGCATACAAGAAGTTCTTTACCATCATCACCCTTAAAAATAGCAATAGAACTGTAGTGGCTGATCCATCATGACTTCTGGAATTAATTCACAAGCTTCAGGCCACATTGCCACTCCTTTTTTGAGCAAGAAATGGTGAACATGACACTGGCTTTTGTAAATGGTAGAATGACAGGCAAAATCACAATGGTTTAATAAGAGGTCTATCACCTGACCCCAAAACATTGTCTTGCCTGTAAGAGCGGCCTGTTCCGGACTTATGTGGTTCCAGACCCTTAATCTGGTGTTTTCACTTCTCAGGCCTGGCTATCAGGACCCAAGATAGAGGCCAGAAACAGAGAGGCAGAGCTTGGTCTTCTGTTTTGCTTCTGAGAGGTTGGCAAGGTCTCTTCCTTGTCTGTGCCAATGCACAAAGGGAAACCACTGTCCATTCCTGCCAATCCTGTAAAGTTAAAAAAATTAGTCATCAGGTTGAAAAAAGCAGCAGAGCTTTGCAAGTCTTTGGAACTCATTTTATCTGTACAGGTGAAGAAACTGTGGCCAAGAAAGGAGAAGGGAACTGTTCAAAGTCACAAAGTAAGGTGTGGCCAGGGCTAGAACCCAGGCCTCTGGACCCTTAGCTCCCTGCTCTTTCACTGGGCACTGCCTTCCACTCAATGCTCTCCCTAGTGGGAGCCTTGTGTCCTTAAATGCAAGGTGCTGGAGGCCCAGTGCTTATGACACTAGCTCTGGCTCTGGACAAGAGCACTGCTTCTGCAGTGCAGAAGAGAAGAGCAGTGCAGAAGCAGTGCTCTTGTCCAGAGCCAGAGGTAGTGTTAAAGGTGTACACACACACACACACACACACACACACACTCACTCTCTGCCACATACACATATCTCATTCAATATTCATAACCCTATGAAGTGGAAACTATTATTTTCTTTTTAAAAAATATTTTATTTGTTTATTTGACTGAGAGAGAGAGAGAGCACAAGCAGGGGGAACGGCAGGCAGAGGGCAAGGGAGAAGCAGTTTCCCCATGGAGCAGGGAGCCAGATACAGGACTTGATCCCAGGACCCCGGGATCATGACCTGAGCTGAAGGCAGATGCCTAACTGACTGAGCCACCCAGGTGCCCAGGAAAACTATTATTTTTCATCCTATTTTACAGATGGTGTGACCAGGAGGCAAAGGAATCAAGCAACACTCCTGCAACATGAAGTGAGGTCACCTTCTGACCCCAAAACTCAGGATCCTCCTATGATGCTCTGCAGCTTTTCTTCTGGAGTCCAGGACATTGCTGGATGCCAGCCCTTGTGCAGGGCACTAAGCAAATTGCTTCCCAGGACTGGGATGAAGTTTTGTGCCTATAAACCCTGTTAATCAGCACAGTGCAGGGCACAGAGTAGGTGCTGAGTGATCATCCTGTATTTTTTTAAAAATTGAGGTATAATTGACATATATGTCATTATGTATACATTATATATTACATACATTTCATGTACAATAAAATGATTTGAGTTTGCATATATTATAAAATGATCATCACAGTAAGTCTAATTAACAAATGTCCCCTTATATAGTCATAAAATATTTTTTCTTGTGATGAGAACTGTTAAGATCTACTCTTTTTAGCAATTTTCAGATATGCAATACAATATTATTAGCTATAGTCACCATCATTTATTTTACGACTGGAAGTTTGTACCTTTCGACTCCCTTCACCCATTTCACCCCCTCCCTCCCCACATACTTCTGGCAACCACCAATTTGTTCTCTTTATCTATGAGCTTGGTTTTTGTTTTTGCGTGTTTAGATTCTACACATAAGTGAGATCATATGGTATTTGTCTTTCTCTGACTTATTGCAGTTAGCATAATGCCTTCAAGGTCTATCCATGTTTTTGCAAATGGCAAACTTTTATTCTTTTTTTAATGGCTGACTAATATTCCACATATCCTTTATTCATCCATCGATGGACATTTAGGAGGTTTCCATATCTTGGATATTGTAAATAATACTGCAAAGAACATGGTGGGAATGGTGATGATGGTGCATACATCTTTTCAAGTTAGTGTTTTCACTTTATTTGGCGAAATATTCATAAATGGAAATTGCTGGATGGTAGGTTAGTTCTATTTTTAATTTTTTGAGGACGCTCCATACTCTTTTTCATAGCGGCTCCATCAATTTACTTTCCTACCCACAGTGCACAAGAGTTCACTTTTCTCTACATCCTCAACAAGTCGTTTCTTGTGTTTTCAATAAGGGCTATTCTAACAGGTGTCAGGTGATAGCTCATGGTGGTTTTGATTTGCATTTGAAAGTGCCACAGGTTTCCCACAGATTTGACCAAGCTCTACACCCTCTATACTTTCCGTCCATGTCCCCAGTCTCATGTGGTTCTATTCTGGCTCTTTACACATCCTCAAAGTCTCCTGAATATTCCTTTTATCTCTAGCTCTCCGGAACTTTAACTGAACCCCAATTCATTTAGAATCGCAGCTGGGACCGGGGAGAAAGTGTTGAACATCCCCCCACCTCCGCCCCCTCACCCATCGCACACGTCGGCCAAAAGCTAAAGAATCTCAGGCTTTAGTTTTCCCATACCTACAACGGTGTGGAGAGCGAGGGGCTGACTTTACGCGTAGATCGAAAGCAGCTGGGACCGGAACACCTTGCAAAATTACCGAGTCCCATCACGTCGGTTTTTACCGCGCCTGCGCAGAAGCCGCCGGCCGCCTTGCACTGTTGGAACCCACCTCGGCCCCTAAGCTCCCTCGGAGATTCGGCGCTCGACAGGCATCTGCCAGCCTGTCTTCCGGTTTCGGTGCCGCGCAGGCGCGCCTGCGGCGCGTCGAGAGGTAGATGGAGATGGCGGACGGTGCTGAGTGAGGGACCGCAAAGGCCCAGAGCCCGGGCCGGAGGACCCGACAGGCCTACGTGCCAGTGGGAGCGCGGCCAGGTACAGAGGGCCGGGCAGGGCCTGAGGGACGAGAGCGCGGCTCCCCTGAGGAACAGAGACGGGCGGGCCGTGCGGGTGTGGGATGTGTGTGGTTGTGGTGGGTGTGACGTGCGTGGTGGGAGATGTGGCTTTTGGGCACGAATTTCGCTTTTTTGTGCCTGCGACGATTGGGCTCTATTTGGTTGTGTGGTTAGGCTGGGCGTGCATAGTTGTGTTTGGTTCTGCGACTGAGGGCGGGTGGGCGGTTTGCCTCCCTAGTGCTTGTGTTTGGTTCCCTGGTTGTGTGAAGTTGAGACGTTCGGGTCCCAGTTTGTGTGGAGTTGTTTATAGCGTTTGGTGTGGCGTCTGTGGGATGTGTGAAGTTGTCATGCCTGCTCTGTGGGGTCGAGTCTTTTATGTTGTGTATGGTTATGCGACGTGTGCATAATGGTATTGAATTATGTGGCGGGTGTTGTGTGCGGTGGAGTCGGTCAGGAGTGCGATTGTGGGCTGTGTAGTGTATGCGGCATGAAGCCGGGTAGCATTCATGCTGGGTGTATAATTTCAGGATATGTAGATTTTATGTTTATTTTTTACGTGGTTTAAGAAGTGAGGGGCTTGCATACGTTATGGTTGTGGGGTCTGGCCTGGTGGTTTGTAGTACATTTCTTTGGTTTGTGTTGTGTTTGGTTATGTGATTTTAGAGTTCACTGACGCATTCATTCATTCTTGAGGCTTTATTGCCTTTCTTCGTGGTAGGTGCCAGGGACTGTGCTGGACCCTGGGGATAAGGTAGTGGGGAAAACGCACATAGTCTCTTCCCTTACAGAGCTTAGAGTTTTATATACTTAGTTATTTTATGTATTTGTGATTATAAATTGATGTAAGTGCCCTGAAGGAAGTTCAGGAGCTGTCCCAAGGTAGAATGCCTCAAGTAAGAGGCATTTCCTTGAGGAAGTAAGGTTGGCTTGAGATGTGAAGGGTGTGTGTGTTTGTGTGTGTGTGTGTGTTCTGTGGTTGTTACGGTGAATGCATGGGAAGGAAGGGGGCTTTCAGAGTCAGGGCATCTGAGGAACCACTGGCTGGGGTGGGAACTGAAGCCACTATTTCAGTGACTGGAAAAGGGACTGAGATCTGTGTGTATATAGTTTCTTAGAGGAAAAAAAACCAAACAGGGTCCTGGTATTTCATTTGTTTATTTTCTGGGTCACAGCTGCCCTTCAGCTTTGAGGATCAGGCAGTCCCTCTTCACATGCCTCTAATCAGCTCCATCCAAAGCTGAGGATCATTTATTTCCTCTTACTCTCTCCTGTGGTTTGTGACCTCAGGATCTTGGGGAGAAATTTCTCTGCTTTTGTGGAATTGTTTTGTCTGGATTCTCCCTGTGACTGGAGTTTTTCTGTGGTGACATTGGAAGTGACTTTGCCATGGCCCAGTAAAAGTAAAAATGTAACTTATTAAGCCCTGAATTGTTTAAGCACCAAATCCTTTTGGTTTTGAAGCAGTGGAAACATTAGGCTTGTCCAACTGCCATTTATTGGCTTATAAAATCCAGTAAATCCATTACAGAGAAAGTACTCTACAAATATAAAACAGTAGATTTTTCTTTTTACCACTGGCTTTCTAATGCTCCTCTTTAGACTAAGGTTGGGATTTTTGTTCGGTTTGGTTTTGGTTTTACTTTTGTTTGTTTTTTAAGGCGGACACTATTTCTTTTTCTATTTGAATTTTTGACATAGGTGTAAGAGCTCAGTATATGTGGTTGAATAGATGACCAAAGTGAAGAGTGAAAAATTTCTGTGTATTTGTAAGTACTTCAGACATTTCCCTAGTGGCTAAAATAGCATACAAATTATGAAGTTGGACCAATTGGAGTGAATGTTAGAGAACTGCCTCGGTACTGTTTGCTTTGAAGTTCAATTTTCTTATCTTCAGGAATCTGTGTTCCGTACTTCATTGAGTTGCCATTGTCCAGTGATGTTCTCAGATCTTTAAAGGTTTTGTGTTTTGGTGTAAGGATTTGAGAAAGCAGTTTTGTGTTTTCAAACTTGTAGTGAACAAACATTAAGTAATCTTGTTGAACTGTGAAAAGAACAAAGAAAATTCTCAGTTGCTGCTAATTTGCTTGAGTTGGCTTTTTTTTTTTTCTTCTCCCCTTCTTCTTTCCTGTTCCAGAGCTTCTCCTACTCCACAGAGGAAATCTCATCCAGGGCCATGATACCACTTCCCCATCATCTGTGTGCTGCTTGGTTAAGCTAATGCTGTGAGAGCCCTGGACCCTTGTGGAAGAATCAAGCTGACTCTTGGCATGAGGCCCCTGCCTTGCAGGGGTTGAAAGGGACACTGCTATGGCTTCTCTGGATGACCCTGGGGAAGTGAGGGAGGGCTTCCTTTGCCCTTTGTGCCTGAAGAACCTGCAATCTTTCTATCAGCTTCAGTCACATTATGAGGAAGAGCACTCTGGGGAAGACCGTGATGTCAAAGGGCAAATTAAAAGTAAGAGGCTAGAACTTTTTGCTTATCCTATTCTGTCAGTGGGAGCGTTAACTCATGGGATGGTTTCATTAACTTCCATGATGCCACCAGAACCAATAGAAAATTGATAATAATAACAGTGAACATATATGAACATGTATCTTATGTTTACCATGTGCCAGGCATTGTTCGAAGCCTTCCCATGAATGAACTTCATTTAATTCTCGCAATAACTGTTGGACTGTGAGACATATTTTACTTATGAGGGTACTAGTCACAGAGAAATTAGATAAGTTGTCTGAAGTCACACAGTGAGGCAGGGTCTGACTTTGAACCTAGTAAATGTAATTCTTATGCTTTGCTGTCTCTTGCTACACTGAATTATCTAATTGCCAGCCTCTAAGAATTTGAAGTGGAACTCCTTTCCTTTGCTCTGAAAGTGGAGGCGCATTGTACACCCATTTCCCTGTCACAAATTCAAGCCTTCTGCCATTCTTCCTTCTTCACTATACGTTGTCCTCTGCAGCCCAGAAAAAGGAAGGTCCTAGTTGAAAAGTAAGGAGAAATAATCCAAAAAGTTAAACTTGGTTTTTGAGCTTCCCAGGCCTCAGGTCAGAGAGAGAAGTGGAATGATTTTTTCAAAGCAATTTTAACATACATAGTGGTCATTTCTGAAACTTCAGATTCTAACTCTTAAATATGATGCCACTTCTCTGGAACTCACTTTCACCTGCTTCTCCCAGCTGGCAGCATTTCTGAAGGCAATGAGATTAAAAAGGTCTGGATGTGTATTCACAATTCTGTGTTGGGTGAGAGAGGAAGGGAGGATCATGTATTTCTAAGTGGAATTTGGCCTCCACACATGTGAGTCACATGCCCCCTGTAATCAAATAGTCCCACTCCATGTCTCACTTTTCAGTTCAGAAAAAATTGTGAAACCATTAACATTTATGACCTCTGTCCAGAAACATGACAAAGTCAAATATTTTCAAAATCCTGAGGGCTGTGATAAATGAGGTGGCTTCTGTCTGTAGAGGCTGGAGGAGAGAGCCCAAACTATTAGAAGGCCCCCCTCCCAAAATGTTTTGCATTTTATAGTTTTCAGAGTTTTTTCATAAATATTATTTCTTTAGATTCTTATAGCAACTCTGCAAGAAGGTGGTTGGTTTCATTCTGCAGAGAAAAAGTGAAGCTCAGAAATGTTGAGTGACTTATCCAAGGTCACATAAGAATTGGCAGAGCTAGGCCTTGACCCCAGGTCTTCTGTCACCTCTGAGTCTAGTGCTGCTCTTTCCACTTGGCATCACTGATGATACCAGACCCTGTGTTCCAGTCACAGTTTATTCTACAGCTAGAATGCGAACAACCTGATGATCTAGGTTTCCTTGGACAGCTGAAGGGCCTCTGTGATTTTTAATGCTCGTTCAGCCTGAGTGTGAGCTGAACTGAGTCATATACTGTGATGTCACTAAGACTTTGATGCTAGTGGGTACACAGGTTAGACAATGTCTTCAGCTTCCTGTGGTTCCCGGTTTACTAGAGGAAAAGTGTTTAAGGTAACTTAGGGAATAATAGCTGTGGGAATCCACTTAAAGAATAATAGTATAAATTTTATGAGTTGTGAAAAAAACTTGGAAGGATTTTCTTGTGTTTTTCCCTCTGTTTTTCCCCCACTCTGCCTCAGAAGAACTAAGAAATTGAGTTAAGCATTCCTTTAGTCTAATGATCATTTGTCTAGTCAGGAAGGAAGTCTTGCTTGTGTGGGAGTTTTCTTTGTTTCAGAATCAGGAAAGTTTTAAAGATTGACATCAAAGATTTTTGAAGAGTCCTTTAAAAAGCAGGTCATGTCTTCATTTGTCTTTTGGTTTTTAGAAATTTTAAGACATTGCTGATTTTGTCAAGTGAAATGTTGAAGCCAAAAGAGCAAACCTTGGTATCAGGTTTTGGAGGCAGTTTAAGAACAAAAGTATAAATTTGTCATTAGTAGAAGGTGGTCAGTGAGTTTGGGCTGCAGCCCTGGTTTGGCTTCAGTTTAGCACTTGCACAGTAAGTATAAGAAAGGGTGGTTGAAAATTGGCTTTTGCTTTGTGTTTTTTGTTGTTATTTGTTTTTTTCTGCTTTGTGGTTTTAAAAACATATGGGATTGTTCTTAATTGGCCCCTCTTGAAGTGCTACTCCTGGGAAGGTTGCCAGAGTGTTCTTCTGTCCTCATAAAGTGGTTAAATGGCATTGCCTGTTTAACCCGACACAGTTTAGTCTTGTTTGCAAAAATGAATTAGTGAATGCCAACTCCAGTTTCTTGTTTGCTAACCCTTTGTTTACATCAGGCAGTTTTCTCTCCCATGTTGTTAAGAGAGTTACTTGAATGCATTTTAGATGGTGTCCTTTAGTTCTGGTGGATGTTATTTTTTCCAGTGGGAGAAAGGCATCTCAGAGTAGCCATTAGTTTGACTGTCTAACAAAGATATTATCTGTAAGCTTAGCAGTTTCCCCCTCTGCCTGCCAGCCCCTCCATATCTGCATTCCCTAAGTTTTTGAAAAGCTATGGTAGTGTTTTAATGTTATTGAGGTGACAGAGCACTTCAAAATTGTGGGAATGCCATGAAGTATTGATCTATTAAATCTAAAAGAATTGTATTTTGTATTAAATCTGATGTTTTTGGGGCACCTGGGTGGCTTAGTTGGTTTAGTGTCTGTCTGTGGCTCAGGTCATGATCCCAGGGTCCAGGGATTGAGCCCCGCATCGGGCTCTCTGCTCAGCAAGGAGCCTGCTTCTCCCTCTCCATCTCCCTCTGCTCCTCCCCCTCCCTCTGCTCCTCCCCCTCCTTGTACTCTCTCTGTCAAATAAATAAATAAAATCCTTAAAAAAAATAAGTAAAATAAATCTGATATTTTCTACTAGATTCTAGGGACAGAAAGGGATAATTACCCAAGATTTAAGAACCTTAATGAGAGCAACATAGAATCAAGAATTTTTTTCCCCACAAGTTGACTGCTGTTCCTTTTTAACAAACAGCAGGTCCTTTCACCTCAGCACAGGTGGCAAAAGCCCTGTTCTGCAGAGGCATAGTTTTGAATTACGCTGGCTGGGAGGAGCTGGGATTCTCATTTTAAACAGGTGAGGTTTCCACTTGTAGCCCTGTTGCCTTATAAGCTCTGTGATCTAGGGTGCAGCAAGTTTTCCCCCTCTTTACCTCATGTCCTCATTTATAAGTAGGGATACCACCTGCCTCCGAGTGTGAGCACACATTTGCCTGAGTTTTTGAAAGCACTTTGTTTTGTGCCCAGCACATGCAAAGAATCAATTCAGGAAGCATTCATTTTCTCTTCTTATCAAGTCTGGTTCCCTTTGTGTTATGTTGAAGGTGTTATAACTGTTTCTTGAAGCTTTTTGTCAGTATCCTCACATATGCATTCAATAAAGGGGAGGGGAAGAAGAACTCTATGTACAGCTAAGCATTATGGGGAACACTAGCCCAGGGATGTTGGTTTGGTTGAATCCCATCCTGGAAGTAAACAAAAAGTGTTTACTCATGAGTCCATAGGGTAAATAATACTGTAGAATTTAATTTTTAAAAAACTTTAAGTAAGATATAGTTTACACATAAGTTTTTATGTGTACAATTCAGTTGAGTTTTGAAAAATGTATATACCCATGTAACCACCTCCACAGTTAAGATCTAGAAAAAAAAAATTTCCATTGCCTTGGTCCCCTCATTGAATTTGATTTTATACTTTAATTGGGCTCTTAAATTTGGCAATGAGTAATAATTTAGCTGTATATAGGCTACATAAACCAACTTACTGCTAATACTGACTTGTAAATGAATGCTCTGTGGTGTTAGTAGTACTGTGGCCTCATTATTTCAATTTATTTGGGATCCAGAATTTTTAAATGAAGTATAGTCATTTCGTCAGCTCTTGTATTTTGAGATTTCCCCTGACTTTTTACTAGGTGTTTATGGATTCATTTATGGTGTTTGTTTCATTTTTCAAGGTCTTGTCCAGAAGGCCAAGAAAGCGAAGAACAGGCTGTTGAAACGAGAAGGAGATGACCGAGTAGAATCAGGGACACAAGGATATGAGTCTTTCAGTTATGGAGGGGTTGACCCTTACATGTGGGAACCCCAGGAATTAGGTAAGAAGTTCTGTTCATTCATTTAGCAAATGTTTGCACATCTATATGTTCTCAGTGATATATTTTTTTAAAGATTTACTTATTGTTAGAGAGAGAGAGAGCACCAGCAGAGGGAGTGGTAAGCAGAGGGAGAGTAAACTCCCTGCAGAGCAGGAGCCTGATGGGGGACTTGGTCATGACCTGAGCTGAAGGCAGATGCTTAACCGACTGAGCCACCCAGGTGTCCTCATTCTTGGTGATGTTTTAAGAGTTAGCTGAGAAAAAAAGAGTGGAGTTGGGGTGCCTGGATGGCTTAGTCAGTTAAGTGTCCGACTCTTGGTTTCGGCTCAGGTCATGGTCTCACACAGGTCATGCGATTGAGCCCTGTGTCCAGGCTCTGCACTCAGTGGGAGTTTACTTGAAGATCCTCTCCCTCTGCCCCTCCCCCTAATCACATGCTCACTCTGTTGCTCTAAAATAAATAAATCTTTAAAAAAAAGCTTAGGCATCAGTAACCAGAATGGTCTAAGTTTCTCGTGGACCTTATGTCCCAGAAGGGGGCAAAAATGGATCAGAATGAGCTAAGCATCTGCTTTGTGTTAGGCAGTGCATTAACTGCTTTACATGGATAATCATTTAATCCTCACAGCACTGGATGGGGACTTGCCCTGAGTCAAACCGCTAAGAAACTACAGAACTGAGATGGGAATCTAGGTGTTTGACATAAGCCCAGGCAGAGACTCCATTGACTAGGCTGTCTCTTCTCACATGGAATATTATCTGCCTAGCAGGAGGCACTCACTGATTTATTTGTGCAACAGAATTTTCTGAAACACATTATTATGATACCACTGCTAACTTTCAGAATAATCATCATGGGGCGCCTGGATGGCTCAGTCAAGCATCTGCCTTTGGCTCAGGTCATGATTTTAGGGTCCTGGAATAGAGCCCCACATTGGGCTCTCTGCTCAGCAGGGAGTCTGCTTCTCCCTCTCACTTTCCCTCTGTGCTTTCCCTTTCTCTTTCTCTCAAATAAATAAATAAAATCTTTTTTTTTTTTAATCATCTTTGTGGGGTAATGAAAATGTTCTAAGATTTACTTTGATGATGGTTGTACAACTCCGAATATGCTAAAAATCATGAAATTTGTATGCTTTAAGTGGTGGATTGTATGTCTGTGAATAATATCTCAGTAGAGCTATTACCAAAAATGCCACATGAAGATGAGCTAGCTAATTTTACATGTCCTTTAACTGTTGTATGATAACAAAACTTAATTTTATTTTCTGTCCATGCCATGGATAAATAATGTTTTCCTCCTAAGGCTTTATTATACTTTCATATTCATTATCTTTTACATCTTTCACAAAAGCTTCATGAGGTGGAATGGGTCATGATGCTCGTTCCCATTTACAGATGAGGAAACAGGCTCTAAGGAGAATTGATATTTGTGCAGAGTCAGCTACCATATTCTTCTTATAGGGCCACAATGGAATATGTCTTTTTGGATGAGAAAAATCTTATAACTGCACTATCTGATAAGATAGGCACCAACTAGGGCACCTGGGTAGCTCAGTGGGTTAAGCCTCTGCTTTCAGGTCAGGTCATGATCCCAAGGTCCTGGGATTGAGTCCTGCATTGGGCTCTCTGCCCAGCAGGGAGCCTGCTCTCTGCCCCCTCTGCCTACTCGTGATCTCTGTATGTCAAATAAATAAATCTTAAAAAACAAAAAAGATAGGCACTAACTATATGTGGCTATTTAAATTTAAATAAATTAAAATTAAATAAAATTAAAAGTAATTTCCTCAATCATACACTAGCCATATTTCAAGTGCTCAATCTATACCTGTGGCTAGTGGCTACCATATTGAAGAGTGGAAACATTTTCATCACAACAGGAGAAAATGGCTTTAAAAATAACACTATAGGGGGGCACCTGGGTGGCTCAGTGGGTTAAGCCTCTGCCTTCGGCTCAGGTCATGATCTCAGGGTCCTGGGATCGAGCCCCACATCAGGCTCTCCACTCAGCAGGGAACCTGCTTCCCCCTCTCTATCTGCCTGCCTCTCTGCCTACTTGTGATCTCTCTCTCTCTCTCTCTGTCAAATAAATAAATAAATAAAATCTTAAAAAAAATAAAAATAACACTATAGGGATGCCTGGGTGGCTTAGTTGGTAAGTGTCTGCCTTCAGTTCTGGTCATGATGCCAGGGTCCTGGGATTGAGCCCCTCATTGAGTCCCCTCTCTGACAAATAAATAAAATCTTAAAACAAAAACAAAAACAAAAACAAACTACTGTATATGGGGTGCCTGGGTGGCTTCGTTGGTTAAACATCTGCCTTTGATTCAGGTCATGATTGGCTCAGGTCATCATCTCGGGGTCCTGGGATCAAGCCCTGCATTGGGCTCTCTTCTCAGCGGGGAGTCTGCTGCTTCTTCTCCTTTCCCTTCTGTGCTCTCTTTCTCTCAAATAAATAAATAAATAAATAAATCTATCTTTAAAAAAAAAGAAAAAATAAAAATAACACGGTATAATGTAACATTGTTAATTACACTTTAGTAAGAAAAATAGTAAAATTAAATAAAAATTTAAGAAATTTTCAAATCAGGGCTCCTGGCTAGTTCAGTTGAATGAGTGTATGACTTGTGATCTCAGGATTGTGAATTCGAGCACTTTTTTGGGTGTCGAGTTACTTAAAATTAACAAAAAATTGACAAAATTTTCAAATGAGTATGTTGTACACCTGAAATTAATAAAGCATGTGCTAGTGTACACATAGTAATGAGTTACATTTGAAAGTCAATTTGAAACATAAAGGAAAAATTTCAGGCATGTGAATTCTTATTAGCTTTTTGAGAGCCTGCTTTATGATTGCCAGTGTTAAATTATCAGAGCAATTTTCTGATTAACTCACCAGTTTTAGTAACTGGAGGAAGTCAGAATTGTGGAAGGTCAAGTGAATGGCAAATTTTAAAAGTTAAGATCTGTGGTCATGCTGGGGCACCTGGGTGGCTCAGTCGGTTTTAAGCACCTGCTTTTGGTATTAATCCTGGCATCCTGGGATCGAGCCCCATGGTCGGGCTCTCCGCTCAGGGGCAGTCTACTTCTCTCTATGCCTGCCCCTCTGCCTGTTTGTGTACTCGAGCTCCATCTCTCTCTGTCAAATAAATAAAATCTTAAAAAAAAAAGATCTATGGTCACGCCTAAGAATTTGAAACTAAAATTTAGATGTTAGAGAGTATGGTTAGGGGAGAAAAGAGCAAGGATAGTGCAGAGTGTAATATGTGAGAAGCTCGGGGGGGGGGGGGCACAACTTATAGGTGAACAGGCCGTGCTTGGGAAGAGAAAGTGGACTGGGTGCTGGGGTGGGGGCAGCTGGGGTGGGTTGGTGTTTTGGAAGAGGGGATATTTCAGTGATGCTGAAACAACAAGCTTTTTGATTCCATTTGTGTAAAAAGTTTTATCCTGGATCTTTGCTGCTGAGCTGATCAAGGTATCGGTTTAACCAGCTCTTCCAGTGACATCCATTAGCATTTACCTTTTGGGGGCTATTTTGAGAAGGACTGTTTTTATTCTGATGCAAAACCATAGCATACCAACTTTGGAAAGCACAGAAAAGTATGAGAGATTTTAAAAAATCGCCCATAATGTTACTGTCCTTTTTACCAAAAATTCACGTGCCAGTATTCTAAGGACTTCATAAATTTTAACTTTTTAATCCTCCTAACAACCTTGTGGAGTAGGTACTACTGTTATCCCCATTTTGTAGATGAGTACTCCCAAGTTACACAAACATTAAAGAACTTGTTCAAGGTCACATAGTATATGGCAAAATTGAAATTTGAGCACAGGCAGGCTCCAGTCCAGGCTTTCTTCCCCCATTCTCTGAGGTCTCTGATATTGAGCTCTGTGGCCTCCAAAGTAACCATGGTTAACATTTTAGCAAATTTGTTTCCATTTGCTTGTCTTTGAATTTTTAGTAAGACTCTAAACTCCTTGAATTTCTACTTGGGTTTAAAATTCATTGAAGAGGCACCTGTGGCTCAGTTGGTTGGGCATCTGCCTTTGGCTCAGGTCTTGATCTCAGGGTCCTGGGATTGAGCCCCTTGTTGGGCTCCCTGCTTGGTGGGGAGCCTGCTTTTCCCTCTACTCCCTGCTCGTGCTCTCTCTCACTATCTGTCTCTCTCTCAAATAAATAAAATCTTAAATAATCAAACAAATAAATAAAATTCATTGAGTATAAGGGCCCTTGGTGGCTCAGTTGGTTAAGTGTCCAACTCTTGTTTTCGGCTCAGGTCATGATATCAGGGTCCTGGGATTGAGCCCCATGTTGGGCTCTGTGCTCAGTGCAGAGTCTGCTTGGGATTCTGTCTCCCTCTCCCTCTGTTCCTCTCCAGCTCGTGCACTCTCTGTCTCTTTCTTAAATAAATGAATAAATACAATCTTAAAACTATACAAAGTCATCTTTAAAAAATAAAATAAAGGCCGCCTGGGTGGCTCAGTGGGTTAAAGCCTCTCCCTTCAGCTCAGGTCGTGGTCCCAGGGTCCTGGGGTCAAGCCCCATGTCGGGCTCTCTGCTCAGCAGGGAGCCTGCTTCCTCCTCTCTCTCTGCCTGCCTCTCTGCCTATTTGCGATCTCTGTCTGTCAAATAAATAAATAAAATCTTTAAAAAAAAATAAAATAAAGTTCATTGAGGATAAGCAGCAAGGGAGTGGGGCTCTCTCAGAGAAACGACATGTTGTTTATCTCCCCATTTCCTGTCCTTCTAGGTGCTGTGAGAAGCCATCTTTCTGACTTCAAAAAACACCGAGCTGCCAGAATTGACCACTATGTTGTTGAAGTCAATAAATTAATAATCAGGTTAGAGAAGGTAAATTTTGTTGTTTTAAAACTTTTTTTTCCTGCAAGTATAAATTGTCTGGGAGAAAAAAAAATTGTATTTCTGCAGTGTGTATCACGTGTGTTGTATATATTTGATACTGGCAGAGAAATGCCCCACCTTGAGCCAATCTAGAGAGGTGCAGACAGTGGTAGACATGGTAGACAGTTGTAGCCTGGGCTGGTTTTACTATAGGAGATGGCCAGGTTGACAGACTTACCATACATCCAGCTTTCCTATTTCTTCCTGTGAAGCCCACTTGGTTGCTGGAAAACCTTTCTACCTTCAAATTATTTCCTCTCTTGGGTGTCCAAAGTATAGTCATGCAGTGGGGCCTGTGTTTACTTGATAACAAACAGAAGGTGGTGACAGGGTCTTTGAAGAGTACTCATCCAGGGCCAGCATTCAGTGTGGGAACATCTGGATTGGGCCTTCTTGTTCTGTGGTACCAGAGTATGTCTTCAACACCCACAATCACTCCATTCTACTTTGACCCTAGAAATGCTTGTTGTGTATAACCTGGATTGTATGGTGGGTATGGTAGCAACCACGGGTATAATTCTTGATGTGTACTTTGTAGGGCAGAAATAAATTGCCAGTTTCATGGTCCGGGAGGACCATGGAGAATCAGGAGTTCCCCATTGCTTTCAGGTGCCACACCTACCACATCCTTGCTACCCCTGGTTCTTGCTTAAATGGAGAACTGACAATAAGGAGTGGGAATCAGGTCCTGGGGAAGGGAGCTGCCTTCTAGATGCAAAGCTAATACTCTGTCCAATGTGAAGTTGCTTTTGTGACTTGGTGGGGTTGGGAATGACAGATGAGACTTAAAAAATGAAGACATGTGAATTCCTGCTTGACGCTTCTTGCCTGTGGAAAGTTTGACATCACCTGTTTAATTCCATTTGGCACTGTTTTCTCCCTGTCAGCTCACTGCATTTGATAGAACGAATACCGAGTCTGCTAAGATACGAGGTAACTCTAGAGTTTTGCTCACATTCATTCTATTTATCTTTCTCTCTGACCAAACCTCTTTTTCAAATGGCTAGCTTTTCTGTTTGCTTGATTTTTGTTTTGTTCTTCCCAAAGCAATAGAAAAGTCCGTGGTGCCTTGGGTCAATGACCAGGACGTCCCTTTCTGTCCAGACTGTGGGAATAAGTTCAGCATCCGTAACCGCCGCCACCACTGCCGCCTCTGTGGGTCTATTATGTGCAAGAAGTGTATGGAGCTCATCAGCCTCCCTTTTGCAAGTAAGTAACATGGATGCAGGGCCCTGGACCCTGATCTTCTTGTGACTAGTTTGTTTGCTGATCACTAATGGGTGATTTTTTTTAACGTTTTTGTTTAAGTGAATGTCCCAAGGGGTCTTCATCCATTCATTTATTGATTCCATGAAGCCTGCTATAGGTAGTGGTGGGTAACAAGGGCTGGCAAACTTTATCTGTAGAAGATCAGATAGTAAATATTTTAAGCTTTGTGGGCTACAGATGGTTTCTGTGACATTTCTTCTTCTTTTTTTAAACAACCTTTTAAAATAACCTTTGAAAAAGGTTTTAAACAACCTTTTAAAAACCATATTTAGTTCTAGGGCCATACAAAAGCAGGCTGGAGTTGGTTTACAGGTCATGTTTGCCCACCTATGGTTTATAAGGCATTTACCATTCCCGCAAAAGGTAGCATCTGGCAGAGAATACAGACTTACAAATAATTGCTTTATAAAGAGATAAGTACTCTGAGAGAAGTTGCATCAGACACCCAGGAGAGCCGACCAAATCATTGTCAAATCATTGGAAGTGGCAGCTGAGGCTTTGAGAGGAGACTATAAGAAAGAGTCTTAGAAAATGAACAGCAGGCTAGTCCTTTCCTTTGAAATAAAAGTCACAGTTTATTGTCATATAGAACAGACTGTAACATCATAATATGAGAGACACTGAGTGCTGAAGGAATCAAGAGTGTGGATGCTTAGGTTTGAGAGGTGATGTTTGAGAAGAGCCTAAAAGACAGCCAGGATTGCAAAGAGGTAGGGCAGGAGAGACCCTGGGTAGAGTGCAGAGTAGGAGCGAAGCTGTGGGAGGGCCCTGGGGGAAGGTTAGTAGATGAGCAGGTTAGAATAGTTGGGGGAGTGTAGAGGACATGTTTGAGAATTATGCGGATGGTGGCTACAAGGTTAGGTGGAACCAGAGGGTCTAGAACTTTGAGTCTCAGCTGGTTAAAAGTTGCTAAAGGTGATCTTATGGGCTTTAGGCCAATTCTGGGACATTTGGGGTAGTTTCGCAACCCTGGGGAGTTCTGCTGACTCTGTTTATGCTGTTGGCTACAGATCATCTGGACAACGTGGGATAGAAGGAGATGCTTCCTCTGTCTAGTTCTGACATCCAGCAGGCACACATTACCTTGATACCTTCCCTTTCTCCCTGAGACTGACTTTCTGTCTCACCTGAGACTTCATAAGCAATGCTTTTGAAACACTATTCACTTTTCTTATCTTGCTAATTAACATTTACTGGGCAGCTGCTGTGGGATAGCCCTGTTGGTTATATTGGGGTACAACTATGAATAAGACAGTTCCTACCCTCCCAGAGTCACAGATTCATAGAGCAGCTCTGGGTATACAAAGAATTGTTATATAGGGAGAAAAGCAGAAAGTGCTCCAAGAGGGATGACATGGTAGGACCTGATAGGAAGGGCATATTGTTTTTGCCTCAAGGAATAGAGTAGGGCTTCTGGAAGGTTGTACCATTTGAGCTGAGCTTTGGAAGGGGTAGGAGTCAGATGTTTGGGAGTGGGGAAGTCTGTCGGGATAGTCTGGGGAGAAAGTGGATTGTGTTGGGTCAGGTTAGGAATGGGCCTCAGAACCTCAAGTAGAGACCTTCCTTGGCTGTCTGGCTTGTTCCTGGCTGGCAGTGGGAGTCCCTCCCACCAGAGCCTGACCTTGGGAAGGCAAAGGTGTGGTGCTTCTTGCCCAGAGACACAGCCTGGATCAGTGCTTGTGGCCTCCCCTCTGTTGTCTGGATCAGCGCCTGTGGCCTCCCCTCTGTTGTGAGCGGTGGGGTGATTGGAGGCTGCGGGCTCACTGCCAACTGTCTTGTGTTGTGCTTTACAGACAAGCTCACCAGTGCCAGCAAAGATTCCCTGAGCACCCACACCAGCCCCAGCCAGTCACCCAACAGTGTCCATGGCTCCCGCCGGGGCAGTATCAGCAGCGTGAGCAGTGTAAGCTCCGTCCTGGATGAGAAGGATGACGACCGGATCCGCTGTTGTACACACTGCAAGGACACGCTGCTCAAGAGAGAGCAGCAGATTGATGAGAAGGAGCACACCCCTGACATTGTAAAGCTCTATGAGGTGACTCACTGTGCGTGGTCTTGGGTCTGATTCGAGATGCAGATTTGCCTGTTGATTTTGTACACGCCTGCATATTTTGGAGAATGCTCTGGGAAGTCATTCCTTTGAATCATTTTTAGTTTCTGCTAAAGGGCCTTGGTATGGTTTCCTAGCCAGGGCCGTGGGTGATTCACAGAGTCATCCTGTGTTTGTTGCCACAACCTTGTTCCGTCACCCCTCCTTGCCCACTTGAAAGCAGGAAGTTGGAGGCTTTGGTGACCCAGGGGCAAGAGGAGGAAGGATGGTTGCCATGCCATGTGGACAGGATTTGTGGGTGAGGGGTAGTGGAGCTGGAGCAGGTATGAACAGTGGGCCAGAAGAATCCTGGGAAACTCGCTTGGGAGCTTCAGGCTTTATAGGTTTGAGTGACTGCCCATGGGCAGAGAGCTTCCCTTTTAAGTCCATTCAGATGCCTCCGCTGTCATTACCACCAGCAATCCCAAAACACATTCGGTAGATGCACACTTTGAAAGAGAGGAAGGAACATAGTGCCATGCAAAAACGGGATTGAGAGTCAGACAGGACATGAGTCTGCCTTAGTCTCCCAGTGGCCAGGGGGACCTGCAGGCTGAGAAGGATTAGCCAGCTGGAGGTTTCATAGGCAGATGACTGGAGATGAGAAGGGGGAGATCAGCTTGGCGGAGGTAGCAGCTCGTGTAGAACCCTGAGCAGAAGAGCGCCCAGGCCTTCCTCCACTTCCAGCGGGGCCACATCCTGATAAAGTCATCCTGAATTGAAAACATCGGAAGTCGAAAGTACCTTTAATACACTAAACCCCCCAGTGTAGGAGCCTGGCCTACACTAACCATGTTGGGAACACTTGACATCAGCCTGCGGTTGGGCAGAAACCTCTAACACAAATCTGTTTGATCATAAAGTGCCGAGTATATCATGTAACTTACTGGCTACTGTGCTGAAAGTGAAAAAAAGTTGTAGGAGTACAGGATGGCTGTAAGGGTATTGATGGCTGACCATGTGATCACGTGGCCTGGAGCTGTGGCCGCTGACACTGCCCAGCATCATGGGAAAGTGTACTGCATGTCGCCAGCCTGGGTAAAGAGCCATACTCAAAGTTCCAAGTACGGTTTCTACATTCGCCCATCGTTTTTGCACCGTTGTGAAGTTGAAAAATCATGAAGTCTAACCATTGTTAAGTCAGGGACCATCTGTATATTTGTCTGTTGATCACTGAGTGGTCACTCTTAGCAGATCTGTGGGTCATAATGGCTGCATTTCTGGAATCACCCCAAAAATACTTATATTACTAGAAATGGTGTTAATGAAACCCTGCCATGAGCTACAGATGTAGCCATTATCCATCCTAAGTATGGAGTTCATGACCTGATAACACATTTTTATAAATAGCCACCCTGTTTTTTCCTTCCTTCACTTTTTTAAGATTTTATTTATTTATTTGACAAAGAGCACAAACAGGGGAGTGGGAGAGAGAGAAGCAGGCTCTCTGCTGAGTAGGGAGTCCGATCCGGACCTTGATCCCAGGACCCTGGGATCATGACCTGAGCCAAAGGCAGACGTTTAACCAACTGAGCCACCCAGGCGTACCCTCCTTCCTTCATTTTTTTTTTTTTAAAAGATTTTATTTATTTATTTGACAGAGAGAGAGATCACAAGTAGGCAGAGAGGCAGGCAGAGAGAGAGGGGGAAGCAGGCTCCCTGCTGAGCAAAGAGCCCGATGCGGGGCTTGATCCCAGGGCCCTGGGATCATGACCTGAGCTGAAGGCAGAGGCTTAATCCACTGAGCCACCCAGGCGCCCCACCTTCCTTCATTTTTGAAGTGAGCCCTGGCAGTGCCTTTTGCTAGTATCTTTCATCACCTGGAAAGAATGTAGCCACCAATTCCTTTCCTCTGCCTTGGTAAACTCATTGGCTTTTGTCCTGGAAGTCTTTGCTCCCTGCAAAAACATCCTGTCAAAAGTTCTGCTCTCACTTTCTTTCCTTCCTGCAAGATTTACTGCTTGTAAAGGAGGTCTGTAAATTAGGAAATTGGTAACAATAAAAACGAACAAGAAAACACTGCATATTTCCAACTACACTAAAAAAAAATTTTTTTTAAAGTAGACTCCACTCCCAATGTGGAGCTTGAACTCAGAATCCTGAGACCAATAGTTGCGTGCTCTGAGCCAGCAGGCGCCCTGGAAATTGCACATTTTAAATACATCTCTATTGATGCAGCATAACTTGTTTGTACCTTGAGAGCACCACTCACCTCTTTTGTTTTGTCCTTAGAAATTACGACTTTGCATGGAGAAAGTTGACCAAAAAGCTCCTGAATACATCAGGATGGCAGCATCATTAAAGTAAGCTATTCCTCTGTTTTTCTAATTCAGTGGTGACTGTTTATGGGTACTTTTAGCGTAGTTCCTCAATAGCTGAAAACTACAATCTTAGTTCTGGCTCTGCTTTCCTTCTGTGACCAACTGTGGGGCATCTTTGTCATGTTTGTATTTCTGTATGGCACGTGTTACAGTCCTCGGTAGCCATGTTCAAGGGACCCCAGTTGTGATGGAGCAGGCTGGGGAGGGGCCTCAAGATAGTAGGCACTGGAGGTAAGCAGGGACAGTGCGCCTCGTGTGCTGCCCTGGGAAATACTGCTTCGGGCTGGCACCAGACGTCAGGGCTTAGAGCAGGCATTTCCTTTAGAGCAGCGGTTGACACACTTCGGCCCATGGGCCAAATCTAGCCTGCCACCTGTTTCTTTTTTTAACTAAGATCTAATTTATACACCAAAAAATTAATAATAATTTATGCACCCTTTTCATGTGTACAGGTCAGTGGTTCCTCACAGAGTCATAAAACCATCATCACTGTCCAAACCATTTTTATCATCCAGAGAAAGCCCACCCCTGTTAGTAGTCACAGCATATTTCCCTCTCCCTGGCAACCACTGGTCTGCTTTCTGTCTATGGACTTGCCTCTTTGGGACATTTCGTATGAATACATAATCCTTCTTGTCTGGCTTCTTTCACATAGTGTAGTGTTTTCAAGATTCACCCTTGTGGCCTCACGTGTTAGGGTTCCATTCCACTCATGCAAATGCATTGTATGGATACACCACATTTTGTGTACCTGTTAGTCCGTTGATGAACGTTTGGATTTTTCCACTTCTGGCTATTGGATTTATCCACTTCAGTGAATATTCCTGTAAAAGTTTTTTTGTGGACTTATAATTCTATTTCATTTGGGTTTCTACCTAGGTGTAGAGTCGCTGGGTCATATGGCAATTCTAGGTTTTAAACTTCTTGAGGCCCTGCCAGACTGTTTCCCAAGACGACTGCACCACTTTACATTTCTGCCAGCAATGCATGTGCTTTTCAGTTTCTCCATATCCTTGCCAACGCTTGTTATTGCCATTTTTTTAAAAAAGATTTAACTTATTTATTGGAGAGAATGAGACAGAGATAGTGAGAGAGGACAGGAGCAAGAAGAAGCAGGCTACCCACCGAGCAGGGAGCCTGATGCTGGACACGATCACAGGACTCTGGGATCATGACCTGAGCCGAAGGCAGTCACCCAACCAACTGAGCCACCCAGGCACCCTTTTTTCTTTTAATGAATAAAATTTTATTGGTGCATAGCCATGCCCATTTGTTTGACTGTAACTGCAGACTGCAGCTTTGGCAGCAGAATTGAATAGTTGTGACAGGCACTATCTGGCCTGCAAAGCTAAAAACATATATTATCTGGTCCTTTTCAGAAAGAATATGCTGACACTCTCTTAAGAGCATTGCTTCTTCTGCAGGTTAGTGATACGTGAGCTAGAATTTGAAGTGCTACCACTAGAATCAGGTCGCAGCAAGTCTTCTCCCAACCTGCAGAAAAGCATTTATGGGATCCAGTGCTCTCCATGTGAGGATTACCCTCTTTCTCCAGCCCTCCCAGCCAGCACAGTCCTAGGGCCTCTCTTCCCTTATATTTGTACCTTCTATGCCCCATTCTTCCTCTTTTCATTCCAAGAGCACTGGTTCTGAAGAACAGGAGGAAAGGACACATTTTCTTTTCTACCTGCAGTTCACTGAGCAGTAATTTTGATTAGTGAAGCATATAGCCTCCCTATGGGTAGGTTGGGAGAAGCAGCTCAAGTGATTCTGATATCTGCCTCCCCTAAATGGAGGATCCTTGGCTTGGAGCACCTATCTCATGCTCCTTTCCGACCTGGAACTTACAGGAATCAACACCCCTCCTCCCACCTGTGCCCACTGGTTTGAAATTAGAACAGGACTATCTTCTTCCTGGATATCAGCAAGGAGAACTGTGTTCTTGGCAGTCTGAGCTGGCACTCAACTTTCCCTCATGATGTCGTTCCCCAGGGGGCTCCTTCCCCTGAGTCTGTTGTTTTTCTTGCTTTGTGCCTCAGACACAGCTGTGGGTCACTGGGCCTCCCCATCCAGCTGGGAAACTACCATTGCTGAGCACATTTCCAGATGTCTAACTCCTACTCATTCTCCAAAGACTGGTTCTAAAGGGCTTTAAGCTCATTTTACTCCCTCATTCATTCAGTGGATATTTACTGAACGCTAGTTGTATGCCAAGTACTATTTTAGGTACAGGGGCTGTAGCAATGAACAGTGAAGGCCATGTCCGCTGCCCTGGAGCTTCATTACCATGGGAGCACAGCCATAAGTGAGTGAACAAATCATGAGCAAGATAACCAGACGTGATAGGTGCCCTGTGGGGAATATGTTTTGTCCATGTGACTGAGAGAGGGTAGGGGTGGGGGCGGTGCTCTCAGATTTGAGCTAACCTTGTTATTTTCCATGTGACTTGGAGATACCAAGACAAAGTGCAAGTATTCCCAGTTCTGCTCTGATGTTCTTTTTGCAAACTGTGCAGTTTGAGATGATGAAACCACCTTATTGGATCCTCCAATTATAGCACACACCGAGAATTTTCCAGCTAGGGCTGTCTTGTGGATGGTAAACCAGGTCAGCACAGGAGCCCTTTCTGCTTATTTAACTTAAATTGCTGCTGCCTCAGGATGGGAGCCGAGTGGCCATTGCTGGGGCTGCATTAACAGCTGCAAGATCTTCTGAAGTCATTTTCTTTTCAGTGAGCACTGATACAGCTTGGCCATGTGCTAGTCACTAAGGCTAAAAATAAGCCATCATCACTGCACTTGAATTTCAGGCCTGACAGAGTGACACCTTTGTAAACAAACAGTTCTTGGATCACATAATAACTGCTATTGTTGGGGCACCTGGGTGGCTCAGTGGGTTAAAGCCTCTGCCTTCTGCTCAGGTCATGATCTCAGGGTCCTGGGATCGAGCCCTGCATCTGGCTCTCTGCTCAGCAGGGAGCCTGCGTCCTCCTCTCTCTCTGCCTGCCTCTCTGCCTGCTTGTGATCTCTGTCTGTCAAATAAATAAATAAAATCTTTAAAAAAAAAAAAACAAAACTGCTATTGTTCCTCTGAGTTAAGTGGAATGAAGCCACCTTTGCCCTTCCCTGTAGTCCCCTGCTCCACCCTTGGCAGTTATCCCCTGTTTCCTCCCTGCTTTATTTGGTGTCCAAGTGCCTTTCTCATGTGGGGAGCAATTGTTCATGAGGCTCAGGAGTGTTGGCAATTGATACAGTGCCATGCTGGGTATGGCTAGGTGTTGGGGATTCCTTGGTCAGCTTTCTCGTTGTTTGTGTTCTGGGGATAGTCTTTGAGTGAGAAAAGCCCACTGCTTTCTCCGCAGATGCAGGGTAACCTGCTTATTTAGTAAGCCACTTCTTATGTCTTACTAGGTATGATGAAATTGTTCAGGGAAAGTAGGCTGAAGTAGGTTCATTTGCATTTATTTTGGTGATGAGCATTAAGAGCTAGTCCTTAAAGGCTTAGGCACAAATCTGTCCCTGTGGCGTCTGCAAATTAAAAACAACTTCCAGTTGATTAGCACTTAAAGGAATGAGCCCTGCATTATGTACAAGAGTGTGAAATAATACCACTTGGAGAGAATTAGCTGTTCCTTTGTAAGACCCTAAACCTTTAGAGCCCTTTTCCACACCACTCTCCAGTCAGCATGGTAAAACTTGAATGAAACATTTCCATGATTTTTCTTTAGTGCTGGGGAGACAACCTACAATCTGGAACATGCCGGTGACCTTCGAGTGGAAGTGCAGAAAGTGTACGAACTCATAGATGCTTTAAGGTGAGACCTGTGAGGTGATGTCTGACTTGCTGCCTTGAGTGGAGGAAGTGCTGTTTCAGTGAGAGGGTGGGTGGCTGGCAGGCCCGAGTGTACCCAGAGTCCTGGTGACAGGACTTATGTGTGAGGAGCAGGCTGAGGTAGGTGCCCACTCTGGCACGCAACACATCTCAGTAACTTGGTTTAGGTTTCTGATGTTCATTATTATTAGAGAAATAGGAACTGACTGTTGACACCATCTTTATGCCAGCCATTGGTTGTATCCACATCTCATTTACTCAATCAAAGTTAGCTGGTGCGGTAGGCATTAATACCCTTACTTTGTATTTGAGAAGATGCATCACAACTGGCAAAGCCGTGGAGCCAGGATAGAAACCCAGATTCTTTCTTCAAGTCAAGAGCTGCTTTTTAACCATGGACTGGCTGTTGGGGTTAAATCAGCCCTTTGAGGTGTAGAAAGTATAGTGATTCAGAGGGAGAACCGAGATGAGGAAGCCTTGTTCGTCCATCTGTACAGGACTGAACACATAATTTGTGGGACCTAGTACAAAGTGAAAACACAAGTCCTGGTCAGGATTATTAAGAATTTTAAGATACGGGTCTCAAAATGCCTGCAGCCTCCTGCTGCCCAGTGTTGCCCCCAGCACAGTCTACAAAGCCCCTGGCCCAGTTTCAGTTTGTGTACTGGCCTGGCAAAGCCAGTTGCTTCTTGCCTTCCCTACCTCAACCCAATCCAGGGGCCCAGGGAGTCCCTCACTGGCCCCCCAGAGCCTGCTCCCTCAAAAAAAAAAAAAAAAAAGAATTTTAAGATAGTGACACCAGAATATAAACCAGGCATAGGTCACTCACCCATGAAGTTGGTGAACTCACCATGAACTGACTGCATGTGTGGTAAGTTCCTCAATGGCTGAGTGATGGTTAGATACCCCATGCTGTGTCAGGGGCCTTAGCTAGAACCAGAGGGTAAGGAATGGACTTTGCCTTCAAGGACATTCCATGGGAGTCTTTAACCCACTTCCTCCATGGATGGTCCTGGCACAAAAGCCCTGCAACTCAGAGATTTTACCCTTGTTTCTGGGGCTGGCAGCGCCTGTTACATTGATGTGTTTGTCCCGATTCAGTAAGAAGATCTTAACCTTGGGCTTGAACCAGGACCCTCCACCACATCCAAACACTTTGCGGCTGCAGAGGATGATCAGATACTCAGCTACACTTTTTGTGCAGGTAAAGCATCTTGTGGTGTCAGAAACGGCTCATTTGCCTCCCCTGCTTTTCTGCCTCTCAGAAGGCAGACCGTGCCAATGGTTTGTTCTCTATTTGTACCTTTATTATTTTTTAAAATTGTAAATATAATTATGCCAGATTTAGAGAAAAATCTGGATTACAGAGAAAAGTAAAAACTTCTTAATCCTATGTCCTTACATATCATTCTGGTATATTTTCCTCTTTTTTTCATTTGTATTTGTTATATAAAGTAGTTATGATTAGTGCATGTTTACAAATTTATGTCTTTTTTAACACTGAAGTTTATATCATAAGCACTTCTTACATAGTCTTCATTTAAACAGTTACTGTTTGGGGCGCCTGGGTGGCTCAGTTGTTAAGCATCTGCCTTTGGCTCGGGTCATGATCCCTGGGTCCTGGGATCGAGCCCCATATCGGACTCCCTGCTCAGCGGAAAGCCTGCTTCTCCCTTTCCCACTCCCCCGCTCATGTTCCCTCTCTCATTGTTGCCCTCTGTCAAATAAATAAATAATTTTTGAAAACAAAATAAACAGTTACTGCTTGAATGACTATAGAATATGACTTTCTATGCACCATCCTTTAATTATTCCCCTTTCATTGGTCATCGGATAGATTCCTGCTTTTTCTGGTGTGACTATAGCCTGACAGACATACTGATACATGCCATTTCTTCCTCAGGATAAGCCCCTAAGGGACTCTTCCTGGGCTATTCCTTGGGAGGAAACAGCTGATTGTTCATGGGCAGACTAACCCTGGCTGGTTAGAGCTGAGTTGCTTCTGTCTGGAACACCCTTTGGGAGAGCCACAGTGAACCATATCTGGGGCTTAATGACAGAGCAAGCTAGCGAAGCCCTGTTGGGTTGGTTTTCCAGCCCCGTATTGCAGAGAATTAGGCCCCTTCTCCTTTTGACTAGTGTATTCAGCAGTCACTCAGTGAGTACCTGCTGTCTACCAGCAATGTGATAGGTGCTGCATGTCCTGCCACAAGCAAAAAGACATTCCTGTTCTCAGAAAGCTTTTTTTCTGGAAGGAGATAGACAAGAAACAACTACAACATATAGTTTATAAGATGGGGAAAAGTGCTGTGGAGAAACATAGAGCAGGGAAAGGGTAGCGGGGGTGTGGGGCTCGCATGGGATCTTATAAACAGACTTCATTAGGCTTATCTTCTTCCTAAAAGAATTTAAATACAAAACTCCGTGACTCCCTACAGGAAAAGCTGCTGGGTTTGATGTCACTGCCAACCAGAGAACAGTTTGAGGAACTGAAAAAGAAAAGGAAACAGGAAATGGAGAAGAAGAAGATCCTGGAGAGACAGGCAAGTGAAACGCAGGGATGCTTGCGGCCTCTTGAGCCCAGAAGCTGCTCCAGACTCCCAAGTGGTCGTCTGTGAGTCGCTCTCTGGTTTGCATCTCTCTTCTGGTCTTTTCTGGCCTTTCCTCTATAGACTCAGAATAGTTGTTTTTCTTCCCAGGTCAGACCTATTTGCCTTTCAGAGATTCTGGTGATTTTCTCTCATCCAGAATACCATGGAGGGCTGTCAGTTCTTCCTGTAGCACAGGTTGTAGAGGACCCAGACACCAGGGAGCTCTCTGTAGAATGCTCTGGAATGTGCAACACTAAGCAAAATAATGTGTACATTTAACATTGTGTGAGATTCTAGTGTAGGTGAGTGATATTAGACCTCAGAGGTTTAAGACAAGCATATGGCCAGTGTATCTAAGATTGAGAAAATCTTACCCCTTAACTTACTGTCACTAATTTATTTTTGAAAATCTGGCTCTGTCCCTTCTCTCCTCTAAAAAACAAAAAGCGTGATTTGACTTAGCAGTTGAGTACCATAGTCCACAGGTGGGCATTTGGAGTCTCACCAGACCAGGGACAGCAGGGGTGGCTGATGGTGTGGCTGATGGTGTGGCTGCTATTGGCCTGGTGACTGTGTTTCTTCTCTTTGGCTTTGGTGTCTCCCCAGGTTGACCTGGAATCCCAGCGACGGTTTGAGGAAAGGCGGAGTGACCTGTCTCGTGCGGCCAATGGGGAGGTGGTGTCCCTTCGAGGGGGATCTGCCCCCCTGAGAAAGGCTGAGGGCTGGCTCCCACTGTCAGGAAGTCAGGGGCAGAGTGAAGACTCAGACCCCCTTCTCCAGCAGATCCACAACATCACATCATTTATTAGACAGGCCAAGGCCGCCGGGAGGACGGACGAAGTACGAACACTGCAGGAGAACCTGCGGCAGCTGCAGGATGAGTATGACCAGCAGCAGACAGAGAAGGCCATTGAGCTGTCCCGGAGGCAGGCGGAGGAGGAGGACCTGCAGCGAGAACAGCTGCAGAGGCTTTGTGAACGGGAGTGGGAACGAGAGAGGGAGCAGTTCCGGGCCGCGTCCCTACATACACGGACTCGGTCCCTGGACTTCCGAGAAATCAGGCCTTTTCAGCTGGAGCCTAGCAGGGAGCCTCCTACCCACCTTGCTTATGCTTTGGATCTAGGCTCTTCCTCAGTTCAGAGCAGTGTAGCCGTGGAGACCCCTTTGCCCATCTCAGCTCTCGAGCCAGCCAGAGTGTGGTCTGGGCCCCCAGCCATCGGGCAGGAATCCTTCCCCCAGAGCATCATGTCACAGCAAAATGAGCTGGCCTCCCTGAACCCCTTCGATGAGGAAGACCCCTCCAGCCCCACAGCAGAGGGCACTACCAGCCCTCCTACTACAGAGCCTTCCTTTGGCCCTTCAGCCTACATCCTCAAAGAATACAATCCTTTTGAGGAGGAAGAAGAGGAGGGTGTAGCAGGGAATCCTTTCACTAACCCAGATGGTCCAGCACCCAACCCCTTCGATGAGGAAGATGAGGATCCCCACCAGAGGCCCTCAAGCCCTCCTGTTCCTGGTAACCCCTTTGAGGAAGGTACCTGTACCAACCCCTTTGAGATGGACAGTGACAGTGAGCCCGAGGGCGAGGAGCCCATAGAGGAGGAGCTCCTCCTCCAGCAGATTGATAACATCAAGGCGTACATTTTTGATGCCAAGCAGTGTGGCCGCCTGGATGAGGTGGAAGTGCTGACGGAGAACCTGAGGGAGCTGAAGCGCACCCTGGCCAAACAGAAGGGGGGCACCCACTGACCCCACTGACTGTGGGCAGGGCGTCTTTGGGCCCAGGGCCCGGCAGGAGCCTGTGGAGCAGGACGGGGCTGGTGGGCCCGATGAGGGAGGAAGAAGGGTGACACCTAGGACGCACAGAGGTTAGGGCAGGGAATCTACTGCTTCGTGCTGTGCATTTGGAGGTTTTTTCCACTATAGTTGGATAATAAAGTAGAAACCAGAACAGGAAGAATCAGCATTCATGTGCTGTATTTCCTGGGTTTTCTTCTATTTTTTTTTTTTTTTGAATTGGGTTTTCCCTTTAGAAGGGATTTAAAATTTTCATTACCGAGTGTAACTAAATGCAGTATATCGGGCAGCCCTCGTGGGCCCATTTGCTCCTGCCTAGTCTTTGGTCTTTATGCAGTATTACAGGGCACTTTCTTTAGCCAAGACAGACAAGATGGATTCCTTTAAACCTTGCTCTGGTATGACAGAAGTCTGTCCCCCTTAGACTGTGGGTTCTTTCACCTGGGACTTCCTCTGCCCTGCTGGGTACATCCCACCTGTGCAGCAGAAGCGGGGGTATTGCTATGAAGGTAGTTGTTTAGACCCAGGAGAGCCCAGCACCTCTTTTTAAGAGGGGGCAACGGGGTGATGTTCTACCAGGGCATTTCCCTATCAGTTAAAGTCCTTGATTGTCTCTTTCAGGAAGTTAAACTTCGGTGCCAGGGGTATCACTGGGTCTGACCATGGTCTGTTTAGAAAATAGGAGTGGTGAACTTTTCAGTTGATGGAGGCAGTAGTACTAGGGAGAAGAGTGTCTACCCAGATGTTTCTCTTAATGACTGATGGAACAATTGTCTGTCCCTGGAGAAACCTTCCTCTAGAACTTTGGTGAAATTACTCTGACTTGGGCTTTTTCAGAGGGCCCAGTCTGTGCTTTAGGATTAGTAATCAGGAAGCTTTTGTGGAACATTGCCAGGAGAGTGGAAGCTTCCCTGAGTCAGAAGATAAATTAAAATGATTTTCAGGGCTTGTTGATCAGCCTTCTTCCCTTTTGGTTCACCCTGTGCTGACCTGGGGCACCAGTGAGGTTTTTCCTACCAATGTTTAGTATTAAGAAATCAGAGTGTTTGAAGAGGCACAACCCAGGAACATTCCAGTAGCACCACACTACTTGAACTCTTCACCAATTAAGGGCAGAAAGGGAAATTGTTAATTTAGCTCTGGTGCTTTGGTTTACATAATCCTTAACTAATGTCTGATATGATACTGAAGCGTGCTCAGCTCTAGGTAGAGTTCCTGCGATTATGCTTTTTGATTAAAGAACAATAACTGACCACTAGTCACTTTATACCCCTTAACTAACTATGGGTCATACTTTGATTACTGGTGTGAAGGCTGAGATTCATTTTGTTACCTTCCGGGAAGACCCCTGTTGGTCTTGAGAATGTTAGAACTGTGATGTAAAGGTAGTCTGTATTTTTGTTGACACTATTTGCGTTTCTTTGGCATTTGTTGGATCTTTGGGCTGAATGGAAAGATCCTGCATAGGGGTGCGGGAATGGGATATGGGTGGAGGGTGTGTGGAAGACCCTTTGAGTTGGGATTCTGTTCACAAAGGAATGTGAGTGGATTACTAATGTCAACCAAGTTCCCAGCCTTGCTGATTGTTGTGGTTGGGAATTCGACAACCAGGTATCTAAAGTTTTGCCTGGTGCAGGCATCTTTCTTCCTTCTCATGCCCTTCCTGCTGTCATTATGGAGGGTTTCATGGATGGCTGGTATGCTTCCTGCTGCTAGTCTGTCATTGCTCTCTGATCAAAGAGGATGACACTCTCTGCACCAAAAAGCAGGTAGTTCTGGAAGCTAAATGCTGCTTTCCATCATAATTACTTTTCTTGTGAGACTATATCTCTTCATTAGCTAGTGATTTCTATTCAGACTAGTTTACTGAACATACATATCCTTTTCCTGAAATCAACCCAGGTAGTAATCTATAAGTAACTAAGAGCATTAAGAACCACACATATAAGAAACTTTATTTTTAAACTTAAAAAAAAAACCACTGAATATACTAAACCAAACTAAAACCTTCTGATGTGATTGAATTCTTCCATTTAATTCTTCCATGGCTGTATTCTCCTATAATCATAGACCTGACAGGAATTAGAATTCTCTATCCCTAATGTTTCCCAGAATTCACACAAGCACAAAGTTGGATTTACAGAGATGGGTTATCATTAGCATAGATAAAGATGGCCTATGAATTGCAACCACAGCTTTCAAGTGCTTACCTCATGTGAATGTTTCACTCTTCCTGCAGTCCTTTGAGGCAAACAGCTACATCTCATGAGAAAATGAGCAAGTTCTTGATGAGGCATTGGCAGCTCTCCCTAGACCTAAGATCATGTATGGAATGTTTGGAAGAGACTTTGGGAATTCAGGCATCAGATGAAGTTGGCTTTTCTTTTTTATGCCTTGTTTGTATTTTTCCATGTCTAATACACTAAGGACACTTACTCATTGTACTTGCAGTCCAATGTGTCTTTGCTGTTCAGATATTAAAGTGTACTTCTGAGTCATCATGTACCAGGCGGTAGGTTGGACATACATTGGTGTAATTAGGCCTTGGTACTCAAAGAGAGAAGCTGGTCTCTTTATCAGGTCACAGACTATGGTAGCAGATTGTCAGATTGTCATTTGACAATGACAGCTTGAGGGTCATTGTTTGCATGCACTACTCTGGGGCCTTGTATTGGAACCTTTTTAAAAAAATAAACTAACAGATGTTAGTGGTTGGGTGTATGTGTGTGTATGTGCACGTGTGTTGGAAGTGAGAATTACCAAATAACATCTCTCTTCCTGCCTCTTTCTTGATCATCATCTGAATATCAGAAGATAGCCCCAGATCCTGTGTTAACTGTGTGGTTAAGGCCTCTGGACAAAAGGTCACTAGGCTCTTAATGTGGCAAATGAGGGTTCCAGTTCTGCCCTTATCCCTAATTATTCCTGCAGTGTTGATCAAATGAATTGTTTCATACAAGAATAGTGCAAGACCTTCTACAATCTCATCAACCTCATTTCAAGCTAGAAGAAACTAAGTCTCAGAGAGGTTGAGGAATCTTATGGCTGCCATTTGTGCCAGGCACTGTGCTAGCTTTTCACATATTCCCCCTTTAGCTCACCAGCAGGCCTGTGCAGTAGTTACTCAGGTATTTAGTTGGCAGATAAACAGGTTGAGAGAAGTTAGCCTGGCCGGAGGTCACACAGCCAGTCAGTGGTAGAATAAGGATTTAAAGCCTGGGCTGCCCGACTCTCTGCTCTAAGTAGCAAGAAGGGTTCCACCTGGGTCAGGCAGTGGGTGTGCCCAAGCAGTGTGGCCTGTGTTTTATATGAACACTCATGTTTCTAATGTGGGAAGGGACATTTCAGAAGTGCCTTCTGTGGACTTTAAGATCAAACTCTCTCTTGCCTGAAACTCTTCAGGAGCTCAACACAGTTTTAAAAATACGTCAGAAAGTGGGGCGCCTAGGTGGCTCAGAGTAGGTTAAGCCTCTGCCTTTGGCTCAGGTCATGATTTCAGGGTCCTGGGATCGAGCCTGCCTCAGGCTCTCTGCTCGGCCAGACCCTGCTTCCCCCTCTGCCTGCCTGCTTGTGATTTCTCACTCTCTCTCTCTGTCAAATAAATAAATAAAATCTTTAAAATAAAATACTTCAGAAAGGGGGAAATAAACACCCCACTTCTGAAAGGACTTCTGGTTTCAGCTCAGGCAGCAAGGAGTTTTGAAGTTGTCACTCCTGCCCTTACATCAAGAGAAAGCTGGACAAACAAAATCAATGACTGTCCTTGAATGCATCAGAGTGCTTGAGTGCAGGGCAAACTGCTGCCTTGAAATCTGGAGAGTCCCCTGGAGCAGAAGCCACTGGAGCCATAGCTGGTAGGAACACTGATGGAATGTGGGAGGCTGAGTGTGGATTAGCATCTGAGTAAGGAACTCTCGGGGGCCACAGCCCAAGGGACACCACACACCTTTACGGTTTTACCTCCAGGAACCCCATCTTTTTCACAGCTAATTGATGAGAAAGATTCCCTGGTGGCTCTGACAGGGGAAGGGGAAGAGTAATCTTTGTAAAATAAACTCTGAGTATTCCTCAAGGAAAAGATTTTACGAGAGTCTAATCCTACCCAGGGAAGGGTGTTTCTCCCACTCCCACTCCCTCTAGCCTTTCCATCTCATCGTTTTGCTATATATTCCACGACTCAGCTTTTTTTTCTTTTAAAGATTTGTTTACTTTAGAGTGGGGAAGGGGAGAGGGAGTCTCAAGCAGACTCTGCATGGAGCCTGATACAGAGCTCAATCTCACCCTGAGACTGACTCGGAGATCACAACCTGAGCTGAAACCAACAGTGGGACGCTTAACTGACTGCACCACCTAGACACCCCAACTCACACATATTGGCACTAAATGTTTGGGATCTTTTTCCCCACATCAATTCTTTGACACGATCTGGGTGTCCTAGAAATTCAACTCTGTTCCTACACTATCTGGAGTTAGCATCTGATCCCTCACATGAAGGGCTCCGCGCCACAAGACAGCCCCCTATACTTCGGATGCTAATGACAAGTCTAAGTCTCTGGTACTTCGAGCTGACAGGCTGTAAGTCAGGGTTCCCACAAACCTCTCCTTGAGTTTGATAATTTGCTATAATGGTTTGCTAGATTACTGGTTAGTTATAAAAGAATACAATTGAGGAACAACCAGATGGAAGAGACGTGTAGGGGATATGGAATAAGGGGCATAGAGCTTCCATGCCCTCTGTGGGCACACGACTCTCCCTGAACTATCACTGAGGTGTTCCTCCACCTAGAAGCTCTCCCAACTCCTTTGGTTAGGGTATTTTTTTAAAAAGATTTTATTTATGTATTTGACAGAGATTACAAGTAGGCAGGGAGGCAGGCAGAGAGAGAGGGGGAAGCAGGCTCCCCGCTGAGAAGAGAGCCCGACGTGGGGCTCGATCCCAGGCCCCTGGGATCATGACCTGAGCCGAAAACAGAAGCTTTAACCCACTGAGCCACCGAGGTGCCCCTGGTTAGGCTATTTTTTAATGGGGGCTTCATTACATAGACATTATTAAAATCATTGACCATTAGTGATTAACTCAACCTTCAGCTCCTTTCCCCTTCCCAGAGGCCAGAGGTTAGGGGGCTGGGACTGAAAATTCCAACTAATCATCTGTGGCAACCAATCCCCCATCCTTATGGGGTTTCCAAAAGTTCCCTCATTTACATTAACTGGTGTGGTTAAAAGGGGCTTATTATGATAACAAAATATACTCCTTTCATCTTTACCTCTCCAGAGCTATTTCAGGAACAGGGATAAAACCCAGATATTATGACAAAAAAATGCTCCGGGGACACCTGGATAGCTCAGTCAATGGGGGATGTGACTCTTGACCTTGGGGTTGTGAGTTTCAGCCCCACATTGGGTATAGAGATTACTTAAAGATAAAATCCTAAAAAAAAGATGCTCCTATATTATCATAAGGGAAATTACAAGGGTTTCAGGAGCCCTGGCCAGGAGTCAGAAACAAAGGCATATATATATCTATATCTATCTATCTATATATATATAAATTATAATGCCATGCAGTGAGATTAAATACTTGTGAAGGTCACAGCCCAAAGATGGGCCCACTAAATACTGAGATTTCATCAGAAGATTATAGAATGCGGGGCGCCTGGGTGGCTCAGTGGGTTAAAGCCTCTGCCTTCAGCTCAGGTCATGATCCCAGGGTCCTGGGATCGAGCCCTGCTTCAGGCTCTCTGCTAAGTGGGGAGCCTCCTTCCCTTCCTCTCTCTCTGCCTGCCTCTCTACCTACTTGTGATCTCTGTCAAATAAATAAATAAAATCTTAAAAAAAAAAAGATTATAGGATGCCCCCCCCACACACACCTTACCACCACACCAACAGAGCTCTAGTGTAGCAGTGGATTATAGCTGGAAGAGCTTTAAGACAGACACTCTCTGAGGAGTAACCTCTAGGGAAGACCAAAGTCAAGAGGCAAGGCAAAAAGACACTAGAGGAATTTGAAGCCTCTGGGCCTACAGCAATAGCAAACATTAAATACAACTTCTAGCCAGATTAACATAAATCCTCATTCTAGAGTCTCATTTGCCTAAGTTCCAGTTATTTGATACAGCCAATATTGTCTGGCCTTCAGCAAAAAATTACAAGCATGCTAAAAGGAAAAAAAAAAACACACAGTTTGATGAGACACAGCAAGCATCAGATTTCTATGACACAGATGTTGGAATTCTCAGACAGGACATTTAAAATAACTGATCAGGGGCACCTGGGTGGCTCAGTGGGTTAAGCCTCTGCCTTCGGCTCAGGTCATGATCTCAGGGTCCTGGGATCGAGCTCCGCATTAGGCTCTCTGCTCTGCAGGGAGCCTGCTTCCCCCTCTCTCTCTGCCTGCCTCTCTGCCTACTTGTGATCTCTCTCTCTGTCCAATAAATAAATAAAATCTTTAAAAAAATAAAATAACTGACCAATATGTTAAGGGGTCTAATGATAAAAATAAATAGTATGCAAGAACATATGGGTAACATAAGTGGAGAAAAGAAAACTCTTAGAAATAGTCAACAGGAAGTGTTAGCAAATAAAAAACATTGTAACAAATGAAGAATATCTTTAAAGGGCTCATCAGCTGACTGAACACAACTGCAGAAAGAATCAGTGAGCTTGAAGATAGGTCAATAGAAACTTCCCTAACTGAAATGCCAAGAGAAAAAAAGAATGAAAAACAAACCCAGAACAAAATATCCAAAAACAATATGACAATTTCAGAAGATGTGTAACTGGAACACCAGAAGAAAAAAAATGAAAGGAAAAGAAATATATTTTTTTAAAGATTTTATTTATCTGTTTGTCAAAGAGAGAGAGTACAAGCTGGGGGAGCAGCAGGCAGAGGGAGAAGCAGACTCCCTGCTAAGCAAGGAGCCCAGTGTGGGACTCGATTCCAGGACTCTGGAATCGTGACCTGAGAAGGCAGACGCTTATCCGATTGAGCCACCCAGGGGACCAGAGAAGAAATATTTGAGGTAACAATGGCTGAGAACCTTCCAAAATTAATGACAGACCCAGGAAGCTCAGAGTAGGATCAATATAAAGTAGGATAAATATAAAATATATACATATATAAACACACACACACACATATATATATATATTTTAAAGATTTATTTATTTGAGAGAAAATATGCATGGGGGAGGGCACAGGAAGAGGGAGGATCTCAAGCAGACTCCCCACTGAGCACCAAGCCCCACTCAGGGCTGGATCTCTGGACCCTGAGATGGTGACCTCAATCCAAACCGAGAAGCTGAGGCTTAACATTCCCTGCCACTCAGGCGCCCATCTGTATGTAGGTATATCTTATTCAAACTGTATAAACCAAAGACAGAGAAAATTTTGAAAGAAGCCAGAAGAAAAAAAAATTTACAGAGAAAACAAAGGTAAGAATTATAGCTGACTACTCCTCAGGAACATGCAAAAAATATTTAAATTGTTTAGGGCACCTGGGTGACTCAGTGGGTTAAGCCTCTGCCTCCGGCACAGGTCATGATCCCAGGGTCCTGGGATTGAGCCCTGCATCCGGCTCTCTGCTGGGCAGGGAGCCTGCTTCCTCCTCTCTCTCTGCCTGCCTCTCTGCCTACTTGTGATCTCTCTCTGTCTAATAAATGAATAAGTTCTTTTAAAAGGATATTTAAAGTGTTGAGAGAAAACCCCCACTCACCTAGAATTCTGTATCTGGCAAAATTATCCTTCAAAAGTGAAGGAGAAGTAAATACTTTCTTAGATCAGTAAGCATACTTCAGAAATGCATCTCATCCACATTTTGCTTATGAACAAATTGTGGTCCAGAGCTGTTAAGTGGGTGAACCAGAAAAGGGTAGTTTCCAAACCTGTCTTTTTTTTTCCCTTTTGCAAATCACTTTTTGTAGTAAATGTTAGAAGTTGCTCACTTGAAACACTTCATTTTGAATCCGGAGAAGTTGAGAGAGAAAAGCTGACTTGTTTGAGGTTGAAGAGCAGGTTAGTAGTCCACTTGGCATCTGAACGCAGCTCTCCTGATATATTTCCAACTGTAATTCTGTTGTTTGACGGAGTTTAAGCCTATTAGAAATATTTTCCCTTGCGAGGTGGGGGTGGTGACAGGCTAATTTACAAAGCGTGAAAAGCAAACGTTCCGGGAGGGTGTTCCAAACAGAAGATGTATAAGCAGGATCTCGGTCCCAAACCCTTAGCCAACGCTAGCCGGGACTACAAGTTCCAAGCCGCTTCGCGGCGCGTGCGCGCTGCCCGCCGGGAGGCGTCTCCTGTGCGTCTGCGCGGGAAGTGGAAACCACCGAAAAGGTGAAGCGGCGTGGGGGTTTGGCGCGCAGGCAGCGTCGGCTGCTTTGGGTCTCTCTTTGCGGCTAAGCCCGCGGCCCGACCCCTTCGCCGCTATGCCCATGAAGGGCCGCTTCCCGATTCGCCGCACCCTCCAGTACTTGAGCCAGGGGGACGTGGTGTTCAAGGACGCAGTGAAGGTCATGACGGTGAACTACAACACGCACGGGGAGCTGGGCGAGGGTGCCAGGTCAGTCTGAGCCCTTCGAGGCCGTCCCCAGGCCACGCGGACGTACCCTGCTCACTGTTAGGATGTGCTAGTAACGCTGAGACCTGGAGCTGCTCTGGGTGCTACTTAATCCCGGGGCTGGCCTCCTGAGCTGGGTGCCATTGGCCCCATTTTACAGACGAGGAGACTGAGGAGCAAGCCGCTTGCTCCAGGTTTCATAGCGAGAAGAGGACAGCAGAGCCACGCTGTGCCAGTTGCAGTCGTGCCTGAGGTCGGGGAGCGGAGAACAAGGGCCCCCCCACACCTCCCTCTACCTCCCGGGTGGAAGACTAGGCTAACCCGGGGAGGCCGGAGACTCCTTAACTACCTGTGCCTGGCAGGCGAGTGGTGGGAAGCAGCGGCGCACGTTCTGCTCTGAGGGGAACCAGGCCCAGAGGCCACAGACCCTGTTTAGGTCCCAAGTCTAACAACTGCTGGCTTTGGGCGAGTTGGTCCTTCTTATTGTCCCAAACTGGCATGATACCTATGTCCAGAGGCGCTATGGGGATGTACTGAAAGAAGTAACAGCTGCTAGAACTTACCGAGCATTGTGGTTCTGAATGTTTGTCCTGCATTGTCTCATTTGATGTTTACAGAAGCCCCATGGTTATTCCTATTCTAGGGGTGAAGAAACGAACAGAGATGTTAGGTAACTTGCTTGTCTAAGGTACCATGCTGGCTAGTGAGTGGTTGTGAGTGGTAGCTCTGAAGCGGCTTCTCAGCTACAGGACTGATCCCCCTGGTAATTGATTATGTCAGCTGTGTAGCCCCCAGGCTCCATTACCACCGCCCCCCCCCCCCCCCCGCCCCACCTTAAACTCCTTGAGGTGGTTTTTCAGCCTGGAGCAGAGTGAGAACTCCTTAAATGGAAGCTTAGAAAAGTTTGAATTGAACCTTGAGGCAGCAGAGTAATGTGGGCTTTTCAGGTATTAAGTATAAATTTACTGGGTGCCTACTGAATGCTTGGCCCCATGCTGTGAGCTGTGAATTCAGCAGTGCCTAAGAAGAAAGTCTTGTCCTTCAGAAGCTTTGGGACTGGGTGTATGGGGTGGATCAAAATGCAACAGGGGAAGTCCTCCCTGTAGGGTATGGTCCCCCATGGTGAGGGGCCTTTGCTGCACAGCTGTTCAGGATAGCTGGCAGCTACCTGCTAGCCACCTGTTGTCCACAGGTGAAGCCAAAAACTTGTACCTGCTTGCATGGGATCAGGTGGGTTGATGGCTTCTGCAAGACTTGGTTCTAGGGGTGAATGGGCACCCATATACTCCTTCATAAATCACTGTGTGTCCCATCCTCCCATGCTAGGAGTCAGCAGAGGTGGGGCAGTACCATGGGCCCGCTCAGATTGGGAAAACGTGCCGCCACAAGGGGCCATTCACTGCTTGGCTAGGGCTTAGCCATGGGCCCCATGGAGAATTTCTGACTTGTCAAGAAACCAGAAATTCAGATTTTTATATAAATCTTTGGTTTTTAAAATGATCGGTTGATGAGAATAAGGCTGCAGGCCTTATACTTGGCAGTTCAAGTATTTTAATATGCTGTAGCTAAATAAGAGCCAAACAGCCATTTTGTGCTTCATTGTTCCGAATGGTAAAGCCTTGTCTGTCCCACCTGTGTATGCCCTTGAGGATTTTGTGCCTTTTTGTTTGAGTCTGCCTGACTTGACCTTTCCAGCCCCACCGGCCTTTGCTTGTTCATGTACCCTTAGTATGTCAGCTCTCCCTTCCTGGATCACCTCCATTCCAAGTACACGAGTATACAAGCCCAAGCCAGCCATAGTCTTGGGTGTCTGCTGGGTGTGTGGGGAGCTGCCTTAGTGTCTGAGGGCTAGGTCCCTGCTCATCTCTGCCAGATGTTCTTGCCTTTTGGGTGCAGTAAGAAAAGTAACAGCTGCTAGCATTTATTGAATTCTGTGTCCAGCTTGGGCCTCAGGATCTAGGTGAATTTGATAATTTGATGGTGACCAAAGAGTGGCTGAAGTCCAGCCACACACAGCCCTCTTCTTTCATTTACTGGTTTTGTGACTTAGGGCAGTTTACTTAACTTTTCTGACCTGTTTCCTTAGTTTTAAAACTAAGGGTTTTTGTGAGGATTGCAGGGTCATTGTGAGGATTCAAGTATTAAAATGCCTAAGGTGTCTGGCAAGTACAGCAGGTGCTCAAGTAAAGGTTACCTGCCCAGGGCGCCTGGGTAGCTCAGTGGGTTAAAGCCTCTGCCTTCGGCTCAGGTAGTGATCCCAGGGTCCTGGGATAGAGCCCTGCATCAGGCTCCCTGCTCAGCGGGGAGCCTGCTTTCCCCTCTCTCTCTGCCTGCCTGTCTGCTTGTGATCTCTGTCAAATAAATAAATAAAATCTTAAAAACAAATAAATAAATAAAGGTTACCTGCCATTATCAACTTTGTTCCCAGGTTTCACGAACCATTTACAACTTCCTCTTGAGGGGCACCTGGGTGGCTCATTTGGTTGAGTGTCGACTGCTGATTTTGGCTCAGGTCAAAGATGAAGCCCCACGTTGGGCCTCATGATCAGCGGGGAGTCTCCTCGAGATTCTCTGTCCCTCTACCCCTCCTGACTGTGTGCTTTCTCTCTCTCAAGTAAATAAATGAATCTTTAAAAACAAAACACAAGTAGTTCTAGGTGTGAGCAGTTCCGGCATGGATATGCCCTGGTTTCTTTGTATGATGTTGAGATCCTCTGCTGTGGGGTGGGAATTGAGTGGAGGTGTCATAAGCCCAGGAAGGTAAATTCAGCTTTGGAGCCTCCAGCCTTGTGGGCTGTCATGATGCAAGGCATATAGTAGGACCTTACCTCCATCACCTCCCCTAGAGGCAACAACTTTTACAACTCCAACCATTTCATTAGCGTTTCCCTTCCATAGTTAAATACCATACCAAATACTTGGAGAGCTGTTTCTTCCTTTTCTAGCTTCAGGCTTTGTCTGTTGTCTTGCCACCATGGAAGATGAGAATTTAGCTCTTTCCCCACCATTGCCATTCCCCAGCCCAACACATGCCTATTACTCAGCTCTTCATCCTCCCAGCATAGTCATTTCAGAATTTTGGATAGAACAATATTCGATGTTTAAATTAATATGACTTTGTGAACACTATACATAGTTGGACCAATTAGAGCACTATGATTATTTTTTCCTTTTTGTTTTTGCAAAGCTTTTTGTTTTCCTTGGAGTTAATAATTGTCTTTGCTTTTGCTTTGTTTTGCTTGCAGATTTTGTACGGGTTATGGAAGTCTCCCCAAGTAAATGGTCACACAGTTGCCTTCTGTTGATTGTATCAGTTCATCTTCTTAGAAGAAGATGAATTGATACATAGCTCCACTATGGGCTGGTTGCCCTGCATGGCCAGCATCTTGGCATAAACATTGAGGCACAGAGCAGTAACTTGTCCTGGCTCAGACAGCTGAGAAGTGGTAAAGCTGGGTGACTGTATTTCTGTTCTATGTATCACTCACACCCATCTGTCATCTGATATGTAGGGTAGGGTGGCAGCAGGAAGCAGAGGGCACATTTAAATTAAGATCATTTGGGGAGCCTTTAGTTAAGGGACTATCTACAGAGATATGGGCAAGCATGGGGGAAAAGAAACCATAAGGAACCGTGAAGGACCTCAGGTCTGGGCTCGCAGAAGTGAAGGGGAGAGGGCTGCCTAACAGGAGCCTGGAACTCAAGCAGGACATGAGTCAGAAAGAACACTTTGACTCTGCCCTCTCCTTTCAATCTTGTCAGCACTCACTGTTGGCCAAACTGAACATAGAGTCAGAGGTCAAGAAGCCCACGTCATAGTCCAAGTAGATTAGCACTGAGGATGGAGAGCAGGTGGAGAGGGATCCAGAGGTGTAGCTGTGCCCTAATTAGTCCTCTATCAAAGGATGTCTTTGCATTCAAGTGTAAAAATGTCTAAAAGCAGTGAGATCATTAAGTCAAGATCTATGCTTTCTATATTCTGCTAGTTCCAAATTGACCTCCGAGGAGGTTAAACCAGTTCTTAAGGAATTTCCTGATCTTTTTAACTTCTTTTTGTTTTTTTCAATCTTTAGCAATCTAACAGGTGGAAAAGAATCCTATTTTAACTTACACGACTATTGGGAAGGAATTGAGAATCTCTTCATAAGATGATAGGCTATTTGGGTTTCTGCCTATTTGTGCCTTTCGTGGTTAAATGGTAAAACTTAATATTTTTTTTTAAACTTAATATTTTTTTAAAAGATTTTATTTATTTATTTGAGAGAGAGAGAGAGTGTGTGTGCATTAGAGTGAGTGCTCGGGGGCAGAGGGGGAGGGAGAGAATCCCAAGCAGACTCTGTGCTGAGGTGGAGCCCAATGTGGGGCTCGATCCCATGACCCTGAGATCATGATGTGAGCCAAAATCATGAGTTGCACAGTTAACGATTGAGCCACCCAGGCACCCCTGGATGTAAATCTTAATGATGTGTAAAACTTTATCAAAGGAACTAGCCTTTTTGTCTTATGTTACATTTTTCTTCTGGCTTGGCAAATGTTGATTTTGTTTCTGGTAAATTTTGCCATATAAAAGTTTTAACGTGGTCCTATTTTATCTGTGTTTTAAACCTAAGTTTAAAGGTCTCCCTGCTCTTAGATTGCAAAAATATTCTCCATGTTTGCTTTCATTTATTTTTAAATTACAGTACAATTTACATGAAGTATACAGCTTGATGAACTTCTGCTTAGGAGTGAAATACACCTGTCTAAACAGCAACCAAGACCTGAGACCTTTCATAGTTTTATGTTTACATTTATTCTTTTGCTCAGTGAGTTTTAAGTTAGTGTGCAGTGTGAGGCAGGGATACCGATGTTTTTTCCCTCAAATGACAAGCCACAAGTCCTGACACCCACTGTTAGGAGACTATACTAATAAATTCCTGATGGGTGCTTTTCTCAACCTTCCGTGGGCCAGGGTCCCCTGAGAATTGGATGAAAGTTCTGGCTTATCTCCCTCAAAACATACACAGGTGCACAATATTTCAAGTTAACTCTGTTTCACAGGCTTAATTTTCCCCCTTTTGCAGGAAGTTTGTGTTTTTCAACATACCTCAGATCCAGTACAAAAATCCTTGGGTCCAGATCATGATGTTTAAGAACATGACGCCGTCCCCCTTCCTGAGGTTCTATCTGGGTGAGTGTGGCCTCTGCTGAGGCTGGGACGGTCTTTCCTCCCATCCCTTCCTTCCACTATAGCGCTTGGGGGAGCTGAGATCCGAGCTCTCGCAAATGTCCCTTACTTCCATCACTGGCTTTGGACCGTGGCACACAGTGGCCACTGAGGTCTGGACTCTTGCCCTGTTTCTCTAGCCCCATCTCCTGTTGCCCCCACGTCTTTCTACGTGCCTCATGGTGTAGGGCTGGTTTTTCCAAATAACCTTGCCACACCTCGCTTTGCTGCCTTTGCTCATGCTGGTCCCTCTGCTGGAAATCCCCTTGCTGGTTTGCTTATTGATTGATTTTTCTAAAATCTTTCTGAGACTCTACTTGGGCACCACTTTTTCCAGGAAGCCCTCCCTACCCCCTTCCATTGGCCCTTCTCTGTCTCCCCCAGCTGTCCACTCAGTGCTGGCCGTGTCCTCTTGAGCAGTGCCTGTATCCGTGTGTCCTCTCCAGAGCGCACACTTACACGATGCTCTCCTCCCACCAGGCACAGGGTGAATGTTTGTTCGGTTCTGTTGGGCTCAGTGCGTGGAGGTCAGACCGGATGTTTGGCCCTGCTCTCTACTCAGTCATTGTGATCCTGAGCGAGTTATGTTCCCATTGCTTTGTTTCTCTGGGGAAGGCCCAACATCTGCCTTATGTGGTTACAAGAACCAATTCAAGTGTAGTTTGGGAATCGCTTCCGGAAGCAGAATGATGCTGTTGTTAAATGTATTTGGCACGTATGTATGGAGTGGCCTCTGGGCCCACGCCAGTGTCTGGGGTGACAGGGAGCCGTGGAGACAAAGGTCTCTGCCCTCTGTAGGGATGGTATCCTAGCTGGAGGAGACAGAGAGGACAAGAAGCTTACCCAGACAGGATGCCAGGGCGTAAGTGCTGTGAAGGAAAACTAGAGCGAGGCCAGGGGGATGAAAAGGATGGTGGTGTGGTAGCAGTTTTGCGTTATGTATTTTGTGTTTGCGTTTTACACAATTTCATTGGTGTGATGAAACACACGGGTCTTCTGTGCATAAATTGATGAATTCTGACAATTGTTGACAATTGCTGTGTTCCCACTTCCCAAGTGATGATACAGAGCATCTCTGTGACTCCAGAAAGTCCCCGAGTGTGGCTTTCCAGAGAGTTCCCCCTTCCGCCAGAGGCAGCCACTGTTCGGACTTCTCTTTAGATCTGTTTTGTTTCTGAACTTCCTGTGAATAGTTTCCTGGTATATATTCTGCGGCATCTGGCCTTTACTCCTCTGGTTTTTGAGACTCATATGTTACGTGTATAAGTAGGTGATTCATTTTTAGTGCCAAGAGGTGTAGGAAGAGACCAGTTTATTTGCCCATTCCCCCGTTGCTGACACTGGGGTTTTTGTTCGATGCCACGGCAGAGTTAGAAGTGGATTTATTGGCGATGAGGGGAGGGAAGGGCAGGGCAAGTCTTCGGGTGGCAGAGCAGGTCGGACATCTCTCGGAGAGGGAGGAGGAGGGAAGTCTGGCGGGAGGCGCCTCATGGTGGCGCAGGCCTGAGCCAGGCTGGGCCACCCCCTGCAGGATGTTCCCACTCCGTGCTGGGCCTAAACGTCCAGGCCCCAGACCTCAGGGCTGTTGGCCGGCTGCTCCCTCCAGGAAGGCCTCCGTGGCTGTCGAGGGCCACTTCTGGCTTCTGGCTCCTCAGAGATGGCGTGCTTCATCACCTTCCCATACAAGTTGTCCTGTGGACCTAGGGACTCTGTTCCCCTTGGGGCAGGGCTGCGGGGCCCTCGGTTCAGTATGTAACATTCTTAGACATTGAGCTGCTGCTCCAACGAATGCGTGTCTTGCCCTGCAGTCAGCAGGGCCTGGGAGCCCTTGTGGCTCCCCTTCCTTGCCCACGGTTACCTGCGTGTCCCCTGCAGCTGCGTAACAAATTACCACAGACTTGGTGGCTTACAGTGACACACATTTCTTCCATTTCTGTAGAGGGCCGACATGGACAAAAATCAAGGTGTCAGCAGAGCCTTCCTTTCTGGAGGCTCGGGGACAAATTCGTTCATAGGGCTTTTCTAGCTCCTAGAGGCCACCCCATTCTTTGGCTTGTGGCCCCTACTTCCATCTTCAAGGACAGCAACATGGCCTGTCTGGCCGGTCTTCCATAGTCATGCACCCCTTGCTTGGACTGCCGCCAGGATCAGTTCTCTGTGGGATTCATTTAGGCCATGATCTGGGAGGATGATCCAGGAGAATGGGCCCAACGTCAGGCCTTAACTTGACTCATGTTTGCACGGCTCCCTTTGCCACTAAGGTGACCTCATCACACATTCTGGGGGAGTAGGACAGGGACATATTTTGGGGTCATTCTCTTTACCATGTTAATTATTTTTTTAAAAGAGCATGAGCAGGGTTGGGGTGGGGGGAAGGCGGAGGCACAGAGAGAATCTTAAGCAGGTTCCGTGCCTAGCATGGAGCCTGAGATCATGACTTGAGCCGAAACTGAGAGACCCACCCTTAACTGACTGAGCTGCCCAGGCGCCTCATAAATATTTTAAATTTTAGCCTTTCAGGGTTCATCAGAGTTTTAATTTGCATTTTCTCATATCTTTTCATGTGCTTATTGGCCATTTGTAGATTTCTTTCAGAGTCTGTTTGAATCTTTTATCCATTAAAAAAAAAATGGGCTGTGTGTTTTCTTACTGAGTTCGTTCTTTATTCTGGGTGAGGTCATTTGGCCAGATAGGTGCACTGTGACTCTTCTCTTAGCCTTTGGCTTGTTTCTCTTAGCCTTGGTCTTTGGGAGAGCATGAGTTTCACCTGGAAGAACTCTAGCTCGTCAGTTTTTTTTTGTTTTTGTTTTTTTTTTTTTTTTTTTTTTTTTAATGGTTCCTGCTTTCTGTGTCTGTCCAGGAGTCTGCGTCTACTCTGAGGGGGAAGCAAAGATTTTCTCCTCTGTTTCCTTTAGAAGTTTTATAGTTGTCACATTTGGGTCTCTGCTAGAAGCTGAGTTCTTTGTGGATTAAGTGTGCTAGGGACTGAGGCTTGTTTTTGGTTTTAGGTTTGAGATACTCGAGTGTTCTAGCACCATGTGGTGAACGACCCTTCCTTTCCCTAATTTAGTTTCCTTGGCATTTTTATCAAAACTCAGTCGACTGTGAATGGGTAAGGAAAACTTGATATAATTCACAGACCTGTACCCCTGGGGATAAAAATACATTATATGTTTATTAAAATAAATAAATAAATTAAAAAAAAGACATCATACTATGTATATCCTTTTGAAACTAGCTTGATATATTCCGCATTACATTTAAATTTTTTTCTGTTGTTCCTGGCACATCAGGTATATTCATTTTGACTGTAGAGTATTTCATTGTATAAAGGCACATATATTATTTTTCAAAAAAAAAAACTTGATATAGCCCCATTCAGTGGAATATTACCAGCCATGAAGAGGTACAAAGTTCCAGCAAATGCTACAACCCAGGTGAAACTTGAAAACATCAGCCAGGTGAGAGAAGGCAGACACAGAAGGCCACAGATAATATCATTTCATTTATATGAAATGTCTGGAATGGGCAAGTCCATAGGGATGGAAGTGGTTGTCGGGCTAGAGCTGGGGTGGTGGGAGTAGGAAGTGATGGCTTAATGGGTGTAGGGTTTCTGTTTGAGGTGATGAGAAAGTTCTAGAACTAGATAATGGTGATTGCTGCACAACACTGTGAAGGGAATAAAAACTACAGAGTAACACATTTTAAAATGGTTAAAATGGTAATTTTTGTTATGTGTATTTTATCATGCAAAAATTTCACTTTATATTTCTGACTCCATCCTCTCACTGATCTGTATGTCTGTCCTTGGGCTCATACCATACTGTCTTGGTTTGTGGCTTTATAGTAAGTCTTTAGGATCAGGTAGTTCTAAATCTAACTTTTTTTTTCCCCCCTAAAATTACTTTGGCAATTGTATGTTCTTCGCATTTATATATTAACTTTTTAAAAAAGATCTATTTATTTATTAGAGAGAGAGAGTGTGTAAGCAGGCGGGAGGGGCCAAGGGAGAGAGAGAATCCCAGGAAGACTCTGCTCTGAGTACAGAGCCCAAATAAGGGCTTGATCTCGACAACCCAGAGATCATGACCTGAGGTAAAATCAAGAATTGGACACTTACCTGATTGTGGCACCTAGGCACCCACATTTATGTATTAACTTTAAAAATCTGCTTGTCAGTTTCTAGAAAAAAGGTTGCTGGGATTTTTTAATTTTTTATTTTTAGTAGGCTCCATGCCCAATGTGGGGTTTGAACTCAGAACCCTGCAATCGAGGGTCTCCTGACTGAGCTAGCCAGGCACCCTGCTTGCTGGGATTTTGATTGGAGTTACATTATAGATCATTTTGAGGAGAAACAGGCATTTTAACAATGTTGCATATGTTTTGTGACTACTGTGAAAAGTGTTTAAAAAAACAATTCATTTTCCAGTTGTTTGGTTACAACTTTACAGAAGCCCAGCTAATTTTTGTGCGTGGGCCTTGTATTTTGCAGCCCTGTTAATAAATTCACTTATTTCTAGTAGGTTTTATTTTCTAAATTCCTTAGGATTTTCAGTATACACCGTCATTCCATCTGCAAATACAGTTCTATTTCCTTTCTAGTCTTTTTCTTTCTTTTTTCTGTGTATTCCCTGGCTAAAGTGGCTGTAATATTTTGCATTTCTACCGGTAGGAAAGTTCCAGTTACTCTGCACTTTTTTTTTTTTAAGATTTTATTTATTTATTTGACAGAGATCACAAGTAGGCAGAGAGAGAGGTGGAAGCAGGGTCCCCGCTGAGCAGAGAGCCTGATGTGGGACTCAATCCCAGGACCCTGAGATCATGACCTGAATCGAAGGCAGAGTACCCACTGAGCCACCCAGGTGCCCCGTTACTCTGCATTCTTACTGGCATTTATATTACCCATTTAAAAAATTTTGAGCCACTCCAATATCTCCCTGTGTGTGTGTGTGTGTGTGTGTTTTAAAGATTATTTATTTATTTCACAGAGAGAGATCACAAGTAGGCAGAGAGGCAGGCAGAGAGAGAGGAAGGGAAGCAGGCTCCCCGCTGAGCAGAGAGCCCGATGCGGGGCTCGATCTCAGGACCCTGAGACCATGACCTGAGCTGAAGGCAGAGGCTTTACCCACTGAGCCACCCAGGTGCCCCTCTCCCTGTGGTTTTAATTTGCGTGTTCTTAATGACTAATAATGGATGAAGGGTATCTTTTTATGTGCTGATTAGTAATTTTTGTTAAATAATTTGTATTTCTAGTTGGAAAGTCTTAAGGAGTTGTGAGAGTTCTTTATATAGTTGGGGTGCAAGTCCTTTATCAGTTGTATGCATTACATTTTTTCCTAGTCCATGGCTTTTAGTTATCTTTTTTTTTTTTTTAAGTTTATTTTTAAGTCCTCTCTACACCCAATGTGGGGCTCAAAAGCACAACCCTGAGATCAAGAGTCGCACGTTTCACTGACTGAGCCAACCAGGTGACCCAGCTTTGAATATCTTATGAAACACAAGTTTTGAACTTTGAATTTTTATTTATCAAATTACTTCCTTAATGGATCATGTTTTTGATGTCATACCTAAATATCTTTGCCTAGAAGGCTATGAAGACTTCCTGTGTTCTCTTCTAAAAGTTCTATAGAAGTTTTAACTCATACATTTAAGTCTCCGATCCATTTTCAGGTTTTTTTTTTTTTTTTTTTTTTTTAATGCTGTAAAGTAAAGGTATAAATTCATTCCCTTGTTGAATTGTGTTGGCATCTTTGCTGACAGTTCACCAAAAATACAAGTTCATTTCTGGACTCAGTTTTGTTCCATTGCTCTGTACTATGTTCTTAGGCTAATACCAACACTGTCTTGTTGCTGTAGCTTATAGCAAATCTGAAATTGGAACATGAACATCCTCTCATCTTCTTTTTTTTCAAAATTGTTCTGGCTACTTTGGGTCCTTTGCATGAATCTGAGACTTGACTTACCAGTTTCTACAAAACTACCTGCTAGGATTTTTATACAGATTGCACTGAATCCATGGCCTAGTTTGGGAAGAATTGTCATCTTAATGATGCTGACTCTTCTGTCTGTGAACATGGAAATGGAAAATTGCTTTCCATTAAAATAGTATGCTTTATGGGGTGCCTGGGAGGCTCAGTTGGTTAAGTGTCTGCCTTCAGCTCAGGTTATCATCTCAGTCCTGGGATTGAGCCCTGCCTCAGGCTCCCTGCCTGCGTCTCCCTCTCCCTCTGCCTGCTTATGCATGTGCGTGCTCTCTCTCTCTCAAATAAATAAAATAGTGTGCTTTTGCACATGCCTCAGATTTGCTTATGTTTAAAGAAACATGGAGAAAAGGGTAGCATTATGAGTTAGATAGACAAACATATTTATCTTGTGAAAATGCTTCACCACTAAAAGCAAACCAGTCACCATGACTTGAGGCTGAGGAGTGTGCTGCCTAGTCCTTAGCACTTTCTGTCCCCTTTTCTTCCCATTTCCAGATTCTGGAGAGCAGGTCCTTGTGGATGTGGAGACCAAAAGCAATAAGGAGATCGTGGAGCACATCAAAAAAATCTTGGGGAAGAACAAGTAAGTTGCTGGGGCTGACCTGGAGGGGAGCAAATGTCTCAGCACGGAGGGAGGGAGGAAACGGGCGTCAGGAGGGCGCATACCAGCCCGAGCGTGCCGGCTGCACAGGCCATTCCATCGGGCTCTGCCGCTCCCCAGATCCCCAGCTGTGTGGCTGCAAGTCACCGAGCCTATGTGAGCCCTACCTCCCTGCCCTGTGAGGTGTTGGGTCAGAGACCTTCCTACGTCCTCGGCTCCATGGGAAGCTGAGGTGGTGTGGAAACACCTGCCTGGGCGGTTGCAGCCACCTGTCCTTTGGTATCTCTCCTCAGAGCTGGTGGGTGTCTAACCCCGGTATGTGTTAGGATCTGTCCTTTCTCTTTACATGGATACAAAGAGGATAGGGAGGGAAGCCAAGAAAGTACGTCTTGGAGGAAGTACACAGAGGCCTTTGCAGGCCCCTTCCTCCTGACCTTGTGCTGACTCAGAGCTGGGGCTGTCTCTAGGCTGGAGGGAGGCTGACCACTGTCGTGTGGGCCCAGTGACTTGGGAGGCCCGGCGGGAGGGGTGATAGACCTTGGGGTTGAGGAGCAGGTTGAGAGGCACGGGAGATCCGGGTCTCTCTGGCCGCTGATGGGGTGCACTTGGCCAAAAAGTCCCACATTGCCTAGAGGCTCAGAGCGCTGTTCCACACCTAGTTACTGTCTGTGCTCTTTGGCAGGGAAACCCTGGAGAAGGAGGAGCAGGAGAAAAAGCAGCTTTCTCACCCAGCCCACTTTGGGCCCAGAAAGTACTGCCTGCGGGAATGTATCTGCGAGGTGGAAGGGCAAGTCCCCTGCCCGGGCCTGGTGCCATTACCCAAGGAGCTGACAGGGAAGTACAAAGCAATGCTGAAGGCCAGCACCCAGGACTGAGGCCCCAGGCCACACCCAGGGAAGCCCCTGGTTCTGTCCCTGGAGGGACTCTGGAAAAACTCTTTGCCATAAGACGATCCCCTTCACACACCTGTGTGAAAGGACATGGGAGGGTCGGGGGAGTATCTCTGCTCTATCAGGTCAATAAAAGGCTTCCTGGTCTCCAGCACGGTGGTGTGTGTCTGGTCCAGTGGGCACGGGAGAAAGGCCTGCGTGGGGGTGGGGAAGGTCTAAGGCCACAGCCCGCTGACATCCCTGTGCTGGTCCTGCTGCCCTCTCCTGGTCCCTGTTGGCTTCGATTCTTCTTCTAGGCCCTGCTTGGGAGAGTCAGGAGCTGCTGGGGTTGGATCTGGTAGGATCTGGCTGGAGCCAGGTGGTTCGCAGTTTAAGTCCCCTCCACTCAGGCTCTTTGGGCTTTTTCAGAAATCCCAGGGCGAGCCTTGCATCAGCACTCACCTTTTAAACTGAAGCCAACCCACTTTCTTCCCAAGAGGCCTGGCTGCCAGTGGCGCAGGAGGCCCTGTGAGGGGCACAGATGAGACCAGACGCCGCCTCTCCCCGGCCCCGGGGCCCACTCACAGGTAGGTTTGTAGACCATGAGAGGGGAAAGGCGAAGGGGCTGGCTGGTTGAGACTTTGGGCCCCTGCTCTGAGGGCTGGGGCTGGAGGCTGCCTCCATCTGCCCTCTTGCTCACTCAAGCCTTTGTTATGGAGCGTCTGCCTAGTTCTTTCCTCACAGGACACAACGGATGCTATGGTCACTGAGTGATGCTGGCTTCAGCCCTCAGGTAACACCAGAGCCCTCAGGGGTTGGTTACCTTAAGGTTTAGCTGGTCCGAAGTGAAGGACCAGCTGGCCTGGGGAGCCGTGGAGGTGGACATGGGGACTCTGCCCTGCGAGGGTGGTCAGGAGGTAGATGGCCATGGGAAATGATGTGGAACCAGAATGTTTTATATAAATGTTGGGGGTCAGCCCATTGGGAGGGATTTGGCTTCTTTTACATTTGATGCTCAGGTTGCATCAAATGTAACTTTGATGCACTTTGCATCAAAGTGACTTTGGTCACTTTGCATCAGACTGGCATTCAGGGGTTTGGCTGGTGGGCGCATGTGCGCGTGTGCCGGGTGGGCAGGCGTTCTGGGATGGCTGCAGGCTCACCAGGATTGTGTCTAATCACAGGTCCGCACCACAGGGCACCTGGCCCGCCTTTTCCACTGTGGAGGATGAGCAGAGAGAGAAATCTGTCCTTCACTGTAATCCTTCTGTCTTGTTTCTAATGACTGCGCCCAGCCAACCACAGCTGTGGTCTCAGCTGCTAGGGCTTTTCAGAAAGAGTCTGTTCCCTTTGGTCTGTCTGCACAGCAAGTGAGCCAGCATTAGGGGAGTACTCCTTCCACCCATAGCCCACAGGGGCCCAGAAAGGTTGCTGACCTGGAAACAAGATCCTCTTCAGAGAGAAGGGTCTAGTGCTTGATGGGACCGTGCCACCCTTCTCTTTACAGAGACTTGAAATAAGCACGACCAGGGAGCACGGTTATCTCTTTAAACCTTTGTCTTCTATTAACGTCTCGGTTTAGTAATGGTAAAAGATGGGTTTAAAATTTATAAAAATGGGAGGAAAAAAATCTGCTCTGAGGAGTTGGTATCTGTTTGCACAAACGATGTTCACGTGGTTTTAGACCTTGTTCTTCTGAAGTGACTGATTTTCGAGTACAACCTGGTAGGGCCTTTTAAAGTTATCTGGCTGCCTGGTGGGTTCTGCCAAGAATCTGACTTTGGACCTCAGAATCCTCACTAGTAAAGTGAGAGGTCACATGACACACTGAGCAAGTTCTTTCCAACTTCTACAACTGGAAGAAAATACTTTTATTCTGGAGAGTTCTTACCCTTACAGGATGCAGTGCTGGTGCGAGGCCTGGCTCTGGAGCATCTGTGCTGATAGCTGGTGTCGTTGGGCAGCCCAGGATGCTCCGCTCTGGAACCGGCTGCCTGGCTTTTCGACCTCCACACCAAGGAGTACACACTGAGGGCCTCTCCATCGGAAAAGGCCACACCTTTTCTGCTAAAGGTGTTTACAAGTCCAGTGGGCCAGCACATGGACTCTTGAGAGGTAAATCCCTTCCGGCTGAGGCTAAGGTGAGTGGAAAGCTGTGGCGCTCTGACCACAGGGGGCTTCCCCACCACCTACTTGGGTGAGAGTGCGGTGCCCCAGGGGATCAGGCGTTACTGCTCTTACTGTTAGAAGAAATGAGAAGATGCACATTTAGTCTTTAATCCACGTTTTTAATAGTATAAACCTCATTTAGGTAGTAGTATTAAGCCACAACAATAATGCCACATTGAAACAGCATTTAATAAAATGCATAAAGCTAATTCATGCACTGCAATACTCTATATACAAACACAACAATGCAAATTCTTCTTCAAGACTGAAGACACTGATTAGATATAAAATTCAGTTTAAAAAGAACATGCTATTTTTTAAATGCCATCACATAAACAAAGCTGATTTCAAGCTACAGCTTTCAACAGGTTTTAAACCTGGAATTAAAATGTAATGGCATAAACAGTATTTTCTATATTGTGAAGGGCAGAAGTTACAGAAACGGTCCCAAGAAATCTAACACCAGAATTTTCCTTTAACAGATGTCTTTTAAAAGGGCTGGTAATGCAGCTACATTTTAACAGAGAGGTCCAAACTACAGGTAAAAACTATGGTTTGTACTATGAAAAAATGTGCAGCTTTTCAGTTATAAAACTAGTTGAACACTGGTTTACAAGAGAATGGGGAGAACAGAGACTGTAGAAAAATATTCCAGCACTTGGGTTGTATGTGGCAGCAGCATCTGAGTCCAGGGATGCTCTGGTTGTTAAAATGGTGAGTGAGTATATGTTCCTAAGATAAGCCATTTGTAACCTAAAAGTCTTACTACTTCCAAATGTTATCCAAATATGAAGCTTATCACAGTCTGTCAGTTGATAAATGTTGCCGAACATTTTTTCCCAGTATTTACAGCATTTCTTTCTATGCTGTATGTATAAATATTGAGACACCAGATTATTGGCTTCAGAACTGAAAGCCTAGCTGGGCTTTAAAAGTATCTCAGGAATTCCCCACCCACAAGATACTCTTCTTAAGTTCAAAGTTTAATTATTCTTAGATTGCTGTTAAAATATACCCTCCCCAAATGAAAATGTTTATTCTGAAGATTCATTAAGAGACTGTCAAGCTTCCTCTTGTATTTTAACTGGAAAGCCACCTTCCATAGCGTGATTGTCACAACAGGCAAGGGCAGGGGCAAGGGTCAAATAAGCAGTGTTGGATGAGGCCAGTGAAGCAGCAGGAGCTTTTTGTTTGTTTTTAACATCCAGTAGAGGGGAAGCTGAAGGCTAAATGACCCGCGGTCTCACAAAAGGCACTGAGTACTATGGTCTCAATGAAGTATTTTCAAACTATTTCAGTAGCTTATTTAAAAAAACAAACAAACAATAAACCATCACTAACAAAAAAAAAACAAAAACAGAAAACCTGTGGATTATATGAGTTTTTGCAGTTCCCTGGGGACTCCCTTCAGCAGGCCAGCTTGCAGCCCTTGGCCAGGCAGGCCCTGTGTCCCAGGTCTGTAAGCAACTCTGCTGGGCTGGGCCCTGGCTCCCGAGTGCTGTGTCTCAGTTTAAAGCCCAATTGGGGGGGGGGATTTAATCAGATTTAATCAGAATTTAATTTAATTCTGGGGACAGAATTTTAAATTGACTTATAGAAAGGATTTATGTCAGTGGATTTTATTCACATGCTACAGTTAGAGAAGTGATTTAAAATTTGTAACTTCTATGCCGTAAGTTAGTTATCTTATTCATGCTTATTTTAAAAGACTATTTGGTAGATTTTTTTCAACTGGCATTAGAGATGGGAATCTCTTGAGTCACAGGGCAGTGCCCGCTGATGGCTAAGTCCAGAGCAAGCATAGACCTGGGAAGCAGGCCCTAGCACATGGACCGTTCTGAATCTGTGACCATGAGGCTGATCTCTGGACCACATAACAGAGTGAGTACCTGGGAAAGCCGACAGCTCCAGCCACCAAATTCCTTCTAGTCAGGCCATAAACAGGCATGCGGCAGCCAGGTCAAAGATTCCCCACCTGGTTTTCTTGACTTTAGGATAAATGGTTTTCTAGCTTCCTGGCCTCTGTGTGAATCTAGAGAATATATATAATACATAGCAATGTCCTTCTGTCAGGACCTTTTGTCTGGAGTTTTCCCTGGTATAGGATGGAGATTCTGCCTTCATGGCCTTTCCCAGCCAGGCTCACCCAAAGGAAAATGGAGTTAAAATATCAGCAAATCCATCCTGCTGAGGGACCTTGGAACACCCACATCAGTGTACTTTAGCAACTCTATCATAGATCTCTTTAAAACATAAGGGAACTTTGGATACATGGCTACATGTCTGTATACATAATATACATCTATGTACACATACACACACTATATACACTGTACATATATAGAAGATATAAACACATGTACATTCATTCAGTCATACAAGCCTATAAATCTGTACACGCACAATGCCGCTGAAGGGACCCCAGGGCTAGACATGCACAAGTGTGTGCCGGCAGGAGGCACACATGAGGATGTCCAGAACCCTGTGTACAAAAGACCCAAACCCAGTCTGTCTCGAGGGCTTGGCTTTACAAATTTACATCAAAGTTAAGACATTTCAAAGAGCTGTACAATCTAGACTGGAAGTGGGACAAAGGAAGCATATGGGCATCTGCCCGGCCTGCTCCAACCTTTCCAGGATCTCAAGGGCACTATGCACCCCCCCTCCCCGCCAATGCCAGGATGAAAGTGAAGGTAAGAAGATGACTTTTCGTGGCCTAGATTTAGAGAAGAGTTGAAATGTCATCTACAGCCCCACTGTACATGAGGCCCTTTCTACCAGCAAGTGGGTGACAAGCTTCTGGACTCTGATCTGATCAGGTCCTAGAACTAGGATCCATAGCCAAGGGCTGGCTGAGGACAGGCAGAGGGCAGGCTGGGGACAAGACTGCTCTATTGGAAATTCCCCCAAAGGATTAGGATGTGTTTTTTTTTTTTTTTCCCCCAGAATAAAAGTATTAGGTATAGCCCTTCCGATTTTTAGCTTCCTGCCGTGGCTGTCCCCGACACCGGAAAAAAGCGCTAAGTGAGTCTGTGCTATGGCTGCAACCATGTCCTCTAGCCAGCGTGTGGCCACCGCCTCAGGGAGCCCAGGAGTAGGTATGTCCATCGCTCTCACTGTGGCTGGTGGGCAACTGCCTCAGAGCAGAGTTCACATTTAATACTGACAAGCTAGAAGACAGTCCCTCTTGAGGGCATTTACATAACCTCTTACAACAAGTGACTACGCCTGTAATTAAATATAAAAACCCAAACCCTAAAGAACCCCAATCACAGCCTCACAGCAAAAGTTAGATAAATAATGGTTACCCCCAACAGATACACATACAAATTGCAAATCAGAAGCGTGGAATAACTTGGAAAGTATCATTTGTTAGGGTAATTTGGATTTATTTCTAAGTCTCTTCCTGTCCTGTTTTATGATTCTATGTAATGACCTCCAGAGTTTCAACATACAACTGTCTAGCATTTATCTGAGATACCACTGGAAAAGGCCCCATTTCATCAAGAAGCACTGATGCGTACTGCCACCTCCTTTCACTAGTGGCCCCTCCTCACAAGGGAGGAAGGGCCAGGCCAGCAGAAGGGACATGTGGGCAGGCTGTGTGCTGAAGAATCTGTTGTTGGCTTATTTCACTCAGAGACTCTCGGTAGAGGGCTGGCCTTCCTTAACTAAATCTAGACTCACAAAGGAGGGGTAAAAGCCTTGTGAAAGCTGAACCTCAGTATTTGCTAGGGATCCCTTTAAATTAAGTTCTTGACTTTGGGCTTCTCTTAACCAATCTGACAAAACAGGACGGACCTGCTATCAAAAAGTGTGAAATGATTTGGGGCAGAAAGAAATCAGCTTGTGTGAACATGATCTTCAGGGAAAGGCTACTTCAAAGTAAGGCCAAGAGGATCTGGGAAACTAATGAGTGTTCAAGGCCAAAATGGTCCACTGCAATCCGCCACCATCAGTGAAGGGACTCAAGGGGCAGGACCGGGTCAGAATCAACCACCCTCTAAGCCAAACTGATTTTTCTCCAGGGCTGTCCTGCCAGGGTCCAGCACTCACTCACCCACATGTTCATTTTTCTGCAGATTGTCACCTCTACTCCAAAATCCTTCAGCAGTGGCGTGGTCAGGACCTGTCGAGGTCTTGGTTAAGCTGTCCCAGTATCTGATGGCAACCTGAGTCTATAAGCTGAATGGACATAGGACTCCCAGGGCCACCCCCAGGAAGAAGGGGTGGGCCTTTTCCCCAACACCGAGAATCAGATCTGGGAGATGTGAAACAGCATGTAATCCCAGAAAACTGCTATGTGATCAACAGACACGCTTACATTAAAAAATGAAAAGAACAGAAAAGAGGCAACTTGCTTGTAAGATGCATAAACACGGCTGAAAATAGCCTCTGCTAAAATCCTTCCTGAGCAGAAATGAAACAGACCTGCCCTAACTCCACTGTCCTGGCTAGTTTTTTTTTTCTTTTTCTTTTTTCCTTAATTTTGAAATTTAAATCAAAGTGAGAAAACCAAAAATTTAAGCTGGCAAAATTAAAATTCTTTCCATCATTTTATAATGGGCACCCTTACTGTTTCCAAAAGTTGCTTCCAAGACATGAACTACAAATAATACACTTAAAAACAAATAGGAATTTAGAAGCTGGAGATACTGTCCCCACGTTAATTCCCACTAGACTTTCACAAAGTGCTGCTAATGCTTCAGCATAGAGCATTCTGTTTGTCTTAAGGCAGCGCCCGGCCGGGCACCCACACAGCATTTGAGGCCCCACCTCGATGGCCTGAGCCATGCCAAGAGTGCCTGAGAGGCAGGGGGAAGTGCACTGGGATCTTTCTGGATACCATGTGATCAAAAGATCTGGGAGACGCAAATTTCACTTTAGCTGTTTTCTTAATCTGGGCTATACAGAAAGGAAATGAAGAATACCTGACCGGGTCTTGGACATGGCACTTTTCCCAAGCAGGAAATGCCCGCTGCTCGCATCCATGGGAATTTATGGGTCTCTTCTCTAGAGAGAGCTTCCTTATAACTGCATTCTGTTCTTGTAAACGATGGTTGCTATAACTTAAGAGAAAGAAGATAACTTTGGGAGTTAAGGTTTTTTTTTCTGTTGTTTTTTTTGTTGTTGTTTTGTTTTTTAAGAGCAGGTAGCTTGCTTCTGCATCCATCACCTAAAATGCTCCAGGGTTCTTTGCTGGCACACACCTGGGGGAATCAAAGTGCACGGTGTACCAGTACCATTCAGAGAATTGCCAACAGAAGTGCTGAGTCTGGAGACACTCTGGAAAACCCTGATATTTAAGGTCAACTGAGAAACCTTCCATTCAGCTGCACCACCACCACCACCACCACCACCCTGGCCAGGCAGCAAAATCCTGCACCGTCCTCCACCCCCTGGCCCCGAATCCCCTCACAGCTCCGAGTGAGCTGCAGAAATACAGCCCTTCTCAAGGGGACGTCTGGAATGGAAACCCCGTGAGAAGGGAGCCTTTGTACTCCTCCATCTGAACAACGAGCAACTGCCCCAGACTGCATTCAGGAATTACTGTTGGGTTCAAAATGCCCACCCTGCACTTTTTGGTCAGAAGGCTCTGTCTGCCGTGAGTGGTGGAGGTGATGTGGGGATGTTTTCAGTTGCTGCAGGAACTGGCAGTTAATGTCTGACTGGTTGTAATCCAATTCTGAGAACCAGTCATTAGAAGGAGCCCCGGGTTTGGAGGAGCCTGTAGATGCCTGTCAGACCAGAACCAGAGGTCAGGGAAGCTGACAAGCGTCATCAACTCAACAGCTGAGGAAGCTTCCAGTTCGGGTCACCACCAACTGTGCCTCCACACTCCCACTTACTGCATGATACAGATGAGCCACATTTTCATTCATTCACAGGAATTTAGTTCAACACCACCAATGTGTGCATACAATTAGGAATGATGCCATCTCTTCTTAAACATAAATGATTGTCTCCTGTACCCTAGTGCGTTTTCACAGAAATTATTAGCATTTCGGCAAAAGACATATACAGTTTTCCATTTGTCCTGCCCAAGGGCAAGATGTTGCTAACATTACGCATTGATAAGAAGTGCTTAGAAAGTGCTAATATTATTACCCTGGTAATTAGTAGCTATTAATTCCAAGGACATTTTTAATATATATACACACATACTGTTCTCTTAGGTTCTTTTAGTTTTGTTTAATACTAGTATCTGACATTATAAAACTCTGTTTTTTGCCCTTTGAGAATTTCTAAATACAAATTGGGTTAAAAGATTGTTCCAAAATCTGCTTCATCAAAAGGCATTAAAACATTTCTTATGGCAGGAAAGGATCCTACTAGTCTTTTAGTTGCTATTGTCTGTGATTAACAGATAAGAAGAAACCAGGTAGGAAATGGCTAACATACTGGAAATATTTGCACATACCAAAATACCATTACTTTATTTTCTCGGTCTCTGAGCAGTCCTGGAAGGATCCTTTTGCTTCTCGGCAGGCGTGTGGTGCTCACTATAGGCTGGCTCCGGTGATCTGGCCATTATACTCTGCTGTCTCCATCTTGAGGATGTAGGGGATTATGCTGTCTATTGACACATTGCCAATGAGACCAGTAAAAAAAAGTTCTTCTGTTATGTTGGAGCTCATCAGCCTGAGTGCTGGCAGGCGAACAAGAATCCGGGCCAATCTGTAAAAGGGAGGGTCCTTAGAGAAAGGGGATTCTTTGCCCTTCAGACTTCTCCCTGGACAGGCTCCTGGGACCCTGTCTGCACTGCTTGGAATTAAACCAAACAAACCGAACTTTGATCTACCCCTTGTATTTAAAATTTCAACAGCTCCTTTTATAGGAATTTATTATGAGAGAAAAAAAATCAAAACTAAGTACAAAGATGTCTGTACAAATGTGTCCCTCATTTTTAACACTTTTCCCCTCTCCCACCAAAAAAGAAAAATTTGGAAATCAATAAAGGATAGGTTAAAATAAAGTACGGTGTGTCTCCATATAAAAGATCACTATAGACCCACTAAGAAGTATAAAGAAGATGTGTATCACTGGTAAGGAAAGAAGTCCATGATGTACAGGTTGAATAAAAGCAGATTAGGAAGCAGCAAGCACAGCGCAGTCTCACTGTACAGGTTTGTGTGACATGCATACAAAAGTATTCAGAAGGATGTTCACTAAAATGTGAATGGTTGGCCTCTGGGTTTGGGGACTTGGGAGTGCCTTATTAAAACTTCTTCTCTTCCGTATTCCCCTAATTCCCACTGTTCGTATAGCATTATAATTAAAAATAAAGCATTAGATTATCTTCAGTTTATAAACACCCTGTGTGGTAGGGCACATGGTGACCCTGTCGTGGTGGGCCACAGACACTGTATCTGAAGCATGTGACTGTGTTCCACAGCCACTGCACAGAACCACGTGTGCAAGGATGTTCACCGCAGGGCTGGCCTGGAAATAACCTTCATTTTCATCAATGGGAAAGTGTTAAAGAAATTACAGCATTTCCTTAGCCACAAAAGATGAAGTATGCTCAGCTGAACATTAAATGAACAAAGGGTTACAAAACCTTACTTTGTATTTTATGATTCTAATTACATAAATATAAAAAAACTTCTGGAAGGAAATGCATAAAACATTAACAGGTATCTATGAATGGTGGTATTTGTATGGACATCTTCATTTTACTTTCCAGAATGTTGTAATTTTTTTCTACAGTAAACATTGTTTTTTAAAAGAGAATACATCTCTTATGCAAGCAGCATTCCAGCACCATCCTCCATTTGTCCAGCCACTGTGGTCTTGTAGGACACACAAAGGTATAAGGGGACACCAGCACAGCCTTCTAAAGCTGGGCGTTAGAGACTGGCTGAGGTTTCTCTCAGCAGAGATGTAAACAGTGGGGAAGAATGGGAGGGTATTTCAGGAGGAGCAAATAGTACGAGAAAGGCATAAAGATGGGAAAAAGTGAAATAATGAATGCAGAAACAGATGTCAACCATCCTAGGGCCCTTTTTTGGGAACTCTGAGCCCTGTGAGAAAGGCTCCCTTCTTTCATTTTTGGTCCCAAATCACTTGGCTGGCCGCCACCTCTATCCCTGGGTCCCTGACTAGATTTTTTTTTTTTTTTAGAAACACCTACTTTCAAAGACCAGAGAGCTGCTGTTGTCACAATGACTCTAGTGTGCTGTGGCCCTGCCAGCAGCCCCCAGAGGGGCATTTCTATGCTCTTCTGACCATGGGCATGGTGTGGGAGTAGGCCCATGGCTTCTCAGGCGACAGCTTGCCCACATACCTGGCTGGATGTATGAACCTGGTGTGGGTGCGTTACCTGGCAGTCCCAATCCCCTATGTTCTGAGGCTGAAATTACAAGAGTCATGGTGAGGTTTTCAGTGATTCCAGGAGAAAATGGATCCTGCTTTGGCAAAAGGTGTGTCTGGGTCATGGAATTGTGTCTAAGGCAGAGGACGTTCTCTGCCATCAGGGCCAGCCACAGGCCCCCCCTAGTCACACCACAGAAATGGTCTTCCTAGGGCCTGGGGCATTTTCATTCCACGGGGTACCTATGGACTGAGGTCAGTGAAGGCAACACAAATGAAGAAGGTGGGGCCATGTATCTTCCTGGTCAGTTCTGATCAAGGGTTTACTTTGAAGGAACAGGGCCGGCAAGGAAATATTAGTTTGCCTGATGTGAGCTCAGTAACTCATGTAGCTTCTAGTGGGTTGGAAGTGGTCATGATCAAAGAGCTCCTCCACTCCTTGGCTGAGAAGCCTGCCAGGCCTTCTACTTTAATTGAGAACAACTTTCCTATTGAGATTTGCATGAGAAAATCTCGTTTGTGTGTGTGTGTGTGTGTGTATACATACATATATATATGTATATGTACACATATATTTGTTGCCCAACCATTACAAATATTACAAATTAACTTTTTGCCCAAATAAAGGGACTTAAGAAAATCAATTACCTGAGGGCAAAATTACTATTTTCTATAGCCCACTCACTCATCTGTAGAGGTCAGGTTTGGCTTCTGTCAATGCAAACTCTTCTCTGAAGGATGCTGGCTCTACCTCTTCAGCAGATGCAGGCCAGAGGGGCGGGGCTGCTCTTCCGGGCAAGGGCGTCCCTGTCAGCCCCCGAGGAAATCACACAGGAATGACTCCAACCCCTCATGGTGTTACAGAAGAGCAGCCCAAGGTCTTGCCCACTGTTTACCAGCAACACTGGAATGGCCCAGGATTCCTGACCCTCCCACCTAGCACTTTCCAGAGTTACCACCCATGAAATGCAGGAATTAAAATGTGATCAAAAGGAGGCTCTCCCAGCCTGCCAGGGGTGGGAAGGCTGCCAATTTATATTTGCGGCTAGGCTGCAGTTGCGCTCCTTCCTGCCCCACAGCGAGAGTGTGTATCTGTGTGCCTCACCGGTAGGTATCTTCCGAGTAGGTTTTCTGAACATAGTCCTGTAATTCCATCTGTGCCTTTTCTTGGAATTTTTCAATCTGGCTTGTGCTGGTCAAACCTGGGTGATCTGAAAAAAGAAAAGTGCCCCCAGATAGCCCCATGTATTTGCAAAGTCTCACTTGGCAGACTTCTTAGTACTTATTTTTAGTTAGACCTTTGACAAATTTCTCAAGTACAATATAGACTGAACCCTGAAGGGGGGTCTGGTTTGGATATTACTGCTAAAACACTGGCTTTTGCTTTGTATTTGGCCAAGGCCTGAAGGTTACAAGGAGGGGGCTGGGCTCCTCAGTGGTCACACCAGCCTCAGCAGCCCCACCTGGCTTGCTTCTGGACACCTGGCTTCCTACCACTTGAGAAAACAGAGTTTTAGAACTATCCCCCAAGATTACAAATGATCGTTTACCTCCTACATATTTAATCACAGAATTTCCCCCATTTATATTAGCTATTTGTTCACGAGTGGATGGCTGGGGAGGAAGGGAGGGTTAAGCTGTGTCCAAACCCCGCTATCAAGGATAGCAGTCAGGACAAGAACCAGCCTTAGTGACCTCTGGAAGTTTAGCGAGAACAGATGAGAGAGGGCAGTGAGGCCAGCTGGACAGTCCTGCTCCTCTTCTTCAGGTGCTAACCTACAGGGACAGCTGAACTTGGGCACTTTGAGTCTCTACTGGAGGACATACGCTAACAGCCTGAAAACTGGCAAAAAGGAAAGCAAAAGAAATCAAAACAAAATAAAAAAAGGACACCGAGAGGGTGCCTGGGTGGCTCAGATGGCTGGACATCTGCCTTTGGCTTAGGTCATGACCTTTGGGTCCTGGGATTGAGACCCATGTCGGGTTCCCTGCTCAGCAGAGAGCCTGCCTTCCTCTCCCCCCCTCTGCCTTTCTCCCCTACTCATGCTGTCTATAATGAAAAAAGAAAAACGGACACTGGATGGTAGTATACTCTGTTTGGTATGCCAAAGTCTTATTTGGCCAATGGTTTAAATTAGGATACAGAATAAATCTATTCAACATATGAAGTCACCAGGCACCATGGCATATGTTTTTGGGACTATAAAGGCAACAATTTAAAAGAACGTATGTGTTTATGTTGGCTAGCAAAGCAGACCTATTAGGAGAACATTTGGTCACAATCTGGCTGACGACTTGACAACAGGTTCATGTTCAGAAATACCAGCAGACAGGTGGAAAACTTGTGAGTCCCCGCCACATATCTTACCGGGACTAAAGAGAACTATAGCTTTAAGGTATGCATACTCATAGCCATCTATATCCAGCTTCGCCATACTGTTACAGAACTCCTGAAGCTTCCAGATGTGCTCCATGACTTGCTTTATCCGGTCTCCAGAAAGTTTATCTAGAAATGAACATCACAGAACCCCCTGAGAAAGGCTGGTAAGAACAATAACATGAGCTTCTTTGAGGAGCCAAAGATTGAAAGAGAAAATTATTTTCCTTTTTAATGGAAAACCAGTTACCTTAAGATGGTTAAGAGCCTCATTTTCCAGGTGAAGGTGAAGTGACAACAGGTATACCCAAATGCCACTCTGCCATACATTCTGTTTCAGCAACAAACCCCTAGACCATTGATTCTCCCTGGCCCTACCTTTGGCAGAGCCTGTAGGTACAAACTGATAATCCCCCCTTTTTAAAAAGATTTTATTTATTTATTTATTTATTTGACAGAGAGAGAGAGAGAGAGATCACAAGTAGGCAGAGAGGCAGGCAGAGAGAGAGGGGGAAGCAGGCTCCCTGCTGAGCAGAGAGCCCGATGCGGGGCTCGATCCCAGGACCCTGGAATCATGACCTGAGCCAAAGGCAGAGGCTTTAAGTCACTGAGCCACCCAGGCACCCTGTTGATAATCCCTTTTATTCTGTGCTTAAGACTGGTAAATCAATTCTTAGCATTGTCAGGCTAAGTCTATGCAGGCATTTAATAAAGGTTTATGGACCTGATCTTTAAATGCTGACATTTTTTTAGCTGTAGAAACAATTTTATATGTTATATGTTTTAATCTTCCTGACATTTCCTGAAGGTATTGGTATTATCACATGCAATTAAAAGATAAAGGATAATCCAGGATCTATAAAGAACTTCTCAAACTCAACACACACGAAACAGATAATCATGTCAAAAAATGGGCAGAAGACATGAACAGACACTTCTCTAATGAAGACATACAAATGGCTATCAGACACATGAAAAAATGTTCATCATCACTAGCCATCAGGGAGACTCACATTAAAACCACATTGAGATACCACCTTACACCAGTTAGAAGGGCCAAAATTAGCAAGACAGGAAACAACATGTATTGGAGAGGATGTGGAGAAAGGGGAAGCCTCTTACACTGTTGGTGGTAATGCAAGTTGGTGCAGCCACTTTGGAGAACAGTGTGGAGATTCCTCAAGAAATTAAAAATAGAGCTTCCCTATGACCCTGCAATTGCACTACTGGGTATTTACCCCAAAGATACAGATGTAGTGAAAAGAAGGGCCATCTGTACCCCAATGTTTATAGCAGCAATGGCCACGGTCGCCAAACTGTAGAAAGAACAAAGATGCCCTTCAAGAGACGAATGGATAAGATGTGGTCCATATACACTATGGAGTATTATGCCTCCATCAGAAAGGATGAATACCCAACTTTTGTAGCAACATGGACGGGATTGGAAGAGATTATGCTGAGTGAAATAAGTCAAGCAGAGAGAGTCAATTATCATACGGTTTCACTTATTTGTGGAGCATAACAAATAATATGGAGGACATAGGGAGATGGAGAGGAGAAGGGAGTTGAGGGAAATTGGAAGGGAAGGTGAACCATGAGAGACTATGGACTCTGAAAAACAATCTGAGGGTTTTGAAGGGGCGGGGGGGTGGGAGGCTGGGGGAACCAGGTGGTGGGTATTAAGGAGGGCACATATGGCATGGAGCACTGGGTGTGGTGCATAAACAATGAATTCTGTTATGCTGAAAAAAAAAAAAAAAGATAAAGGATAATTAAGGGGTGCCTGGGTGGCTCAGTCGGTTAAGCGCCTGACTCTTGATTTTGGCTCAGGTCATGATCTCAGGGTGGTGAGATCAAGCCGTGTTGGGCTCCTCGCTGGGTGTGGAGTCTGCTTAAAATTCTCAGGGGGAAAAAAAAAGAAAAAAGAAAAAAGAAAGATTCTCTCTCTGCCCCTCCTCCCCAACTCTCTCCCTAAATAAATAAATAAATAAATAATTCTCATATGTGAACAAATCTAACTTATATATAACAAAAATCTAACATATATAACAAAATGTTACAGGTTTTAAAAAAATCACTTTTAGGGATCCCTGGGTGGCTCAGTCCGTTGAGCATCTGCCTTCGGCTCAGGTCATCATCCCAGACTCCTGGGATCCAGTCCCACATCGGGCTCCCTGCTCAGTGGGGAGCCTGCTTCTCTCTCTCCCTCTGCCTGCCGCTCCCCCTGCTTGGACTCTGACAAATAAATAAAATCTTAAAAAAAGTGTAAATAAAAAAATCACTTTTATATTACTATTCCAAAAAAGTAACTAGACGAAGTTATAACTATTCACTTGATTCCTAGATAATCAAACATCTCGAATGCCTAGTTAAAAGTGTAGCTCAGCTGCAATTCAGCATCAAGTATTTGTCCTGAATCCTGGGCATGCTGCCTTGAGACCATGTCTTTGGTTCACTCTAGACTCAGAGGACGTGGATAGACTGCACTGGCTATCTCCTGGTCCAGATGCAGTTGGGACTAGGCCACCAGACATTAGATGGTTGCCACAGATCTTTCCAGAAGATAGTCACTTGTTCATTCACAAGAGCAAGTGGGTGAGGCAACTGTGTTCTGGACTAGGGGTCTGTGTGGCCCAAGTTTGTGCCCAGCTCTTCCACTTGCTGTTTCACTTGGGGCAAATCAGGGACCTAACTGCACACAATCCCTCTAGGGCTCTGAGAATTTGTTACAGAGGAAAGGGTAACCCATTGTGAGAACAGAAAATATGTATATTGGTCTCTGCATCCCCCACCCCCCGCCGTTCCTGACACAGAGCTCTCGAAGCCCTTGTAATTTCTAAGTGATAAGAGCATTAGCAGCATCTGTTGATCTAATATTTGTTTTTGACCTTATCACTGACAAAGAGCTCCTCCAACCCTTGTAAATTTTTATGTGTTAAGAAGACTAGGAGCATCTTTTGTTCCACTGAGGTATCTCTGGGTGGGACCCCTAATGGCCCCAGGGGAGAAAAGGAACGCTCAGAAGCTTGGCATTTCCAGCTCCATCCCTCATCATCCAGAGAGGGGAGAGGGGCTAGAAATGGAATGAATGATGGAGTTCAGAGAGCTTCCGGGTTGGTGAACACACACACACTGCAAGGGTGAAGCACCTCAAGTCCACAGGGACAAAAGCTCCTGTGCTTGAGACTCTCTTAGACCTCACCCCATAGAGCTCTTCATCTGTATCCTCTATCCTTGAGTTCTGTGAGCTGTGCTAGTGAATTAATCCAACCCAAGGGCTGCTACAACCTCCAGTCTATATAGCGGGTTAGTCAGAAGCACAAGTGATGGCCTGGACACGTGTGTGTGTGTGTGTGTGTGTGTGTGTGTGTGTGTGTGTGTGTGTGTGTGTGTGTGTGGTGGAGGATCTTGTGGGACTGAGCCCTTAACCTGTGGGATCTGACACTGACACTATGTCTGACAGTGACAGAATTGAGTTAAATTATTGGATACCCAGCTGGTATCTCAGAGAAGTGCCTGTTATGGGGAAAACACCCACCACACTGGTGACCACATGTGTCAGAAGTGTTCTGTGTGACTAGTAAAGAAGACACACAGGGAAGAGAAACACAGTAGGTTAGAACTGTATTTTTCTTTCACCCACACAAATGAAAAACTACAACTTCTTCCATTTATAACCATCAATCAAGATCAAAGTATAAGCTGTGATTACTCTGAGCACATCACTAAATGCCTATGTATCAGGAAGCTGGCAATTTTTCCAATTATCTTTTTTTCCCCTTTCATATTCCTTATATGAAGACAGTTAGGTGGAAATTTAAATGTTCTCACTGGTGAAGACCCCAGGACTTCAAAGTTAAGCTATGCTCAGCATGTGGAAGCTGTGGGATGCCGCAGCTGGCTAGTTTGCAAGGGGCTGGCCTGAACCGAGACACAATCCCCCACAGCCCCAGCCCTACCTTCCTGGATGCTGTTCTGCAGGTGGTTGACAATGGCTGCCAGGATAGTGGAGAGACTCATGACCTGGGCACACTGGGCCAGGCCAAGAGTGAAGAGCTCGTTCCAGCAGGCCCGCACCAGGCTGGTGTTGCAGTCCTGCCTGGGGACATAAGGTTGGGGTGGGTGTGGGTACATGCTGGTATTCTCCTGGTCCCAGCTTGCCCCAAACAAGTAGATTCAACAAATATTTCTTGAAAGTCTATGGTATGTCATTTTTGGATCATTCTCCAAAAACACCACTGTCTGTGAATCTCTTAACTAAAGTCCCTCTGAGGATAAACTATTTTCTTAACAAAGACACTTTAGACACTTTAAATTCAGTAATGAGAAATCGAAATGGGTATGACTAAAGTGTCATCGCCTATAGCCTTCTAAACCCACAGTAGCCCTGGTGTGGCTGTCAGGAGACGCTGCAGCAATCCAAAGGCTAGGAGCCGAGCGTGGTCTTTGAAGGGGGCTGGGAGACACACCCTGCACCCATGTTCGAGAACAGAGGGCCTGCAAACACTGCAGGGGAGGAGCTGGCACTGGAGCACAGAGGAAGGGGCCAGCCATGTCAGCTTTCAGCTCTGCTTTGGAGGATCTACATCCAGGATGGCCTGGTTGGTGCACTGTGAACGGTATGACCTTATCTGAGAAGCCCCCAGATGCAGCTTCACTCTACTTGTCTCAAGATTTCAGATGACTCCTGCCTTCTGTTCCATTCGATCCCTGGCTCTTAGCACCAAGTCCTCAGCATATGGAGAAGGTCTAAGAAAAGTCTGAGGAACACTGAAGCACTGGCAGCCATGGTCCTCTGCTCCCAGTTCATGGACTGTATTTAATACGAAAATCAGCATCACTGGAGCAAGATCATAGGTACAAACTAGAAGGGTCCTTAGATACCTTCCAGGGCATTCCTAACAAAGGGAAGGCTTTTGCTAAAAAAGGCCACTTACCCAAGTGCCTGAAAGGCTGGGATTGACCTGGCCCAGTGCATGGAGAGGAAAAGCAGGCGGGATGCTGACTCGCAGATGTAGTGCACATTGAGGTACTCTGGCATCGGGCTAGGCATCGTGAGCTGGAGAAGAGGAGGCACACAGCACAGGAGGTGACAGAGAGACAGGGCATGGCTTTGTCTGTCAATGTGAACTGCTGTCATGTCTCAACAGAGAGCCTAAATTGTGGTGACCTCTGATGCTGAAGATCTGGGCAGATCCCCTGATGAAGCCTGCATCCTCTGCAGCGGGGGGCTGGCACTGATGCCCCGTGCTCCCTGGCCCAGTGGACTAGGCTCTCATGGCCCTTGCAATGTGGTCAATGATGGTGATCTCCCAGGTCACTCACATAAAGACATACTTTTCAATTCTTGCTTCAGCTAAATCAGTATTTCTTCTAAGGCAATTCTATTTTGAGCCATAAGTTAAAATCTAAATTAAATCAGGGACAGGGGTCAACTTCACAGCTAGTAGGCATCTGGCAGGTGGCAGGAGCTGAGCAGAAGTCTATGCGGTGGGAGGATGAGATCCCACCACCAGAATGTTCAGGACTGAGCTCTAGAGCTCCACTGTCCAGAAGGGGAATTAATGCCTTTGATGCTGGAATCCCACTGATGACCAATATTCTTGGCACTGGTGGGCAACTATGAGCAGGGACCCAGTCTTAAGTGACTGGTCAGGCCTCTGTAGTAAAGAACACTGAGAGAACAGTCTGTAGCCCTAGAAATTGAGAGGTCTTTGGGGAACGTGGGAGTGTCTTTCTGAAGTGAGGCCAGTGAAGGAGCATGTGGGGAAGACTAACATCCTTCTTTAAGGAGATAGGAGATCTGTTTTCTGTGGCTCGAGACAGCAAGTAGTCAGGACCAGCAGTCAGGGACGAGGGCTGGCTGCCTGCATGCTGGAGCAGACACGTGCCTGTCTGAGCCTATGCTGGAGCCCAGCCATCTCGGAAAGCAGAGGAGGCAGAGCAGTCCACTAAAAGCCCTTGATGGGCAGCACCATGTCGGCCCCTCCTGGCAAGGACAGGCCACACCTGCTTCAGGGCGTTACCTTCAGAGCCAAAACACTATGAGCAAAACACAAGTGACAATTCTTTCTAATGAGAATAGTGTTCTGGCACACAAGGTCTGGATCCAAACAAAAGCCAACAATATGAAAATGAGCTCACTGCAAGATTTTAGCTTCAAACTGCAGGCTGGGGAGGCTGAGGCATGTGGTTGGCTGAAACTACTCACCTTAAATGTGACATGAGTGTCTGAAAGGAGGGGCCCTTCGACCTCAATGATGGGTGTGGACTGGTCTCTGCTGATCACGTGGATGCCTCCTCCTCCACTGGCGTCTATCCCATCTGCTAGGCTTGGAGGTGAGGAGCTGTCTGTGGTATTAAGTGCTTTAGCTAAGGTATCAAACGCCCTGTGAGCAAAAATGAAGCAGGCAGTATTGTGAATCCACAGTTTTAGGAGGAACAGAAGAATTCTAGCTGATCTAGAATTACCTAGATCTAGAGAAACATCATTCAAGTCTACCTGTTGGGGGACACGATAACGAGAGCTTCTGAGGACCCTCTACACATCATCACGGGTACTAAGCGATATATTATTTATTTTCACACATAATTTCTGTTTTTCACAACTACTCTCCAAGGTAGAACCCTCTGCATTTTACAGATGTGAAAGCTGAGGCGTAGAGATGTTAAATAACTTTTCCAAGACCAACCATCCAGTGAACAGTGGAACCAGAACTCTACCTAACTCAAATCCCATTCTCTTTCCATTGGATCTAGATCTTAATTTTGCTATCAGACCTCAAGAGAATATGAGGACCAGGGTGTTCCTGTGGCCTCCAGCTGTGCATCTGCCCAGCCTGGCAAGACAGGAAAGAGTGGCCAGTCCCGCAGGGAAAGGGGCAAACACAAGAGCTGGGCGGTGGGGAATAAATGCTGTCTGCGGCCAGTTACTCGTGTCTGAGACCAGCTAATGCCATTTGTCAGTAACACCCTGAAGGACTAAAGCTCTAGACTATTTGGAAAAAAATATACATGAGAAAAACAGGCTAAAACAGAAGTGGGAAAGGGGATGAACTATTAATGTTTAGTCAAAATAAAGACTGATACAAGTCACACCTGTCTACTGAGGGTTTTCCCTGCTTCCACTGAGTCACTCCATTTCCTTTTTCATTGTTTGGAATGAAAAACAGTTTTGATTGTTTCATATCACATAATATAAATGGGTCCATGTTCCCATAGTTAACAATGTTAGAAAGAAGACAGACATGCAGAAACACTGTGATGATTTTACAATCCCTGATTCAATACAGGGTGGGGGTCAGACTGCTGCCACCCGCCCTCAGGCAGCAACAGAGTGTGGGGGTCACCGGGGAGCCTCCACACTCACGGCATCATACCGGGTAATTTCACTCGCAGACTGGTCCTCCGGCTGCATTTCCGAAGCATCACCATTGTTCAGGGATTCACTTAAGTTGGCAAGGGAGGTTACTACATTTGCCAGTGTGCCCAGAGCTCCCTGGCTTGTTTCAGCCTATTAAACACAAAGTAAGAACATTAAAAATGAACACACACACACACACACACACAAAAGGCTCTCAGGCCAATGAAGGTATAATGTTAGTTTAAAAACAGCTTCTATGGGGTGTGACCTTAACAGGCCAGGAGGGGGGAAAACTTTTTGGTGATGGAAGAGTTATGTGTGTTGATTGTGGTGGTAGTTACACAAATGTACACATAATAAGGTAATGCAACAAAAACAGACAAACTGGATGCCACCAAAATTTAAACTTTTGTGCTTTAAAAGATATTAAGAAGGTTAAACGGGACGCCTGCCTGGCTCAGTCAGTGGAATGTGCAGACTCTTGATTTTGGGGTTGTGAGTTAGAGCCCCACGTTGGGTGGAGAGATGGCTTAAATATAAAATCTTAAAAAAAAAAAAAGCTATTAAGAAAGTAAAAAGACAACCCCCCCTTTCCACACACAAAAGACAACCCACAGAATAGGAGGTATTTGCTTGCAAATCATACATCTTAATAATGGTTTAGTAACCAGACTCTTACAGATCAATAATAAAAAGACAAATGAGTTTTAAAAAAATGGGCCAAGGATTTAAACAGGCATTTCTTCAAAAAGGATATACAACTGGCCAGTAAGTACATGAAAGGATGTTCAACATCACTGGAAATGCAAATCAAAACCACAATGAGATACCATCTCACACCCAACAGGATGGTTATAACCAAGAAGGCAATAATAACAGGTGTTGGGAGGATGTGGAAAAAGTGGACCCTCACACACTGCTGGAGGGAATGTGAAATGGTGCAGCTGCTATGGAAAACGGTCTGGCAGCTCCTCAAACAGTTTAAACACAGAGTTACTGTATGACCAGCCATTCCACTCCTAGGTACATACATAAGGGAAATCGAAATGTACCTTCACAAAAAACTTGTGTCCAAATGTTTGTAGCAGCACTATTCATAATAGACAAAAAGTAGAAACAACCCAAATGTTCATCAGCTGATGAATGGATAAATAAAATACGGTTGAGCCGTTCAATGGCTTACTATCTGGCAATAAGAAGGAATAAAATGCTGACACATGCCACAACATGGATGAACCTCGAAAACATTGTATCAAGAGAAAGAAGTTAGTCACCAAAAGCCATATATTGTAAGATTCCCTTTATATGAAATGTCCAGAATTGGCAAAACCATAGTCAGAAAGGAGAGTAGCAGCTGGCGGGGGCTGGAGTAGGGGGAGGGGGAAGTGAAAGCTTAATTGGTACAGGGTTTCTTTTTGGGGTGATGAAAATGTTCTAGAATCAGGCAGTGGTGATGGTTGTACAGCCTTGTGAATATACTAAAACCACTGAACTGTGCACGGAAAGTGTGAGTTTTCTGGTAAATGAATTGTATCTCAATAAAAAAAGAGGAAAGCCAAAGACATATAGACACAAGTGTCTGTTCTGTCTAGATCATGAAAGTGAAAAACTAGAACAGTGGAAGAGACCCTAAGCACAGCACTGTTTCATAAACCCCAGAACCACCATGGAACAGAACACGGTGCAGCTGCTAAAAGATGTGGGCCATCACGACAGAAGGACACATGGCAGGAATGGGAGTGAAGTGAGAAAAGACAAAGACCAAGTGGCCCGCACTGTGAGGATGTCGCATCCTGGGTGTTGCGCTGTGCGGCAGGCCTGCTGCATAAATGGCCGGGGGCGCCCACAGAAGGGTGGCATGGGATCTCTGTGAGACTCTGTATTTAGTCCAAGCACACTGTTTTGAATTGTAATGATTTCAACATCGATGGCTGAAACACAGCTTCTGAAAAGAGCTATCTTTAGGTGCTCTGTCTCTATCCTATCATTCGTAACAACCTCCTGGGGTGGGTATAGTCACTTCCACAGCACAGAGGCAGGAACGGGGTGGAGCACGTGTCTGACTCTGCAGCAGCTTTCTCTTCACTACTACTTACGTAGCACACGGTGTCTGTTCCTTCTCTTCCATCCAGTGATCACAACTAACTCCTCACTTAAGGAGAGCTCCCTGCATGCTGCCAACCTTAGAAAAGTAACTTACTCCAGTTCCCCTGCGCCCCCGTGTGGCAGTACCAAGGGAAGGAGAGATGGAGGAAAGAGGGCTCATGGCTACCAAGAGCGGCGCTGGGCTCTGGACCCAGGACCAGCCGACTCCGGAGTCTCTCGGTTCTTAGTCTCAGTCTCTGCATGGATGGCACAGCAGAAGAGCTGCTGTGAAATCCTTTGGTAATCAGGTCTTAAGGTTTTTTGGGCCTTCCTTTCAGGCTTCTGGTTTCCCTCTACCCCACTAGGCATCCATCACTGTCCTGAGTGTCAACTTGACAGCAGCAAACCAGGTGTGATGGCCATGTCGCATGCAGCACCAGGGCCCAAAGACAGGAAGCTCAAGGCCCAGCCTCAGGACCACAGGATGGAGGGCCCTCCCTGATGCCCTTCTTTCCCAAGATAGGCTGTTCCTCCCGTACTGAGTGGGCACAGCGACGTGCACATGAATGGACTGGAAGGAAGCCTGCAGGCAGGGCCGCTCTGGCTCTCAGGGCAGTGAGCAGGTCCGCCAGCACTGTTACCAAGTCCCTCCTTTCACAGAAGGAATACTGGAACTCAGCCATGGCTTGCTGCTACTTCTTCATTATTGGGTCACATTATTGGGTCACATCAGGAATGAGATGAGAAATATAATCCATTTTCTTGCCCGGATAAAACCCCTGTCCTTCGTTATCTTCATGGGGATTAGCCAGCTATCACTCTCCTGGATTGACAAACACCTCTGTTCACAACATGTTAAATTCCCTATGGCTGATTTGTTCTTAGTTTTGCAATTGTCAGAATCCTGCTTGAACTTCCTCCTGCAGATCAACTAATTAAAAAGAATGGGGCGGGGGTGGATAATGTAACACTGTGTGTCAACCACACGTCAATTAAAAAAAAAAAAGAGGAACTAGGGGCTTTTGCAAAAGGCCATCTGAGGATAAGCAGCCATTTCCCCAGCACACCCGTAGTTTGCTAATATGTGTCCTGGGGTGGGGTGGTGGTGGTTATCAAGACGAGAGCCACTGAGCTTTCACCAAACTGAACTCTAGACCCTGACATGTAATAATGACTATAACCAGCTAGCCCTGAGTTTCTGAAAAGCTGTCAACATTCCTAAAACAAACCATAGAATGGCTATATAAGAAGAAATAAACAGAGATGCAAAAGGCCAAGCTTGCAAGGTAGTCTCAGAAGCCAAGAAGAACGGAGGGGCACACATTCAGAGAAGCAGTCTGCACTGCAACACAGAGGTGGAGGAGAGAGTAAGTAGAGAACATCACCTTGGAATCCGTGGCCAGGAGAACTGTACCATCCTCACGTATCAGAGGCTGCTGGATGTTCACAAGCATTCCTGGATCAAGAAGACCTGTTTGTCTATTTAAGACATAAAGAAACCCAGAGTAGCTTCCAACATTTAACACACAGTATGATCACACTGCATTGCCCCGTCCCTTCTACAGCCGCAAAGCTGCCTGAATAACAGAAGAGCTCTAATTCGACTCGGTTATCGAGTGACTGAACCATCACCCCTTCTCTCTAGGATGAGATGAGCACAAAGCTGGGCCTACAGCCTGAGACAGGATGCCACACAGATACACATCCCCTTGGCTTCCACGCTGACCACAGCCTGTAGCCGCTTTGTTAAATAAAGCCAATGTGATCTTCAGAATATCACCAAGAATTCTCAACTCTAGTTCTCGCTAGGATACAGTTTGGATTTCTTGTTTTCCCTTTCTGTAATGCAGTTCAATAGATTACATGGGAAAAAAAAAGACATAGACATCAACTTGTGTTAACTCTTTACATTATTTGGGACTACCCTGGGACTTGGGCCTTTTGTCTATACTGCAGAAAAATCCCATCTTGAATGGCAGAGCAACATATTAATAACTACAGGACATAACCTAAGCCCCCCAGGAAGGAGAAAAACCCCATCTTCAGGTCCGTCCACAGGTGTGACTGGAGCAGCTCCGAAAAGGATGGGATGAAGCAAGACAACGCTGAAGGATGGGACAGTGGGGAGGGAGCCACATAAGCTCCTTCCAAGGAACATCCAGGCCTCCTCTGATCAGCTCAAAGGCTGATGGCAGTGTTGCCCTTTGTCAAAACAGAGACTGACCTTGCTCCATCTTTATCTGCCACAAACGTGGGAGTGGCTATCAGAGGACTTCTCAGGTCCTTCCGGATATAGATTTTCTCAGTTGAAGCAGCACAATTGCTTGGTTTCTCCCGTTGTACATCAAAGGGCTTCCGTTCACTCTGCACAGCTTAAATCACAACATAAATATTCATGTTTAGATGAAGAAGTCATTACAAATTACATCCTTCATAGTAAAGTCTTCCTTAGTACGTCTGCTACTATAGGGATGATAAGCTCTGGTGCTAGACACATCCAGCTCAATTTTCAGAGGACTTTTTAGCCAAAGGGAAGAAAAGCTCAAAGCCAAACAAGGCCACTCTAAGTCTAAAGAGTGCAAGCTCAATGCCTGCTAAAAAACTTCAGCATGGCCTTGTTGGGGGTCCACACAGAGCCCTCCGGGTTTTCACTTTTTGCTGCTCACAAAAGGCACTTTCCAGGAAGGGAAATCTTTACCCATCTTTAAGTGGGCCCTTAACAGAGAGCTTGTCCAGGGCCATGTGTCATAGAGAACCATTCTAATGTCCAATTCAAGCCTGCATGGTTTCTGCAAATTGTTTAATGGGGTGTCAGCTTTCTGTAATGCTAGCAGTCTCTCCCTCCAGCAATCTGGTCTGAGAGAGCTATATGGGCCAGAAACAACTAAAGGAAATAAAGATCTTTTTTAAAAGAAAGAAAGTGTGAACCCCAGATCCAATATGTAAGAAAGCTAAGGGGTCCTATTTAGACAAAGATGCTGTGGCTGAGAGAGGTGCCATGTCTTCCCCACGCCTCACAGCTCCGAAGTGGCAGAGCTGGGGTTTGATACTCCAAAGCCTGTGTTCACCCCACTGCGCTGAGCTGCACGCCGAGTTATCTGGGGGAGGCTTCCACACACATCATGGGGAATGGCCAATCGCAGCAGCATGGGTGCTGGACCACCTAGCTGACCGAGAAGGGAAACAATAGGAAGCCTCAGTGGGTATTTTCCTCTTAGAGTATTTTAAAGCCAGGTATAGAAATCTCGCTTTCTCCAACTAGCTAACTCAAGTGGCTTGCTCACAGAGTTACTCACATTCCATCTTCATGCCCATCTCTAAGCATTTTTTCAGCCGGCAAAACTGACAGCGGTTCCGGTGGTGTTTGTTTATGATACAGTCTTGGTTGCTCCGGCAGCTATAGGTCAGATTTTTCCTTACACTCCTTTTGAAGAAACCTTTGCAACCTTCACAACTAACAGCCCCATAGTGACGGCCTAAAAGGAGAAAGAGTGTGTGAAACAGATCACCAAGAGAAGAGGTGGTCCATCAAAGGCCCGTTTCTAAGGGAAGGCCATCAAAGTGACCAGGGCATGGTATCCGGTGTGGGCAGCCATGGGACAACCACGAGCCTGAGCATGAAGCACGGCACTTAGGTCTTCCCCTAATCTTTAAAGTAGCCCTGTGACATCATGATAGAAAAACAGAAGCTCTGATAGGTTACATGACAGCTGGTAAACGGCATGACCTTAATGCTTTCAGTACACAAAGGACCTAACATGCAGCAGGAGCTCCCGGAGGATGGCTGAGCCGTACTGCCTGCCATGCACACCTGGTCCTGGCCCCACAGAGCCAGGCTCCTGAAGCCTCCCAGTGCTCCTGTCCCGCCAACAGTGGCATGTAGCAGAAGCATGCGTGTGCTGTTCAAGCACCCAGGGTCCGACTCCTCCCTTTACTCTCTCGGTGTGAGTCAGGTCCTGCGCCCTAGAGCTACCCTGGGGCAGGCATAGGGGCTGTGGTTATGTAGGCCCAAGGTAAGGGAAGGGTACACGCCGTGTGGCTCACTTTAGTTAGGTATTCAGACTCTTTTGGAAACACAGTTCTAGAAATACATTTATTATATACAGTTCTTTTTTTCTAATCTGTACTTTGGTGTCTCTAACTTCTAATGACCAATGACATTAAAAAGAGCCCCCTACCTCAGAGCACCCTCCCAAATACACCAAGTGCTTCCACATGCATCACCCCTCCTTTGTTCCCAGCTGGCACAGAAACATGGATAAGCTTCTCCTGGTTTGATCTTCTGTAACCCAGTATCATAGCTACATTGCTAAGAAACATTTCACTGGATCATCACTGATGGCAGCTACTGAGCGTCCCACTGTCCTGAACTCTAGCATGCAGAGTCATTCCCCAAGTATGTACTTGGAGGGTCTCAAGTTTGTGTCCTGAAGAGTAGTACTAAAATTGCTGCGTAGACATCATTTTTCCTTCCTTGCAGTGTATTTCCTTAGCCTCTCTAGACCTTAGAGGGACATCTAATATCTGGAGACTGTGGCACTATAAGCCTATGACTAGGCCATTCCTTTAAGCCCAGAAGGGAACTGACAAATGGGGAAGCCAAGCAGATTCTGTGGCCTCGTTCTTATGTCTATGCTTCATTCGTTTAAAAGTGTGCAGAGTGCCAGTCCTGGCTGAGCAAGAAGCTAGGATATAGAGATGGAGGGGTCAGGCATGTTCTTGCTCTAACAAAAAGGGCCCATTCTGGTGTGGAACTCGGGCCTGTAACAATCAATTATAAGAGAATGTAACAAATGCCAGAGCCATCTACACAAAGGACGACAAGGACACAGGCAGCACTGGCTTCAGAGAGGGGTGGGATGGGCTGGGTTTTGCCTTGTTCAGGATAGGAGTGGGAACAGAGGCAGGGCACTATGGCACAGCAAATGGTACCATGAGCTAGTAGGGGACTGGAGCTTCTGACTTCTGTGGATGTTTGTCTGGGCTGTCCTCCTAAGATGCTTGGTCCAACCTTCTGTTTGCTTGTTTTAGCCAGGACCACAAAGTGTCCAAAGTTCCTGGGAATTCTGTGACTACAGAATAAAGTTGAACTAATCACAAAACTCAGGCCTGTTCCCACAGCACAGCTGGAAGAGCACCTTATTAAATCCTTCTCCACCCTGTGCTCACTTCAGTAGCACATACACTAAATACTTCTCCATCCTTCCTGCCCGTCTCACCTTCTATAGCTCCCTGGCATTAGCAGGCTGAAGTCTGAACTTCTGGGACAAACATCTTCTCCAGTCTCCTTTCACTCACATCCTAATCACAGAAGTCCAGGAGCTCTTCCCCAAAGACACACCATGGGTGTGGACAGTAAATTCACCAGGCCCTGGCTCCACTAGCCGGAACGCCCTTCTGCTTTACCAACATATCCAACCTCCAAGCCTCACAGAATGTGACTGCCGCTGGGGGACCTTGCCTGACGCTGAGGCTCCAGCCAAAATCTCATGCTCTCACCTCCTTTGTTACAGTAGTTACCACACTGGGTTATAGTGAGCGGATGATAGAGAAAGTCAGGATGAAGAGAGAGATAACACATGTTGTGAAATAGCAAAGCACTGTGCTAATACTATCCCCAAAGAAATGACTGCTTTCTTGGTAGTACGTAAATATTTGACACATAGCCCAGATTTATAAGTCACAGAAACAGTGTCTTGACTCCTCCTTTTGATTCTAATAATCTGACAAACAGGTTTGCTTATTTGTATCACTATCCTGCTCAGAAAAGTGGAGTTCATGTTTTAAAATCTACAAACCTACAGAAAATGTTCTCTCTCTAATAATCCTCCAACCTCTATTTGGTTCATGATGTTGGACCATGATGTGTGCCTAGCAAAACCTAGGGTTACTTACCAGAGGCTTTGTCGCCACAGACCACACAGTATTCTACTACCTGCGGCCGCTGGACGTCGGCCTTACCCAGCAAGCGCTCCACAGAAGCAGAGTCCGTGACGATCTAAGAAGAATCCGAAACAAGCAAAGTGCTATTAAAAACCAAATCATAAAAAAAACTAACGTTTAACTATAAATTCCTAATCTTGAGTTTCTAAGCAGGAAAACCCTGGGTGGAACTGGGAAAATCCCACTTGACAACTTAGTGACATTAAGAATGGCCCTGTTGCTCCCCTAGACTGCACCCCTTCTGTGGTGATGATAGTTGGGGGGGGGGCGTATGTGTCCAAGGTTAGGCACTGGTTTTCACTCACATACTCTCCCATCTGGCTAGCATAACCCGGATGTCCAGGATGGGGGGCCACGTGGAGAATCACATGCAGTGCTCTGACATGAATGTACCGCCGCAGGTCTTTCTGGCTCCTTCTCTATTCCCATGAAACAGCTTGGAATGCATGCAAAGAGGTATATTTGGCAGAGAAATAATCAAGCTTTATTAATTAATATACTAGGTCTCTCCTTGAGGTAGCTGGGAGTAGAAAGACTAGAAACAGGCGACCTCTGAAACCTGTTATTTCTCCTTCACTTGCAGGTGACTTTCTAGGTGACAGTGTTACTCACCTGGAGGAATACTGTAACTGCCACAAATATAAGAAAGTGAAAAATTGCTGTTTAAATAATGTACCAACAGAACCCTCATGGTTATTGCTGTGTGATGGGAATATATATAGAAATTACTATGTAAAATGATCTCTTACAAAACATGCAACAAAATCAACAGCCACCTTCTCATGAACAAGGAGAAGTCTAAAAAAGCAGGGAGCAACTTTAATTTCAGTTGATCAGAATGTACTCTGGGAAAGGAGGCAGTATTTACTAACTACATTATGAAGAGTCTCAGAAGTGCAGTTCTTTTTTTTTTTTTTAAGATTTTATTTATTTATTTGACAGAAAGAGATCACAAGTAGGCAGAGGCAGGCAGAGAGAGAGAGGAGGAAGCAGGCTCCCCGCTGAGCAGAAAGCCTGATGCGGGGCTCGATCCCAGGACCCTGGGATCACGACCTGAGCCGAAGGCAGAGGCTTTAATCCACTGAGCCACCCAGGCACCCCAGAAGTGCAGTTCTGAAAGCTGAACATCACTTGTGTTCTGAACCCAGTTCTATCAGAAGAAAAAAAAAAATCCTTCCCTTATTTTTCTCCATAGTAGAAAGTCCCTCCCCACTCAAAACACATGGATTCTTAGCGGCATTATTCACAAGAGCCAAAAGGTAGAAGCACCTCAAACATCCAAGAACAGATGACTACATAAATAAAGTGTGGTCTATACATACAATGGAGTATTATTTAGCTTTAAAAAAGAAGGAAATTCTGACATAGGCTACAAGATGGATGAACCCTGAGGACATTATGCTCAGTGAAATAAACCAACTGCAAAAGAAAAAATATTGTAGGACTCCACTTATGTGAGGTCCCTAGAATAACCGAAGTCATGAAGACAGAAAGTAGGATGATGGCTGCCAGGGCTGGGGGAGGAGAGACCCAGAGTTCATAGGAGCAAGTAAGGACAGAATGAAGAGCTAGGTCCATGCTTTACAATCTGGAAAAGATGAAGTGAGATTTAGGAACAAGTCAGTCCCCATCTGGCTATGGCCAGCCCTAGGTGGGGCCCCTAAAATATCAGGGGCCAAGAACTGCCACCGTCCAGCCTTAGGTGAGTTAGAGCATTCTCCAGTGGCCTTAGTACCAGCTTGCTCAGGCCAGTCTCCTGTGGGCCACGGACTGTCCTGGCTCAACTTCCACCCCATCTGAGCACTGCAGCTGGCTGCCTCCTGGGCCTTGCCACTCACTTGCTGGTTTTTTACTTTAGCCAAAGCAGCAACCTGACACACTTGTAGGTCCTCGAAGGACCTTCTAGAGATGGACGTGGCCTTCAAGGCAGAGGAGGAGTCAGAAACAAGTTTGGCAGCAGAAGTGCTGAAACAAATGCCTGTCAACAGCCTTACCTGGATCCTGCCAGGGACGAGGTTGTCCGAGGTGGTGAATATGAGCTGCTTGGCACTGGATGTCTCCGGGGAAGCCAGGATCACCTTCCCAGTTCCAGCTCCATCTGGGCTGGTCAGGATGAACTGCTGCTTGGGGGATCCGGAGGCGTCCACTGCGGTGACTATCTGGATCTTCTGTCCTGTCTGCTGGTCTGTCACAATCTACAAGACACAACATGGAGGCTGCTCTCACGGAGTATCATGTGACTCGTGTACTTGCAGGTGCTGCTCAGAGTGGTGACTGCCCAACGCCATCCTGGAGTCAATGCTGGTCCAAGACGTAGTTTCACCAATGCATGGTGAAATGAGAAAAATGAAACACAATCATGAGCTTTTCAGGAACCAATTTTCATGGAGCTAATTTTATTTTAGGATGATATCGTTCCTACTATTTTTAATTAAAATGTCCTTAGGGGCAGTGGTGGGGTCCTAGATGAAGGTGGTCAAAAGATACAAACTTTCAGTTTTAAGATAAAAAAGGGTACTGGGATGTGATGTATAGCATGGAGACTGTAGTGAACTCTGCTGTGTGGTGCATCTGAAAGTTGTGAAGAAGGGAGATCTTGGGAGTTCTCATCACAAGGAATAAGCCATTTTTTCTTTTTTTTTTTTTAATCTATATGAGATGATGGATGTTAACTAAACTTACAGTGGCCATCATTTCATAATATAGGTATGTCATTAGGCTGTACATCTTGAACTTATACAGTGTTGTGTGTCAACTATATCTCAGTAAAACTGGAAAAAGCAAAGCCCTTCTTTTATGAAATGGAGATAATAATAGTAGATAAGTTTAACTTTAAAAAAAAAAGAAAGAAACAAAGAAAAAGCCTTGTCCCAGGCATAATAAAGTCCAGAGAAGTCGTGACCCTGAATCCTCCAGAGGCTCCCACCATTCACTGTTCAGGGGGCCAGCTGTCAGAGTCTGCCTCTTTCCAGAGTCCCTGCCTAACTGCACCAGTTACTATCGAAATAGTCGCTATAGCAAGAGGGACTTGTCATTCCTGCTCAAGAAACTCTCTGAAGCTGTTCTACTCCCTGTCCTTCCTTCCTCGAGGCTGAGTGCCCAGCTTTGGAGCACTGCCCACCTTCTTCCTGGGGCACCAGCAGGCCCTCACAGCAAATAGGATTTGGGGGGCTGCTGTGGGTGGGCCTTGGACAGGGGGAGAGGTAGTACATCTCTGGCTGGAACTCCCTTTCCTCTACAATATTTACGGGCAGGTCTGGTATCCGTGCTATATCTTGATAGATGCTGACTTGTGACATAGCATTCCAAAGTTCAGAAAGCAAACTCACAAAGACTCTAGCACAACAGCTTTGCCAACTATCCAATATGGAAAACCAGACAATGCTGGTTGGTTCAAAAGAAAATGACAAAGATCCAATCACTTAATTATGTTTATTTAGAGTATCCACTATATGTCAAGCTCTGTTCTTTGTACTAGGGAGAGAGGGACATGAACACAACAGAGCTCCTACCTCGTGGAGTTAACCTCATATAGGGGGAAACAGACCATGAACACTGATATTGCAGAATATCAGTCATGGTAGGTATCATAAAGAAAACTAAAAAGCAGAGTAAAGAGACAAAGCATGTCAAGGGGAAGGAGGAAGAAGGGCTGGTTTAGAAAGAAAGAGCTCTCTCATGGGGGTGATGTTAAGCAAAGACCTGGACGAAGCAAGAGAGGAAGCCATGCAAATATGTGGCAAAGTATGTTACAGGCTGAGGGCACAGCAAGTTCAAGACCAGAAAGAAGAGCAGACTGGGGACAGAAGATACACGAACAAATCCTTAGCTGATAGTGGGGCATGAATCCCAGCATACCATCATTTGCTACTGAAAGGTCGAAAAATCTTGAAGGCTGAAGAAGAACAGATTTAGCGAATTAAAGGAAGTACCTTTCATTGTTACAACCTGTGGCATACATACCCAGCTTCCCCTGGAAAAGTAAAACATGGGACAGAGGGGCACCTGGGTGGTTCAGTGGGTTGGGCCTCTGCCTTCGGCTCAGGTCATGATCTCAGGGTCTTGGGATCGAGCCCCACATCAGGCTTTCTGCTCAGCAGGAAGCCTGCTCCCCCCTTTCTCTCTGCCTACTTGTGATCTCTGTCAAATAAATAAAATCTCAAAAAAAAAAACAACAACCCCAAACCCACGAGACAGAAAACTTTATAAGAATTCTCTTTTAAAACTTTCCCACCCACTGCTGAACTGAAAGACTGCAGACAGGCTGGCTAACACACACACTTCCCTCAGCTGCCACAGAAGGCACTCCTTCCTTTGTTAAAAGAGAACAAGCAGGCCTTTGAAAGGCCCTTACAACCTCATTGAGATCTGGGGGTAAAATGTCTGACTTCCTTTTCATGTCTATCAAAACTTACCTCCTTCCTAAATTACCTTCCCTGTTAAATAATGAAATGGTCATGTGATTTGAGAGGGTCTTCAGTCACCAGCTATAACCAAGGCAAGGCTAGTAGAAGTCCTTCACGTGTTCAGAGGTGACACACTCTGCACCTGAGTACACACAGTCACTGGCATGTCACCACCTTTGATGATATTCCCCAGGCCTCTTGGTCGAGGTACTGCAGGTATGGGGCTGGGATAGGGGTGGGAGGTAGGAGTGACTGGGTCTAGACAGGGACTAGTGGGGCTATATGTAACAATCTGAGTGTGGCTCAGATTATTTTTTTCTTTTTTCCCTTAAAGACTCAGGCTCACAGAAGCCAAGGGTGACCCTTAGGCAAACAAAGGCCTTGCTGACAAGTATCAGCAGACAGATACCTGTTTAATGAGACCAAGGAAACATCAAATTGAGGATGTATCCAGACTTATTAAATCTCCCATGGAGGGGTGGAGAAGAGGTGTTGTTGGTAGAATCATGTCCCCTCAAAAAAGATGGTTACATCTAACCCCTAGGGCCTGCAAACCGTGACCTTATTTGGGAATAGGACTTTGCAGTGTGATCAAGTTAAGATGAGTCCATACTGGATGAGGGTGGGTCCCAAATCCCGTGACTGGTGTCCTTACTAGCAGGCCTGTGATGACAGAGGCAGAGAGGAGTGTTGCGGCTGCAGGCAAAGAACACTGAGGACATTTGGTCACTACCAAAAGCTAGGAAGGAAGGCATAGAGGGATGCTTCCCTAGAACCTTACAGAGAGCATGCCCCAAGCAAATACCTGGATTTTGGGCTTCTGGGCTCCAGAACTACAAGAAAATAAATTTCTGTTGTTTTAAGGCCCCAAGTTTGTGGTAATTTGTTATGGCAGCCCTAGGAAATGAACGTTAAGAGGCAAACTTTATTTAATCTCTTCACTTGGGACAAATGTTCATACTTTCTGCTTGCATGCCTTGTTTTCTCTGTGACTTTTTTTTTTTCTTTTTTTTAAAGAGAGAGTGAGCAGGGAGGAGACACAGAAGAAGAGGGAGAGAGAGAATCTTAAGTAGGCTCCATGTTTAGCATGGAGCCTGACACAGGGCTTGATCCGTGACCCCTGAGACCATGACCTGAGCTAAGAATTGGGACGTTTCACTGAGCAACCCAGGTGCCCCTCTGTGACTCTTAAGGCCTTCCAAGCCTGCCGGCACATAGTACTCCTACAACTTGTTTTGAAAAGGTATTATTTGTTCCAATGTGACTGATATATTATGGAATATTCTGTGCATAATATAAATCTTGTGTTTATGCAGGATTTCTCCTGAGAAATAGCAGACACACAGAAAATGACCCCCAGGTGAGCAATATGGGAATAGGCAGCTCAGTGCACGTGGTGTTGCAGCTTTCCCTGATTTCAGATCACTCACTCACCACAACTCCGGAGCTACAATCCTCTCACATTCCCTCCACAAGCAAGCTTCAGGTCTCTTTCAAGGGAAAGTGCCATATTTATTGTCATTATTATGTATTTCTTAACCATTTAATGTATGTAAAACTGCAATTTAAATCAAATTAAATTCATACTTGCTTTTTAATGTGTCACCAACAATTTTTCAGTGTTATGCCACCAACCCCATATGTCCCCATAAGCCCTGTAGTTTCCACTGCAGAATTTTGCACAGTATGGGAATTTTTAGGAACAGGTGTATCACATTATAGCAGAGCTGACTACATACTCTACCGGCCTAAGGCCCTCCCTACTTCCACCCCCAAAACATCTTAATGTGACCTGACTTACTGCCATTCTCCTCCATGTTACCCACTCTCTGTTCCAGCCAAGCTGGGCTCATCATTCGTGTTGTAAAGGAGAGTCTGCAAATGGACAGCCTGAAGGCAAAAAACAGTCACTGTATAACTTCGCTTGACCTCCCAGAGTTTAAAATTTAAAAAACTGGTTGCCAATACCTGAGGATAGAGTATTTACCATAAAAATCAGATTTATAGTTCTTGTGACAAGCTGGAAGCTGTCCCCACCCTGGCCCCAAGTTCCCCTGTGGTTATCAACTGGCTGTTTGTGGCTGTCCCTTTGGATGGGGCACAGGCTCTCTGTTTGGCCCTAATTCCCACCCTGCCCACCTTCTCTACTGCCACCTGGTCCTGTAAACACAGGTCTGTGATCCTGAAATAGGGCTTTGCAGCTAGAGCTATGAATGGAATGCTCATTCTACTGCTTCCCAACTGGGTCACCATGGAACAGATATATGAGCTTTCTGAGACTATTTTCATATCTATAAAAAAAGGATTACTAGGAAAGTGAAACGATATGTTTGAAGGCAGTTGGTACAAGACTCAGAACATAAGAGGACCTCGATAAAAATATTTCCTGCTCTAAGCTCTCACATACTTCTCTCCTCACTGGGAAGCCTTGTCTTACCACTTTCATCTCATCGAATCTCTCCCTCTGACTTGGGCTCACTCACTCACTCATTCATTCCTCAAATGCTTACAAAGGATCTACTCTATGATGGCCACTTTGCTAGATTACAGGCATTATGGAGATGGCTCCTGCTCTCATGAAGCTTCTATTTTAGTGGAAAAGTGGCAAAAAACAAGTAAACAGAACAGCCAGTGAACAATTTGTGATAAGTGTTATAAGGGAAAAGATCTGGCTAGAGTAGAAGAGAGTAACACAAGCACTTAACTTTTTAGACAGAGAGACCAAGGAAGGCTTCTGTGTAAAGGCGGCATTTAACACAGGATTCAAGGCTAAGAAGGGAGTTAGAAAAAGGTTTAGGGAAAAGTGTGTTCCAAGTAATGGGAAATGTTCTAGGATATGGAAAGTCCTAAGAGGAAGGAACTCTTAGAACTGACACCAGGCCTATGGACAATGAAGGGTGGCCCAGGGGCCTAGGGAGGGAGGTGGGCTGGCCCTGGTGGGAGTCAGGATTTCTTCCAAGTACAACGGGAGCTACTCAGGGGTTTTGCCCTCCTAAATAAGGGTCTTCAGGTTTCTTATGCTATTTTTTTTTTAAGATTTTTTATTTATTTATTTGACAGACAGATCACAAGTAGGCAGAGAGGCAGGCAGAAAGAGAAGGGAGGAAGCAGGCTCCCTGCTGAGCAGAGAGCCCGATGCCGGGCTCGATCCCAGGACACTGGGATCATGACCTGAGCCGAAGGCAGCAGCTTTAACCCACTGAGCCACCCAGGCACCCCTCTTATGCTATTTTATATCTATCTTATATACTATTCTATACAAACACATACATTTTAAAATATATAAATACATATAAAATTTGTCACACTGTTCCAGTCAGTGTATATTAAAGCATAAGAAAGGACAATAGAAGAGATAATTAAAAGTAAAGGCAAAGAAAATCTGTTAAAAATTTTTTTGACCTATGCAAAAAGGTATATGAATCTTTTACTCAAATACAAATTTCAGTTCATGAATAGTTACTGCTGCTCACAGGCAAAGATCAAACAAATATATTCTCCATTCAGCCTCACTAACTCAACCCTAGAAGGTTTATGTAGATAAAATATTTGACAAAGCTTTCCTCTCCGAATAATACAAAACAGTGTTTTCTAAATACATTTAGGACTTGAAGTGAGGGAATGATGGACTTTGCATTTTAAACAGATATTCCTGGATGCTGGATGGAAAAAATATAGAACAAAAAAAGTGGAAGCTGAGAGACTGTTTGGATGTTCCTGGAGGAGCCAGGTGGAGCTGAAGATGGGGGCTGTGGGTCTGGAGAGCAGAGGACCACTGCAGGATGCATACCGGAGGGAGAAGCGACAGCACATGCAGGTGGGTACAGAAGTGAGGAGTGAGGAATGAAGAGCCAGGAATGACTACTGGTTTTCTAACCTGAACAATGAATGGCATGGTGGATGGTGCAAGGGTTGACAGGAACTCAGAGGTCTGTTTTTGGCCAGGCAAATATGAGATGCGTAAGTAGATATGTCAAGTAAAATACCAGATAGATGAATGTGGAGCTCAAAGTATATTTCTGGTTTCAACTTCAATGTAAAGAGCTTAGAAGTTACCATTTCATCTTCAACAAGAAAAAGCAAGACCAAGGTGCCTTGGTGGCTCATTCATTAAGCGTCTGCCTCTGGCTCAGGTCATGATCCCAGGGTTCTGGGATTGAGCCCCGCATCTGGCTCCCTGCTCAGCGGGAAGCCTGCTTCCCCCTCTCCCACTCCCTGAGCTTGTGTTCCCTCTCTCACTGTGTGTCTCTGTCAAATAAATAAATAAAATCTTAAAAAAAAAAAAAGGCAAGATAAATGGAAAATCATTGACTTCCCTTGGACTTATCAGAGAACTTGAGTGTGCAGGGCAAATCCATCCCCAAATCTGGAGAGGTGGGTTCACAAAGTGTGAGATCTGCTTGGGTGGAGCAGAAGTCAACCTGGAGGAACATTTAAAAGGTAATTACAAAGAACTGCTGGAGACTTAGCACAGATTAGAAGAAACTGTTGGGGGCCACAGTCTTAGGAGGGTCAGGAACTTTAGAGCTAGGAATCCCACTTGGTTCTCAAGGTGAAGAAATGAGAAAGATTCCCTGGTGGCTTTGGTAGGGGAAGGGGAAGAATTTCTGTAAAAGGAACTCAAGGGTTTCTTCTGTAAAATATACACAGGCCTATTCTGCAGAGGAAAACACTTTACTTGAGTCTTAACCCACCTGGGGAAAGGGCATTTCTTCAACTCCAGGCCCCTTGGACCTTTCTACCTTAGAGAAGGGGGTGGGCAGTAAGGGAAATCAATACACACTTGTGAAGGTGAGAGCCTGCAATATGATTTATAAAAAATATATAATTGGTCATTCAGATGACAAAAACATATTTTTCCAGATGTATTTGGTCTTCACCTACAGTTCCTAAAAATGCTTTAAAGCCAAAAAAGTGAAACAAATGTCTTGTTATTAATGAAGGTGACTTTTGGGACCCCTCCCAAGGGCAAGGGCTAGTTGCCAGAAGGATCAACCATGTGATTAAAAGGTTGGAACTTTCAATATCCCCCCTCTCCCAGGGGCAGGGGTATGGGGGAGGGGCTGGAGGTTGAATCAGCCAATTGTCCGTTAATCAACCATGCTTCTGTAATAAAGCCTCCATAAAAACCTAAGAGACCAGCTTTTTGGCCCTTTACAGAGGGCTTCCATGCTTGGGGAACCAGAACGCTTCCATGTGTCACCAAGCTGGCCCCAAGTTTCATGAGGACAGAAGCTCCCTTGTTTGGCATCTTGCCAAAGGTATTTTCATCTGGTTGGTGATCTGTATCCTTTAACAAACTGGTAAACATGAGTAAGTGCTTCCCTAAGTTCTGTGAGTTGCTATAGCCCTAAGAAGGTCAACGGAACCTCCAATCTGTCACTGGTTGGTCAGAAGCTCAGCTAATAACCTGGGACTTGTGACTGGTGTCTGAGGTGAGAGTAGAGGTCAGTCTTACAGGGCTGAATTACTAGTCTGTAGAATCTGATGCTATCTCCATGATGACAGTGTCAGAATTGCTTGGTGTTGTATACGTGGGACCCCCTCCAACCCCACCCCCAAATTGGAACTGGGTCCTGGAACTCTTATAGGTAGCCCAGAGACACAGGTCCACTAAATACTGAGACTTCATCATACGGTGATTGAATGCTTCCCCTCCATGACACTTTACCACCCCACCAACAGGGCTCCAGTGTAATAGTGGATTACAGCTCCAAGAGCTTCAAGACACACACTCTCTGAGGAGGAATATCCAAGAAGCCCAAAGTCAGGAGGAGAGACGGAGACAAAGACACCAGAGGAACCTGAAGCCTCTGGACCTACAGCCACAGCAAACGTCACACAGTTCAACCCTAGCCAGATTAACATAAATCCTCATAGCAGAAGCTTATATACTTAAGTTCTTATTATCTAACAGCAGATACTGTCTGGTTCTAAAAAGAATATGTGCAAGAGATATCAAAAGGCAAGAAAAACACAATCAGAAGAGACAAAACAAGCATCATAATCAGACTCCAAAAGGACAAAAATCTTGGAATGACCAAATAAGAAACTTAAAATAGAAAGATCAATATGTTAAGGTCTCTAGAGGAAAAAGTACAACATGCAAGAACAGATGAGAAATGTAAAAAGATGGAAATTCTCAGGAAGAAGGAAATGTTGGAAATAAAAAATACAGTAACAGAAATGAAGAATGCCTTGATGGACTGGTCAGTACACTGGATACAACCAAGGAAAGAATCTGTAAGCTTAAAGACAGGTCAACAGAAACATCCCTAACTGAAATCCAAAGGGAAAAAGTAATGAGGGTAAACAAAACAAATGAACAAAAAACCCAAACCAGAATATCCAAGACCTATGGGACAATTTCAAGATATAACATATGCATAACTGGAATACCAGAAGGAAAATGAAGAAATATTTGAAATAACAGTGGCTGAGAACTTTAAAAAATTAATGACAAACACCAAAGCACTAATCTATGAAGCTCAGAAAACATCAAGCAGATTAAATACTAAAATACTACATCTAGACATATCCTACTTGTAAGACCAAGTACAAATTAAAGATAAGAGGCTTAATTCTCCCTGGTGAAAATAAAGGAAGAAACTTCTTTCCCTTCTCCCTTTCTTTTTAGAACTCTTTCTCTGCCTTCTTCATTTGTATCTCAATCTTTATAATGGTTACATAAGCCTCTTGCCAGTCTCACAACTCAGGAATATTTTCTCTAGGATCTGGAGCCATTATTTTGAAATGTAAACTTCAAGAGATAGCTCCCTTACCTCTTAGGCTTCTGGAACAGGAAGGGCGTAATTTGGTGGGTACCTTACTCCTATATGCAACTACCTCCCATCATAAGGATTTAAGAAAATTTCCCCCACCTCCATCCCCAATAAAGCCAAATAACTAGCACAGGTGGGTCTCCACAATTTCCACAGTAAAATTAGGATCTTGAAAATATGCATGATGTATGGGTTCTACCTGCATGGCTATACAAACAAGTGAAATTCCTTTCTGTCTTTGCAATTTCTTAGAAGACTGCCTGTAAGGCATATCACATTCTGATTTAATGCTTATTAAAAAAAGAAAAGAAGAAAGCACTTGGCTGTCTCAGTCAATGAAGTACGTAACTCTTGATCTTGAGGTTGTGAGTTTAAGCCTCACATTAGGTGTAGAGATTACTTAAAAAGTAAATCTTATAAAGAAGCAAAGCAAAGGGGCACCTGGGTGGCTCAGTGGGTTAAGCCTCTGCTTTTGGCTCAGGTCATGATCCTAGCATCCTGGGATCGAGCCCCATATCAGGCTCTCTGCTCGCTCGGTGGGAAGCCTGCTTCTCCCTCTCCCACTCCCCCTGCTTGTATTCCCTCTCTCGCTGTGTCTCTCTCTGTCAAATAAATAAAATCTTAAAAAAAAAATGAAAGAAGCAAAGAAAAAAACCTGGTTTTTTTGGTCTCTTCTACCTTTACGGAGAGGTTTTCTCGGTTGGGAGAGATTTTGTTTAGTTGTATTTCCTTAACATATTCAAACCAGAGAAAACCAAAGACAAAGAGAAATATTGAAAGAAGGCGGGGGTGAAGGTGGGGGAAAGATAAACACCTCACCTATAGAGACACAAGGGTAAGATTCATTGCAGATTTCTTATCAGAAACCACAATAAGCCAGAAGATAGCAAAATGAAAGAGTTCAAATGTTGAAAGAAACCTCCAAAGTAGAATTCTGTATTTGACAAAAATATCCCTCAAAATTGGAGGAGAGTCCATCAGTGGATGAAGACTGGATAAACAAACTGTGGTATATCCATACAATGGGGTATTACTCAGCCATGAAAAGGAATGAAGTACTGATTGATTTGACATCATAGATAAATGAACATTATGCTTACTGAAAGAAGCTAGACACAAATGTCACATATATGTATATGAAATGTCCAAAATTGGTAAATCCACAGAGATAGAATGTAGACTGCTGGTTGCCAGGAGCTAGAGGGAAGGAGGAACAGGGAGAAGGAACACAGAGAAACTGCTTAAGATAAGGGGTTTTATTCTGGACTGATGGAAACGTTTTGGAACTAGACAAAGGTGGTGATTGTACAACACTGTGAATGTACTAAATCCCACTAATGTTCATTTTAAAATGGTTAATTTTTTTTTTTTTTTAAGATTTCATTTCTTTATTTGAGAGAGGGGGCAAGAGAGTGAGAGAGCATGAGTAGCAGGGAGGAGCAGAGGGAGAGGGATAAGCAGAACCTGATGTGGAGCATGATCCCAGGACTCTGGGATCATGATCTGAGCCAAAGGCAGACACTTAACCAACTGGGCCACCCAGGCATCCCTGAAATAGTTAATTTTATGTCCTATTAATTTCGCTTAAAATAATTTAAAAACAACAAAAACAAAAAAGTCAAGGAGAAATACTTTCTCAAACAAAAACTAAGAGAAGTCATCACCAGCAATCCTGCCCTGTAAGAAATGTTAAAAGCTTTTCTTCAGTTATTAAAGGTACAGGTTAGAGGGGTGCCTGGATGGCTCAGTGGGTTAAAGCCTCTGCCCTCAGCTCAGGGCATGATCTCAGGGTCCTGGGATCGAGCCCCACATCGGGCTCTCTGCTTGGTGGGGAGCCTGCTTCCTCCACTCTCTCTGCCTGCCTCTCTGCCTACTTGTGATCTCTGTCAAATAAATAAATAAAATCTTAGAAAAAAAAACAAAAGGTACAGGTTAGAACTTGGATGTACATAAAGAATGGAAGAGCACTATAGGAGTAAGTGAAAATAAGATAAATCTTATTTTCTTATTCCTAATTGATCTAAAAAATAACTGTTCAAGTCAATAATAGTAACAATACACAGGGGGATTACAGCATGTGGATTAAGTGAAATGAATGACAGCAATGTCACAAGGGATGGGAGGAATTCGGAACACTGTTATAAGGAACCTATATTACATGTGAAACAATAGTATCATTTGAAGGTAGGCTTATAAAATGATTACTGTAAAATTCTAGTAAACAACTGTAAATTTCTTGTAAACAACTGTAAACATCTATAAAGATGTGTATTTGATACATTAAGAGATAAAAGGGATCACACAAATTGCTCAACCAAAACCAGATATGGCAGAAAAGCCTCTGGCAACAAAGAAAATAGTTACACACATGGTTGATGTTAATCCAAATATATCCATATCCTCTTTAAATATGGATGGTCTGGAAGACTCGTTTGGTTAAAAAAAGAAGACCCTACTGTAAGTTGTCAACAGGAAACCCCAGACACAGGCAGATCAAAAGCAAAAGCATGGAGTAAGACATCATGTTATCATTAATCGAAAGACACTTGGAGTAACTGAATTGAATTTAGAGACAAACAGACTTCAGAACAAGGAAAATATCAGGCATAAAGAGGGACATTACATGATGATAAATGGGTCGATTCCCCAAAATACATAATAATCCTAAACATGTATGCACCTAACAACCAAGCTTCAAAATACATGCGGCAAAAAATGACAAAACTGCCAATGAGAAATAGAGAAATTAACAACTATAGTTGCAGATGTCATTGTTGACCTGTCAGCATGGCAGATGAAGCAGGCAGAAAATCAATAAGGATATAACTGACTTGGACAACACTATGAATCAACCTGATATAACTGACATGTATAAAATAATAGATCTAACAACAGCAGGGTACACATTCTTCTCAAGCTTGTATGGAACATTCAATAAGATCACATCCTGAGCCATAAAATAGACCTTAAGATAAAACAGGAATCCATTCTTAGACCACAAAGGAATTAAACAAGAAATTAAAGAGAAAAATAGTTTTTAAAAATCCCCACATATTTAGAAATTAAACAACACACTTCTGAATAACACATGGGTCAAAGAAGAAGTCTCAAGAAAAATTTAAAATGTTTTGAACCAAATGGAGTTCACAGCAGAGGTCCCGGCCATAGATATCTATTTGGAAATCACTAGCATAAAATAACATTTAAGCCATGGGCTCAGAGAAAGTACAGAGAGGAGAGAGTGAGCCTAGAATAGAGCCCTGAGGGATTTCAACATTTAGCAGTCTGGCTGAGAAGGTGCAGCAAAGAACGACAGCCAATACTATAAAAGTTAGTCTAGAATTATTTCCTATTTTTATAAATTATTTCCTGTAAGCTTTCCAAATATTATTCCTCTTATTGAACAGATACTTTGCTGGCTGACTGATCTTGGACATTTCAGAGCAGTGGTTCTAGAAAAGCCTAAAATTTTAATATATGTATCTACACTTGGATCATAAAGTACATTTAATGTAAAAGATAATCATAATAAAATTAGACATAATTTTCAAAAAGCCTATTGGATGAAAAAGTAAAGGAGGTAGAGTTATGATGAAAGATGGGAAAAGAATACTTTCTTATTTATGATTATATAAAATTTAAGTATCAGCTTGGATACTCAAAAACAGAGTAATTTTTGTTTATTATGTATTTATGGATGAATAAGTAACAGAAATGCAAAACTTGTACAGCAGTGATATTTCACCTAGAGAACTAAAAAATATTAAACAGTATATAGAGCATAATATATAGTTAAGTGTATAGGGAAATGGGCACCCTCCTATTGGGCTGGTGGGAATACAAGTTGGCAAAACCTCTTTGAAAGGCAATCTGTTAGTGACTGTCAAAATTACACATGGATAACTCCGCTAACTTCATATTCAAAGGTGAAAAGCTGAAAGCTTTTCCTCCAATATCAGGAATAAGACAAAGATGTGTACTGTTGCTGCTTGTATCCTACATAGTACTGGAAATCCTAGACAGTGCTATTAGGCAAGGAAAATAAGTAAAAGGCATCCAAATTGAAAAGGAAGAGATGAAACTGTCAATATTTGCAAATGCCATGATATTATGCATAGAAAATCATAAAGACAAGGGGTGCCTGGGTGGCTCAGTCAGTTAAGTGTCTGACATTTGATCTCAGCTCAGGTCTTGATCTCAGGGTTGTGAGTTCAAGCCCAGCACTGAGCCTACAAGAAGGAAAGAAGGGAGGGAGGGAAGGAAGGAGGAAGACAGGAAGACGGAAAGAAAGAAAATCCTAGAGACTTCACCAAAAAACTGTTAGAGCTAATAGGCAAATCTGGCAAAGTTGCAGGATACAAAGTCAATATACAAAAATCTGTTGTGCAGGGACGCCTGGGTGGCTCAGCTGGTTGTGTGTCTGCCTTCTGCTCAAGTCAGGATCCCAGAGTCCTGGGATCAAGCCCCGCTGGCATTGGGCTCCTTGCTCAGTAGGGAGCCTGCTTCTCCTCTCCCTCTGCCTGCTGCTCCCCCTGTTTGTGCTCTCTCTGTCAAATAAATGGATAAAATCTTTAAAAAAATAAAAATTACATAAAATCTGTTGTTTCTATAAGACACTAATAAAAAACTATCACAAAGAGAAATTAAGAAAACAATCTTATTTACAATTAAATAAAAAAGAATAAAACACCTAGGAATAAATTTAACCAAGAAGGAAAAGACCTACACACTGAAAACTATTAAGACATTAATATAAGAAACTGAAAACAAAAATAGAAAAATATTCTGTGCTCATAAGCTGAAAAGTTAATACTGTCAAAATGTCTATACTACCCAAAGCAATCTACAGATTCAATGAAATTCCTACCAAAATTCCAATGGCATTTTTTCACAGAAATAGAACAAAGCAATCCTAAAATTTGTATGGAACCACAAAAGACAAATAGCTAAAGCAACCTTGAGAATAAAAGAACAAAACTGGAGGTATCACACTTCCTGATTTCAAACTGTATTATAAAGCTATATGGGGGCAGCCGGGTGGCTCAGAGGATTAAGCCTCCGCCTTCGGCTCAGGTCATGGTCTCGGGGTCCTGGGATCGAGGGCCGTATCGGGCTCTCTGCTCAGCAGGGAGCCTGCTTCCCCCGCCCCCCTGCCTGCTTCTCTGCCTACTTGTGATCTCTGTCAAATAAATAAAATCTTAAAAAAAAAAAAAGCTATATAATCAAGACAGTATGGTTATTGGCATAAAAAAAGAAATGCACATAAATGGCAAAGAAGAGCCCAGAAATAAATCCACACAAATATGGTTAATAACTTATGACAAAGGAGCCAAGAATATACCATGGGGAAAGGACAGCCTCTTCAATAAGTGAATGATATTGGGAAAACTGGACAGCCATGTACAGAAGAATGAAATGGGATGACTATTTTACACCATATAAGATCAACTCAAAAATCAAAGGAAGACTTGGGGCGCCTGGGTGCTCAGTCAGTTAAGTGCCTGTCTCTTGGTTTTGACTCAGGTCATGATCTCTGGGTCATGAAACTGAGCCCCATGTCGGGTTCAGCACAGAGTCTGCATGGCATTCTCTCTCCCTCTCCCTCTGAGCCCACCCCCCACTCGCATTCTCTCGCTCTCAAAGAAAGTCTTAAAAAACAAAACAAAACAAAAAAACCAAGGGAAGATTTGATTTTAGAACCTGAAACCATAAAGCTCCTAGAAGAAAACATAAAAAGACGGTAAACTTGACATCAGTTTTGGTGATCTGACACCAAAGCAAAAATAAACAAGTGAAACTATATGAAACTAAAAAGCTTCCGCACAGCAAAGGAAACCATAAACAAAATGAAAAGACAATCTACTGAATGGGAGAAAATATCTGTAAATTATATATCTGTTAAGGGGTTAATATGCAAATTATATAAAAACTCAAACACCTCAACAGCAAAAATCAAACTGATTAAAAAATGGGCAGAGGGGGGCGCCTGGGTGGCTCAGTGGGTTAAAGCCGCTGCCTTCGGCTCAGGTCATGGTCCCAGCGACCTGCGATCGAGCCCCACATCGGGCTCTCTGCTCAGCAGGGAGCCTGCTTCCTCCCTTCTCTCTCTGCCTGCCTCTCTGCCTACTTGTGATCTGTCTGTCAAATAAATAAATAAAATCTTAAAAAAAAAAATGGGCAGAGGATGTGAACAGATATTTTCCAAAAGAAGACAGAAAGTTGGCCAACAGGTACTGAAAAGATGCTCAACATCACTAATTACCAGGGAAACGCAAACCAAAACCACAACGCACTATCACTTCACACCTATCAGAATGGCTAGTAGCAAATAATAATAATAATAATAATAATAAAAAGTAATACCAAGTGTTGGCAAGGATGTGGAGAAAAAGGAGCCCTCATGCACAGTTGGTAAGAATATAAAATTGGTGTGGCCACTATGAAAAACAGTGGCTTTAATTTTTTTAAAAATTAAAAATAGAGGGGTGCCTGGGTGGCTCAGTGGGTTGGGCCTCTGCCTTTGGCTCAGGTCATGATCCCAGGGTCCTGGGATCGAGCCCTGCTTCGGGCTGTCTGCTCAGCGGGGAGCCTGCTTCCTCCTCTCTCTCTGCCTGCCTCTTTCCCTACTTGTGATCTCTGTCAAATAAATAAATAAAATCTTTAAAAAAAATTAAAAATAGAACTATCATATATAATCCAGCAATTCCACTTCTAGGTATTTATCCAAGGAAAACAAAAACACTAGCTCAAAAAGATATATGCACCTCAATGTTCATCACAGCATTATTTATAATTGCCAACATATGGAAACAACGTTATGTGTCTATAGATGGATGAGTGGATAAAGAAAATGTAGTATGTATGTTATGTGTGTGTTTATTTATATGCAACTGAGTACTGTACAGCCATAAAAAAGAACATAATTTTGCCATCTGCAACAACATGGAGAGACCTTGAGAGCAGTATGCTAAGTGAAGTCAGTCAGGCAAAGAAAGACAAAGACTATATGATCTCATTTACATGCGGCGTCTTTAAAAAAAAAAAAAAAGAGCTCAGAGATACACAGCACAGATTGGTGGCTCCCTGAAGTGGGGAGGTTTGGAAGGGGGTCAGAATGTGCAAAAGAGGTCAAAAGGTACATATTTCCAGTAATAAAATAAATGTCACGGGGATGCAACATACAGCACCGTGACTACAGTTAATACTGTGTTGTAAACCTGAAAGTTGCTAAGAGAGTAAATCTTTTTTTTTTTTCTTTTAAAGATTTTATTTATTTGTCAGAGAGAGTGAGCACAGGCAGACAGAGAGGCAGGCAGAGGCAGAGGGAGAAGCAGGCTCCCCGCCGAGCAAGGAGCCCGATGTGGGACTTGATCCCAGGACCCCGGGATCATGACCTGAGCCGAAGGCAGCCGCTTAACCAACTGAGCCACCCAGGCGTCCCTAAGAGAGTAAATCTTAAAAAAGTTTTTAGTATGGAGAAAAAAAAGGTCTCACCACGTATGGTGATGGATGGTAACCTGACTTACTGTGGTGATCATTTCACAATATATACAAATATCAAACCATTACACTGGGGTGCCTGGGTGGCTCAGTTGACTGGGTGTCTGCCTTCTGCTCAGGTCATGATCCCAGGGTCCTGGGATCAAGTCTTGCATTGGGCCCCCTGCTCAGTGGAGAATCTTCTTGTCCCTCTCCCTTTGCCCTTCTCCCCTGGCTCATGGTTTCTCTTGTGCACACTCTCTCTCAAATAAATAAAATATTTTAAAAAAATCATTATGTTGTAGGGGTGCCTGGGTGGCTCAGTGGGTTAAGGCCTCTGCCTTCCGCTCAGGTCATGATCTCAGGGTCCTCAGGTTCGAGCCCTGCATCGAGCTCTCTGCTCAGCAGGGAGCCTGCTTCTCCCTCACTCTCTGCTTACTTGTGATTTCTCTGTCAAATAAATAAATAAAATCTTAAAAAAAAATCATTATGTTGTATACCTGAAGCTAATATGATGTGATAGGTCAATTACACCTCAATAAAAAATTACATATGGATACATCTTTTCTCCTAGCAATCCTAGTTTGAGGAACTGATTCTACAGATGTGCTAAATTAAACAGGTAAAAGGTATTCACTACAGCATCCACGGGATATCAAAACTGCCATTCAAGAGAAAGAAGGAGCTCTTTCTACCACACAGGAACTACCTCTAAGAAATGTGAAGACAAAAGAGTAAGGTGTAGAACAGTCTAGAAAAATATCTACATGCATGAATAATATGCTGTACATATTTACAAGTGTGCTTTTGGTCTATATGTACAGCCTGTCTCTGAAAAAACAAATAAGCAATATGATAATAGTGGCTACCTCCTGGGAGAGACCTGGGTGACTTGGGGAAGAGGAGGAAGGGAGATGCATCATTTTCTCTGTACCCTGTTTGGTGTGGTGATTTTGTTACAGCAGTGAGTACCTGAGGGGGGCCAGGAGACATCAGAGTGAGAAAAGAAACGTCAGATGGCTGAGGACATGGAGAGGACAAAAAACAAGTACTGGAATTTAAGAAGGGATGTGCAGGAAGAAAGAGTAGTAGAAGAGAAAGAGGGAAGGAGGTGCTTTAAGAGTCCAAGTTAAGATTTCAAACTCTTGGGCGCCTGGGTGGCTCAGCGGGTTTAGCTGCTGCCTTTGGCTCAGGTCATGATCTCGGGGTCCTGGGATCGAGTCCCACATCAGGTTCTCTGCTCAGTGGGGAGCCTGCTTCCCTCTCTCTCTCTCTGCCTGCCTCTCTGGCTACTTGTGATCTCTGCCTGTCAAATAAATAAATAAATAAAATCTTTAAAAAAAGATGTCAAACTCTTAAAAAATATAGAATAGCAGAAGTCTTTCCTAGTAAAATGTGAAACTTCAATATATGAAGTAGATAAAACAAGTATTTTATCACATATTTTATAAGATCAAATTCAAACATTTCCTTAGGTCAAACACTGAATACAATGATACTCTCAAAACATAAATTTGAAATGGGGATTACAGAGGAGTATCTCAGGAAAACCTTAAAACACAAAGAAATGGCAAGAGAAGCTTTACACCAAAGTCTGCCCCAAACAATGAACATGGCAGTACATGTGAGCACACCAGTGATCTCCAGCATGTCAAATTTGGTATAGGACATGTTCAAGTGTGTTTTTCTTTTAATCTATCTTGACTGATTAAAAAGCTGGATTAAAAAATTTTTTTTGAACCTCATGTTTTTATTATGTGGGAAGCAATGAAGACAAAATTTACAAACTGCTGGCCTGGAAACATTGCATTATGATGAAAACTTACAAGATTTATTGAGAGGCTACCTTGTGATTGGATGGGTTTGATTAAGCCTCATTCTCAGACAACTGGGTGCTCTCCTATGGCTCTTCTTATCTCCCTATCTCCTTCCACAATCCCCACCCTAGACCTCTGTATCCCCAAAACAATGGCTCTGAACTCCAGCCTCAAGGTTACTTCCCCCAGCCTTACCACTTGGCCCCAAAGCCCTTTGCAGTCATTAGGATGAAAAGATACTGACAGATAAAAGTCTATGTTCCAGATCACTCTCTGCTGGCCTACATAACTAGATATGCTGATCTTGTGTTGACTGTCACATTATTGTTATTGAAAACAGTAACAAATCCTGGAATGGGAGAAAATAGCTATAAAGGACTTAAACCATGACAACCAATGACATTTTAGAATATGAAGTATGGATTAGATAATGGCATGTTTCAATAATAAATTCCCTGATTCTGAGAACTGTATTGTGATTATGTAAGAAAATGTCACTGTTCTTAGAAAATACAAACTGAAATATTTAGGGCAAAGAGGTATGATATCTCTATTCTCAAATGATTCCAAAAAATGTATGTACATTCACTTAGAATGTTAACAGCAAACAAATGGTGAATCTGGGTAGATATACAGGATTTCCATGTAAGTTTGAAATTATATAAAAATAAAACTTAAAAAAATTATAACTCAGTTGCTAACATCCGTATGTTTCCTGTAAGATTGCAAGCGCTTAATCCTTTTAAAATCCTATTAAATAGGTACCATTACTGTTGTCATTTTATAGCTATAGAGGTTACAGAAACTTTCTCCAGAGTCACATAGCTGAGTGGAGACAAGATTTGATCCTAAGGTTGTTCCATTCAGAGCCAAAGCTCTTCAATGTCACCCAGCCCTAACCACCTTATTATATAATCTTTCCTTCCCAACTTTATCACAGAAGCCACCATTTGGGTTCTAAGCATTGTTACTCATGAAAACATCATAGCACTTATTCTCTTCCCAGGCCTCAGGGTGTTGGAGATGCATCACTGAAGTCAGGGCTAGGAATGAAATACTTCATTGAAGCCATCAACACCAACATCAAGAACCAAAAAAAATCATCCTATAACCTTTATTTTCCTTAACAAAATAAAACAAACAAACAAAAAACAAACCTTGTAATATAGTCAATTCAGCTGCACTTAGGGTTATGTCCAATTTTACTGACAGTTCACAATGAAAAGATTTTAACTACATTCACTGTATATAAATTCATGCCAAAGGGTTATCTTCCCCAGAGAGACTAAAAGCTCGACACCAAGCATCTAATCTAGAAGACTTCTGTTCAAGGGACCTTATTGCATTGCATTCAAGCTGGGACAGCAGTGTCACCATGGGCCAAGCACCATGACCTGGGGATAGCCCACTGTAAGGAATGGGGTGCTAGAATGGGCCTTAGGAAAAGAGAGATTCTTTTCATACCAATATGGGGGGAAAGGTGTACTTTCTTGATACATACATTAGCTACTGACGGTCTCCAGGGGGACTTTCTATGTTCTCATTTGCTCTCAGATGGTTGTGAGCCCAAGATGTATATAGGCTATGATTAAATGCAGTAGGTCCTTTCCCAGAATTGGGAGGGTTATGTAGGCAGAATTCTAACACATACCCCACAAAACGATAAAGGACCCATTTTCAAGTCACAATGAGCAAACAAGAACAAAATAAAAGAGAAAAAAATAGTTTAGCTACAGAGTTCGTAATTCTGAGAGCCCATTACTTTTGAATTTCCAAACACTCAGATACATGTTTCCTACTGGTGTGAAGTTAAAATGACTTATATGAGCATCAGTATTTATGATAAAATATTATGCAGTACAGACATAATGGGAATATAATCTTTTTTTTTTTTTAAGATTTTATTTATTTATTTGACAGACAGATCACCAGCAGGCAGAGAGGCAGGCAGAGAGGGGGAAGCAGGCTCCCTGCTGAGCAGAGAGCCCGATGCAGGGCTCCATCCCAGCACCCTGGGATCATGACCTGAGCCAAAGGCAGAGGCTTTAACCCACTGAGCCACCCAGGTGCCCCCAGGGAATATAATCTTTAACTTCTTTCATTTTACTTATTAGAGCTCTTCTATGTTCAGTTTATAATAGGTAGTCCAAAAAAAAAAATCACAAAATCACTTTTAAGAGTGGGTTAACATTATAGAAATTATCTAGTTACGATATCATCCTGTTCAAGTATACCAAGCTTGGAATAAACTGTGAATGAAGCAATCCTTTTATTTATTCACTCAAATTACTGTCCACCCTGGTAGTCTCTCAAATTCATTATGTAACTAATATTTTTTCTGCCATTTATCTTCTTTTTTTTTTTTGGTTTGGCCTTTTGATTCAGCTTGTTGAGGTAACTTTGAATCTTTAATCTGCCTGGGTGGCTCAGTGGGTTAAGCCTCTGCCTTTGGCTCAGGTCATGATCTCAGGGTCCTGGGATCGAGCCCCGCATCGGGCTCTCTGCTCAGCGGGGATCCTGCTTCCCCCCGCTCTCTCTCTGCCTGCCTCTCTGCCTACTTGTAATCTCTGTCAAATAAATAAAATCTTAAAAAAAAAATGTGTGTCATCAACATGTTATCCCTTCCTCCCAACTTCTTGATCATGATTTCAATACACATATCTCTCCTTCTTCAATGGGCCAGAGGCAGGTTCAGAACCTGGGGAAGACTAAACCTATCATAAGTGAATACTAAATAGTTAGTAACAATAATACTAGCAATAATTATTGCATAGATAATTGGTACATACTGAACATTAGTATGTGCCAATCACTGTTCTAAGCACTTTATAAGCAATATCCCATTGATTCCTCACAATAACTTTGTGAGGTTTAAATACATTTTCTAAATGAAAAAAAGTAAGGCATGGAAAAGTTAATTTTCAAGATCAAAATAGCTAAAAAGTTGGGCACCGAATTTGACTTCAAGTGGCGACCCATACACTTAACTACTAGGACATACTGCCTCTCAAAATGGAAGCATGTAAGTAATTAATTGGCACATTGATCCCAATAGTTTCAAGCAACAGTTTAGACTTTTGCATTTAAAGTAAGTTAGTTCAATCAATGTAGACTTTCTCTGTTTTAGTTTTTAAAGAATAAATGAGGTTGTATTGTACTTGATGCCCAAGAGGCACAACTCTTCAGTGAAATCCCGTGGCAGGTTTGTCTGGAAAGGATTCAGAATGCAGGACTACCTTTGGGCAGGTGGCTGGAACCAAGTGGGATTGGTGCAGGTACCTGAATTCGCTGAGGTGAAGCTACCGCAGAGTCGGTGGAGATTATCTGGATGCGCGGGGAGGGGCTGGTCATCCCTGGAGATTCCGGCCGAGAGGTCTGTGTCCGTGGTACCTATTGGGGGGGCGGGAAGTGGACTGGATCACAAGGTAGCTCAGAAAAATGCCCAGTAGTCAGAAGACATGAACAGACATTTCTGCAAAGAAGACATGGCCAACAGACACATGAAAAAGTGCTCAACATCACTCAGCATCAAAGAAATACAAATCAAAACCACAGTGAGATACCACCTCACACCAGCCAGAATGGCTAAAATTAACAAGTCAGGAAACGACATGTTGGCCAGGGTGTGGAGAAAGGGGAACCTTCCTATACTGTTGGTGGGAATGCAAGCTGGTGCAGCCACCCTGGAAAAATAGTACGAAGGTTCCTCAAAAAGTTGAAAATAGAGCTACCCTACAACTCAGTAATCGCACTACTCGGTATTTACCCTAAAGATAAAATGTAGTGATCCAAAGGGGCACGTGCACCCAAATGTTTATAGCAGCAATGTCCATAATAGCCAAAACTATGGAAAGAACCTAGATGTCCATCAACAGATGAATGGATAAAGAAGATGTTGTTACACACACCCACACACAATGGAATACTATGCAGCTATCCAAAGAAATGAAATCTTGCCATTTGCAACGATGCTGATGGAACTAGAGGGTATTATGCTGATTGAAGTAAGTCAATCAGAGAAAAACAATTATCATACAATCTCTCTGCTATGAGGAATTTGGGGGTCATGGGGTGTAGGGAGGGGAAAAAAATAAAACAAGATGGGACCGGGGAGGGAGACAAACCATAAGAGTCTCTTAATCTCCAGAAATAAACTGAGGGTTGCTGGGGGGTGGGGAGGAAGGGATAGGGTGGCTAGGTGATGGACACTGGGGAGGGTATGTGCTATGGTGAGTGCTGTGAATTGTGTTAGATGATTTACAGGCCTGTATTCCTGAAGCAAATAATACATTATATGTTAATAAAAAAAAAAAAAGAAAAATGCCCAGTGGTGGCTAGGGACCATGCTTCTCGCTTTCATTGTGGCTTTGAGTAATAAACTTGAGTAGTTCTGGTGTTTGGACTCAGAATGAAAAATTAATGAGATATTGCCACAGGATGGCTGTCTTAAGAAAATACAATCTTAAAAGAGCTATTTCTAATGTTGAAAATACAAAAACAAATACCCCACAAAACAAAAAAATTCCCAGAAAAAACACAGGAATTTCAAATCTGCTCTATACAACTTTAATAAATAGCTATAAAGCAACTTTTTAGAAATGATCTTTGAATGTTTTCACTCTCTCCAAAACCAGTTCTAAAACATTCCTTTAAGATGACAGTTTCCTGAAGAAAGGCTCTCATAGCACCATAGAGGATGGCAAAAAGAACCAGCACTACAATGAAAAACTACTTGTCCAAGAGTCCTGGTAATCCCCCAGTCCCACTGGGATGGTGCTGGGAAAAGGCCATCAATTATACAAAGGTCTGTAATTTAGTTAATACCCACCAAAGGCAAGGTTCAAGGTTCTGAGTGGTCATCTGGGCACCTGAAGTGGGCAGTTATTACTGCTCCTTGAATAAAAGCATATCATGGGGTGCCTGTTTGACTCAATCAGTTAAGTGACTGACTCTTCATTTCTGCTCAGGTCATGATCTCAGGATTAGGAGATCAAGCCCCACGTTGGCTCCACACTGTGCATGGAGATTGCTTAATTAAGATTCTCTCTTAAGAGGAGCCTGGGTGGCTTAGCCATTTAAGTGTCTGCCTTCTGCCCAGATCATGATTCCAGGGTCTTGGGATCAAGCCCCATGGAGGGCTCCTTGATCAGATCACAGGTGCTCAGTGGGGAGCCTGCTTCTCCCTCTCCTCCCCACACATGCTCTGTCACTCTCTCTGTCTCAAATAAATAAAATCTTAAAAAAAAAAAAGATTCTTAAGATTCTCCCCCCCTCCATTCGCACAAGCTTGCTCTCATTAAAAAAAAAAAAAAAAAAAGGTTGGGGCGCCTGGGTGGCTCAGTGGGTTAAAGCCTCTGCCTTCAGCTTGGGTCATGATCCCTCCTCTCTCTCTCTGTCTGCCTCTCTGCCTAGTTGTGATCTCTGTCTGTCAAATAAATAAAAATCTTAAAAAAAAAAAAGAGGTATATCAAGAACCAATGCTTTATAAACCCTTACAAAAAACGAGGGAACACTTCTCAATTCATTCTTTTGGTTACATATAACCAAAACTAGGCAAAGACATCACAAGAAAACTATAAACCAATATTCCTTATCCATATAGATGTAACAATCCTCAATAAGAAACTAGCAAACTGAATTCAGAGGCATATAAAAAATATATACTATAAGGACACCTGGGAGGCTCAGTTGGTTAAGCAGCTGCCTTCAGCTCAGGTCCTTACCCCAAGGGTCATGGATTTGAGTCCCACATCGGGCTCCTTGCTCATCAGGGAGCCTGCTTCTCTTTCTGCGTGCCACTCCCTCTGCTTGTGCTCTCTCACTCTCTACCCTCTCCCCCCAGCAAATAAATAAATAAATAAATTTTTTAAGATTTTATTTATTTATTTGACAGAGAGAGAGACAGTGAGAGAAGAAACACAAGCGGAGGAGTGGAAGAGGAAGAAGCAGGCTTCCCACTGAGTGGGGAGCCCAATGCGGGCCTCGATCCCAGAACCCCAGGATCATGACCTGAGCCAAAGGCAGACGGTTAACGACTGAACCACCCCGGCACCCCAAATAAATAAAGTCTTAAGGGGAAAAAAAAATGAAGTACTGACTCAAGCTACATTGTGGATGAACCTTGAAAACATACTGAGAGACCAGACATAAAAGGCTACAAATTGCTTGGTCTCATTGATATGAAATGTCCAGAATAAGCAAGTTAAACAAACCCCAAAGAACCCAGAAAGTAAATAGTGGTTGCCTATGGCTGGGGAATAAGGAAATGGGTAAGTGGGTGACACCTAAACGGTGTGAGAGTTTCTTTTTGTGTTAACGAAAAATATTCTGTAACAAGATAGTGGTGATGGCTACACAACCTTATGAATTAATAAAAGCCACAGAATTATGCTTGTATGATACGTGAATTATATCTTAATAGAGTTCCTAAATTTTTTTAGATGAATAAAATAAACAAATAGAAAATTATTTAAGGAGTCAGAATAAAGGTCACCTTTAGGGAGAGGGGTAGGAGCAGTAATTGGAAGGAGGAAGGAAATTTATTCTACCTTTTTTAAGAAAAATAATCTCCATGCCCAAGGTGAGGCTCAAACTCATGAGCCAGCCAGGCACCCCTCTATTCTGCTTGTAACCTGAGTAGTGTTTACATGGACATGATCTCTGTATGATAATTCATTGTGTCACACACTTATGAATTGTAAACTTATGTACACTAAAGTTTATTTAAAAGAATAACAGTATTCAGAAGTATGTATTAGGGTTTCAAAGAAGCTTTCTATGTGAATAAGGTGAAACAGACTGTTGTCCATGCTTCACTTGAACGTGCTATGTATCAACCCTGTGCTACCCTAGAGCTTGCTGCATGTTGGGTGTGCAGAACAATCAAAAGTGGTTCTGTCTTAGAGCATCTATTGGGGGAAGAAAGCTATAATGGACGCAGCACAGACTGGGTGCGAAGACTGCTTTCTGCCAACTTCTGTGTGGGCCACAGTTAAACTCTCCAGACTCTGGTTCCGTCACCTGTTAAAGGATATGCTTGTAAATTTTATGACTCCTTTTGTATGAGAAGCCCAAGGGCCTCTATGAATTTGCCTGAGAGGAGTATGGGTCACGTTGGCAATAGGCTCCCAGTAGCTCAGTAACAAATTTAGGTAAGATGAACAGCCCAAAATATCCCTTGAATTTAGCAGAGGAATGCTTAACTCTGGAGGTGACAGGTTAATGGGAGAACATTTAGGATCCCCTGCACCCTTGTGACCTTTAGGGAGAAGGTGTGTTCTAGTGGCACCAGGGGCAGTTTGATATGATCTGGCTTGAAGGCAAAGTGATGCCACGACAGGACTGCTCGGAAATTCTTGAAGCTATATGGATTCAGAGGCTGATATTATAAGTACATATCCAGGTGAGGAATCCACTTTTTTCTTTCCAGAAGTTTATTGCTGAGTATCATTTAGCACAGTAATAAAAAGCCAATTTGGTAATAGGACACAAAAATATTGATGCAAATTAGCTAGCAGGAGCATTTCCTTTCCATCCTTTCCTGCCTACCTTTTCAGTACCTGATGTTAGTCTTGGCCCTTTGCCTTAGCCTACTACTCCTTCAGTCCAGTCAAGTTGCAAAGGACAGGATCATTCGTTCCCAGGTGTGCCTTACATGCTGGCCAGAACACCTGCATTTTAGCAGGAAAATGGCTAGTCCAAAGGACTCAATTAAACCATGAGCAAGCAGGATGTGAAAGTATGTTTGGAAACACACCTTCCCGGGCATGGTCTCAGACTCACACTTAAAGGGTAAAATCATCTGTCCTGTTTTGCTTCTTTTCTGAAGTAAACTGCGCTGTCTGCCTTCAGCTCAAGTCATGCCAGAGTCCTGGGATAGAGTCCTGCATTGGGTTTCCTGCTCAGCAGGGAGTCTGCTTCTTCCTCCTCCTCTGCCTGCCACTCCCCTTGCTTGTGCACATGGCTGCTCTCTTTCTGTCAAATAAATAAATAAAATCTTAAAAAAAAAAGTTAATCATGCTTGCCCAACACACAAATGTTTACTGTCTAAAGAGTTTAATAAAAGCCCTTCTCCTCAGGCCAGCCCTTCCTGATCCCTCAAGTTGATATACAGGTCCTGTTCTGGGTGCTCCCAGCTCCTGCATCTTAGCACTCTCCACAAGGCACCTACCATAACTGCTTGGTTAAGCCAGCCTTAGCCATACTAAGGGCAGTATGAAACATGTCCTGTTTCTCCTTTTACTCCCCAGGCCAGGTTCATCTTAGGGCCACAATGATTGCTTAGTGAATGAACATTTATTAACTTCAGGAATGAGTAAGAATTCTGTTTTATAGTCCTTGATCCTGGGACTCTGCCTAGACCTTTTCTTCTTTTATTCCACTCTCCTAACTGTCTGCTAATTAGACATCCTACAGGTACTGTACAACACTTGCTTTGGCAGTTTATTACACAAACCCAAGGAGTACAGGCTTTCACTGACATACCTGGGTTTATGAGGCTGCTAGGAAAGTTCATACATTTTCACCCTGGAGTGAGAACCTTCTCTATTACATCCTAAGACGACATTGCTTTGGCACATTTTTTAAAGGAAAAAAATTCCTGGAAAAATTTCTGTGGTTTACATGCTGAAAGATGGACATCTAGGTTGAAGAGAAAGCCCACAGCATTGAGAAGCAAATATTAAGTTTCTAAATCTGTAATTTGTACCAAGTTCTGGCTGCAACATTCCCATGGGTTATTAATAGGGGAACCAAGTTCACACCCTGTGGGGGAAAAAAAAGATCATGCAGACCTAATATGTTACAAATCTCAACCACAAACTTCAGACTTCTAAACATTCCCAGTGAAACAATGAATAATATAAATACCTAAGTAGGGTAAAAGGTTTCAGCCAAGGGATACCTTCAGCCTGAACTGAAATGTACCACATCCTCCTTTTATTTTTATTTCAAAGGACCATTAAGTAATAAGTGTAGTGAAGGGTCAATGGGCAAAGAGTTAAACCCTCTTTGTGCAGGAACTTGCAGCATAGAGAGAAGAATCCACAGGAGGCTGCCGGCCTTGAAAGGGCTCATCTCTACCCTCACACAAAGGATTAGGGCCTTACAATGCCAGGGTGTTGTGTTCCTAAAAAATAAATTCTCCTGATGACTGGTAAGTTAGGCTCTTTTTTATACTGGAGTCAATAAAGGATTCAAATCGGAACATTGCAAAGTCAGCCTCATTTATATCAGAACTGATTAAACAGTTTTTAAATTTTCCAGCTGATAATATGCTTAAAAATATAAAATCACAGTCCTATATTTCTTGGCATGAAAACAAATATCCAAACAGTCAACAATCACTAACCACATTATGTAAAAACAATGAGGTGTTTAAGAGCAACTCCCTATTCATAAGCAGGTTAAATTGTTGAAAACAACAAACAAGCAAGCAGTTTTTGCCCCACCTGAATTAACCCCAGCATACTCAAATACAGGTTCCTATGAAGACATAATTTGCTAGGTGCTAAGCGTAGCAACACACACTAAATTAAATTCCTTCAAAATACAAAATAGGAGTCTAAATCCACTGCTATTTTACCAACTGCTCTAAAAACAAGTACCTATGAAATACACTGCATTACAAGGAGGCTTTCCCCAGAAACAGAATGAGAACAAAATTGCAGTCTTGTTTTTTTAGGACACTTAACACTTACCATGCCAATGGCTCCCTGCAGCTTTATTTACATTTTTCCTCAGCAACCTCCCAGGCCAGAGAGTCCAACCAAAAGGGCCAAGGGTTGGCTGGGGGAAACTCAGGCATTTGCTTTCAAACTGCCAGTAAATTCCATTCACCAAAACCAGACAGAGCTGTTTTAAAGATGCCCTCTCTCTGACCCTGCTTGCTGAAGGTCAAGTACACTATCACTCCCTGTAACCAAGGAAGCAAAATTGACATGTTCCTGCCGTTTCCCCAGCTGCTGAAGCAGTTTGTCTAATAATATGATTAATTGCTTCTAAGGAAGGTGTACTTTGCTTTACAAAGTTCTCCCTTCACCTAGATTGTTGCCTTTGCTAAATGAGCCATCCTCCTCCCCACTATCTTCACCGGTTTCCCCTTAAAGACCACCCTTCCTGAATTGAGAACTCCTGAGCAGGTTACCATGGAATCCAACCAACTCAAAACAATTTGAAAACTATAAAGAGTGGAGGGAAGATGTGAAGAATTCAGAAACACCATATTCTGCATATAGCATTTTGAACTTCACAGTACATCAAGACAACATTTTTGAAGATACAGGGTCTTTGCAAGTTGCTATTCTATTCAAAGGGAAGACAACATAATCTGTATTACATACAAAACAACCATAAGAATAACAGCACCGGGCTCCTTCAACAAATATTTTACTACACCCACCCAACATATGCCAGGCATGTGAATTCAGGTCAGAGTTCTTGCCTCTGCAGCCTCCCATTCTGGCAGGAAGGTGAGCTCATGCAGTCCTTGCAAATGAGGGCGCAGTAACCCGCCACTCAATGGCTTCAAGTCTCAATCTCAGCCCTCCCCCAAAGCCACAGAGGAAAGGGAGCTCCTGAGGTCACAGTTGAGGTGGGGCTATAACTAATACTCAGCACCGGTCTCTAAGCCAAACTGTAGCCTTCTATTTGACATGGGACCCACTACCTGTTTTAATATCTGGACAAAGAACTAATTTGAAGTGAATGCTGGCCAATCACCAAAACCAAAACAAATGAAAGCCTGAGGGGTATGGTGGTAAGAAGAAAAAGGCTTTATGGATATTTACCTTTATATAGGATGGGGGCGGGAGGGGGGGAGGGAACTGAGAAGAATGAAATTTTTAAAAATAAGTTCAGTGTTATAAATGATGAATTTCTACTCCACAAGTTCATACATGAACTTAAAATAATTTAATATGCCTTTTTTTTTTTTCCCCAGATTCTAGCATAAACCTAGGTGCTCCAACCCAAAAGGGAAAAATTAATCCAGGGGAGAAAAAAAGGATTTTCCTTTACAAAAAGGGAGACTAAAAGTCCCTGTACCTCAAGAACTATTGAAAGCTCTAAGAAAGATAACATTCAGTAAAGCCAATAGATGATGTGTAAAAGGAAAGATTATTATCAGGAAAAAAAAGCTCCAAGGCCCAACTGTTTAAGCAAACAGGTCTGCTCTTCTCATCATAAAGATCTGTTCATGCCCTCTGACCTGGTGATTCTACTTCTGGGAATTCATCTTATCCTAAACACGGAAATCCAAACTATTCTATATATAGAAATGGCTTTATCAGTGTGTGCTACTAAACTGTTTTTCTAGGGAATACAGAAATTCCCTCTCTCAAAGGTCCGGATGAAGTAGCGCCCACCTTTAACTGCAGAAGCACAAAATGGCAGATACTTGGAGGCCTCGCCTCCCTTGGAGGGCAGAGGGGTCAATCAGATGTTTAAGCCAAGACTTTACATTGGTAATAGGAGCCCCATGTCCAGCCTAGGCAGTGCTGTGGTGTACAGTCACAGCTTCACCGAACTGGCTCTTTTAGTGAGATTTGTGTGTAGTTCCTAGCTGCAAAGCTACTTTTCTAGCCTTCCTGGTAACTTTGTCAAGTTAATCCAATCCAATCCATCCTTCCTCACACATATTTTAACTCAATGTTTTTCATGAAGCCCATTTTTGTTTAAATCAGCAATAGTTTTGTTTTGTTTTTTAATCTATTTGATAAGAGCAAGTGAGAGAGCACAAGGCAGAGGGAGAAGGAGAAGCAGGCCTCCCACCATGCAGGGAGCCTGACCCAGGGCCTGATCCCAGCACCCAACCTCAGGCACCTCAGCAACAGCTGGTTTTTGTTATTCACTTTGGGCCCCTTGACTGGTAAAGAATGGATATGTTTAACCTAAAGGTCAGAAGCAACTGAAATGTCTCAAACTAGGAGATGGGTTATGTTATGCTCCCTTAATACAATACTATGTAGTTATGAAAAATGTTGGTTATCCAGCCTATGTAGCAACCCGTGGAAAGGATATTTACATTTATTCTGTAAAATAACATTCTGTGAAATCACACTACTAAGTTGTGTGCATGCTGTGATTACAACTGGATGACATGCATGTGAAAAAAAGACCAAAAATAAAATTTTAAAAAGATTTATTTGAGACAGAGCTCGTGCATGCATGCCTGGGGAGGGGCAAAGGGGAAGAGAGCGAATCCCAAGCAGACTCCCTGCTGAGCGTGGAACCTGACACAGGGCTCAATCTCATGACCCCCGAGATTATGGCCTGAGACAAAATTCAGAGACAGATACTTAACTGACTGAGTCACCCAGGTGCTCAATAATGAAATCTTAATATTGAGTACTTAACTGTGTTCTACACACTGGCAAGTTTTTAAACACTGGGAAGAAAACAGCGAATGAAACAAAGTTCCTGCCTTCTTGCACTTTACATCCTATTGTGACAAAGAAGTATATATGTTTGTCAGATAATGATGAGCACTTTGGAGAAAAGTAACAGTAAGAAGGATAAAGAGTGATAGAGGTAGAATGGTTATACAAGGAAGGGTTAAAGTGATAAAATGATAGTGAGAGATGTGTAAAATTGTAGAAACATGCCTTTCTTCTTTCCTTTTCAAATTTTCCAGACGTTTTAACACTTTTATAAAAATCAATTAAAAAAACCCTATTTCCAAAAGTTACCTTTTAAAACCAGCAAATATTGTTAGAATTTGGTATTATGAATGATCTTATTTTCCACCCCAAGTCCAAAATGAGTGTTCTTCATTTTAAAAAGAAAAACTCCTTTTCTACCCATTCAAGAAAATTTTTTTTCATAAGATGATATGAAACATTTTACTCTGAGAAGGAATTCTCCTTGCCTACCGAAGATACTTTAAAACCAGGCTATTTTTCTGTAATCACAAATCTAAACTGAATCATCCTGGTACGCAGCTAGTTACAGGGAAACTCATTACACTTTGAAGTCTAGCTCCTGTCTGGATGGCTTTGGACAAGTCCTGTAATTGTTCTAAGCCTTTGTTTACTCATTTGTGAAATTGACACTGATGCCTCTTACTTCACAGGATAATGGGAGGATTAAAATGAGGCAATAAAGTACAATACATTATATAAACACAGAGCGTTCCTATTATAATTTTGGAGGAAATTAAATGCATAGAGCTAAACCTATCACCCTATCACCCTAAGATGTTATCTCCTCCTATAGCAGATGTTCACTGTATATAGACAAAATGGTTTCATTTCTAATCCCCCATTTCCTGTGACCAATAAAAGGATACAATCTCCCAAGTCTTTTTAAAGTGTCAAACACTAAAGGTACACACCTCAAATGAAGTGAGATTTTTTTAAAAAGATTTTATTTTTTTATTTAACAGAGAGAGGGAGAGAGAGATCACAAGTAGGCAGAGAGGCAGCCAGAGAGAGGGGGGAAGCAGTATCCCTGCTGAGCAGAGAGCCCGATGTGGGGCTTGATGCCAGGACCCTGAGATCATGACCTGAGCCGAAGGCAGAGACTTAACCCACTGAGCCACCCAGGCGCCTCATGAAGTGAGATTTTAAGAAAGGAGATGTTTTCTAAGATAGAATGCTACTATTCTGTCCCAAGACATACATACCACAGGAAATTACTTTGACACATTACTTCCACGTAAGGTACATCATACTTACAAGGACATCATACTTCATTTTCTCCTTTTTGACAACTCCACTTGTCAACTTTCTCTTACCATACTAAAAGTAAGTCTAGTCTTATTACAATGCTAATTTTATTTTATTTTATTTTTAAAGAGAGGAACACAAACAGGGGAGTGGGAGAGGGAGAAGCAGGCTTCCCGATGTGCAAGGAGCCCGCCTGCTGGAGGCTCGGGGCTTGATCCCAGGACCCTAGGATCACGACCTAAGCCGAAGGCAGACGTTTAACGACTGAGCCACCCTGGCACTCCAACACTAATTTTATTCTAAGTCCACGGTCTGTATTTTATTTACAAAACAGCTTCATCTTCTTACTACTCTTAAGCCATAACTTGTAAGTATGTGAAACTATCTGAATTCTCCAATACACCTTCTATGAGGGCTGTGACTGAGCATTTACATGAAATACATATTACCTTACAATAAATTGCTTCTTTTACTTCTCTTGAAAATAGTTATTGTATACTGGTTTTTTAAAGTTATTTCTGTATGAATGGGTGTATTTAATATGAATATCACTTTGGTGTAGTAAAAGGGTCATTTAGAAATACTGCAATAAAAAGGGGGTACATTGTCTGAAGGAACTGAAAATCCCCAAAAGGAAAGGTCACAAAAGTATGCACTCAATGAGTACTTGCTGAATTAACAACTGAGTTTATCAGTGGCCCAGCTATTTCTTATACATAAGGTTATGTAATAGCTGTCAAAAACAAAAATACACCATAGAAGATAACATTCTGCCCAGAAAGATTTTGCCAGTGATTCTACTTCTAGTCTACAGAAATACACCCACATGTGAGCTCAAGGAGACATCATACACAAAGATGTTTGTGGCAGCACTATTTACGTCTGAGAAAATTTGGAAACAACTCAGAAATATGCTTCTAGGGCGCCTGGGTGGCTTAGGTGGTTAAGCAAACTGCCTTTGGCTCAGGTCATGATCCTGGAGTCCCTGGATCAAGTCCTACATCAGGCTCCCAGCTCCACGGGGAGTCTGCTCCTCCCTCTGATCTTCTCCCTTGCTCTCTCTCACTGTCTCTATCTCAAATAAATAAATAAAATCTTTTAAAAAAACGTGCTTCTACAGTGGAGCGGCTAAAGAGCTCTAATTTATGTAATACTTATGACAGCAAAAAGAATTATATAGATTTGAGCAGCAGGACTCTTGTATACTGCTGGTAGGAATATAAAATGGTGTAACTACTTTGGAAATCAATCACTGTATTTGAGACAAAGTGAAAAAAAGCAACTTGCAGAACATCTTATCTAGTGTGATTCCATTTACATTAAATTTAAAAACCTATATACAGCTGACCCTTGCAAAATATGGTTTTGAACTGCGTGAGTATATTTACATATGAATTTTTTTCAATAAATGCAGTGTGGTACTGTAAATGTATTTTCTTTTCCTTATGATTGTCATTTTCCCCAAATAAGTCTCAGTTTTAATAAGATCCTCTACATACATTTGCTACTGAAAATTTAAATACCAAATCAAAAAATTTTATTACAATTTTTGAAAACCAGAAAATCTAGCACATGCATGCTGCCCTAATTATGCTCTAACCAAACCACCCAAAGTCTTCTGTGTATTCCTTCTGCACAAGTTACTTGGCTTCCAGTTTGATGTTAGGTTTCATCTTCATGGCTTCAGGTTTCTCAAACACACATGCCAACACTCAAAACCTGTTAGTGTTTCCTTAGGTCAAATAAAAAAGTGGAAGTATACTGAAGTCATTCAAATGCAAACTACAGGATTCCTCACAAATTACTGGTATCAAGGCAGAAAAGATACAAAAAAGACAGCTTGTATCATAGAATATCAAAATATTGTACAGTTTGTCCTAATATAGAGCAGCTTTCCCAAACTGCTGCATAATGATCCTAAAATTACTAGCAAGAAGAAACAGTACAAGAATAAAGTTTATGTTTATACTGGCTATATGTCATAATTATTCTCCATGCTGGTATCCTCCGAAAGACCTTTATGATAGACAATAATGACAGGCAATAATCTTTCTACTCTTGATCCACCCTCAATTTCCTTCTGCTGTAGATCTTTTTGAAGCATGGGTTGCTGGTTGGTACTGCTGGTACTTAACCAATCATATCATCCTTTCCATCCTTTCTTTCCAAGCAGTTAGCAAAGTCCTTACTCTACCTTTAGTCCTGCTGCTGAGGATGAGGTCAAGGAGTTCCTGTGGCTTCTCTCTGACTTGCAGTTGGGGTGGATATTCTGATATAGGGGAAGGAGTTTGATACTAGGGTTCAGAGTCAATTTACTAAAGCTCTTTATTATACTTTCGAGACAGTTCGAGAGGCAGCTGAGCCTTCCTGGGAATTCTCTTCACTGGGCATCTGAGATGATCCTGGGGCCCAAGATGCAGAAAGCTGCTTTGGTAAATCCACTGAAAGCCTCTCTTTCTTTTTAAAAGAAGATTTATTTATTTACTAGAGAGAAAGCACAAGCAGGGAAGGATCAGAGGAAGGGAAACTGAAGCAGAACTCCCCAATAAGCACAAAACCCAATATGGAGTGTTCCCAAGACCCTGAGATTATGACCTGAGTAGAAAACAAAAGCTGGATGTTCAATTGGCTGAGCCACCCAGGCACCCCAGCCACTCGGGCACCCCTTCCTTATGATTATCTTTTAAAAAGACTTTATTTATTTATTTATTTGAGAGAGAGAGTGAGAGCACAAGTGCAGGGGGTGAGGGGCAGAGGGAGAAGACGACTCCCTGCTGAGCAGGAAACCTGGTACAGGGCTTGACCCTGGAACTCTAGGATCATGACCTGAGCTGAAGGCAGATACTTAACCAACTCAGCCACCCAGGCACCCCTCCTTATGATTTTCTTAATACCATTTTCTTTTCTCTAAATTATTTTCTTGTAAGAACATGATATATCATACATACAACACAAAGTATGTATGAATCAACTATTTTATGTTATTGATAAGGCATCCAGTCAACAGTAGGCTATTAGTAGTTGTTTTGGGGGAGTCAAAAATTATACAGACTTTCAACTGTGTGGAGGTTGGTGAGGCACCCATGTTGTTTAAGGATCAAATGTATCTCTGTAGTTATATATACACGGACATAAATACTCAGGAAAAAAAGCCTGGAAGGTAACACACCAAGTCTCAAGCTAAAACAAATTTCAAGAACTGCTATCATACAACCAGGTTTTCTGATTATATTGAGTTAAAAAAAAATTATAGAGGTGCCTAGGTGGCTCAGATAGTTAAGCTCTGGTCATGATCTCTGGGTCCTGGGATCAAGCCACATGTTGCGGGGGGGGGTGGTGCCTACTCAGCAGGGAGTCTGCTTCTCCCTCTCCTTTTGGCTCTCCCCCAAATTGTGCTTGCTTGCTCTCTCTCTCTCAAGTGAAAAAACAGAATCTTTTTTAAAAAATTACAAAAACTTAATTATAAAAATAAAACTCAGGGCACCTGGGTGGCTCAGTGGGTTAAAGCCTCTGCCTTTGGCTCAGGTCATGATCCCAGGGTCCTGGGATCGAGCCCGCATCGGGCTCTCTGCTCAGCGGGAAGTCTGCTTCCCCCTCTTTCTACACCTACCTGCGATCTCTGTATGTCAAATAAATAAATAAAATCTTTAAAAAAAAAAAAAAATAAACCATAAAATGGCCAGGAGAAAAAGGAGAAAAATCTGTGATCCTGAGTTAGGTAAAGATTTTGCTATGACATCAAGACCATAATTCATAAAATAAAAAAATTGATAAATTAGACTTCATCCAAATAAAAAATCTGTGTTCTTCAAAAGACACTGTTTAGAGAATGAAAAGATCAACAGATTATAAGAAAATATTTGGAAACCATGTATCTGAAGAGGACATACACCCAGAATACATAAAGAATTCTCAAAATTTATTTAAGAAAGTAAACAACTCAAAAAAATTGGCAAAAGATGTCAACAGATGAAAAATGATGTGGGGGTGCCTGGGTGGCTCAGTGGGTTAAGCCTCTGCCTTCAGCTCAGGTCATAATCTCAGGGTCCTGGGATGGAGCCCTGCATGGGGCTCTCTGCTCAGCAGGGAGCCTGTTCCCCCTCCACCTGCCTGCCTCTCTGCCTACTTGTGATTTCTCTCTGTCAAATAAATAAGTAAATAAATAAACAAAATCTTAAAAAAAAAAAGAAAAATGATATGCGGATGGCAAATATGCGCATGAAAGATACTCAACATTAGTCATTAGAGAAAGGCAAAGCAAAACCACAATGAGGAGCTAGTAGACATCAGAATGCCCAATATTAACAAGACTGACCATACCAAATACTGGCAAAGTTGTAGAGCAACTAGAACTCATATACAGCTGGTAGGAATATAAAATGGTACAACTACTTTGGAAATCACTTTGGCAGTTTCTTAAAAATTACCATATATGACCCAGCAAGTACACTCCTAGCTATCAATCCAAGAGAAATGAAAGCATACATTCTCATGAACATTTGTACAGAAACGTTCATGACATCTTTACTAGCAGTAGTCAAAAAAAGTAAACAGCTCAAATGTCTATCCATTTAGGATAAAAGTGTTTATTGAGGTCCCTGGGTGGCTCAGTCAGTTAAGCGTCCACCTTTTGATTTTGGCTCAAGCACGATATCAGGGTTTTGAGACTGAGCCCCATGCCAGGCTTCACACTCAGCGGGAAGTCTGCTTGAGATTCTCTCCCTCTTCTTCTCCCTCTGTCCACCCCCTCACTTCTGCACACATCTGTGTGTACACACACACTCTTTTTCAAATAAATTAATAAATCTTTAAAAAAATGTTTATCCATTCAGGATAAAAAAAATCACCTAGCAGTATTTCCATACAATGGATACACCATAAAAAAAAAATGAACTATTGATACATATAAGACATGGATGAGTCTGAAAATAATTATGCAAAATGAAAGAAGCCAGACAATAAGGGGTACATACTGTATGATTTCTTTCATAGAAAATTCTACAGAGTGCAAATCAATCTAAAACAACAGGAAGATAATCACTGGCTGCCTAGAAGTAGATATGGGTAGAGCTCTACTCAGAAGACAGTAGACAACTTAATGCTTATATTAGAAAAGATGACTGAGAAATCAGTAAGCTAAGATCCACCCTAAGGATTTAGAAAATAAAGTGCCAAAAATCATAAGGAAAAGAAAATAAATACTAAAATAAATACTAAATTAATTAGAGATAAAAGAATTCCCTCGTGAAACCAATAAGGAAGAAAGAAAGAGATGACACAAATAATGTTAATACTAGGAATGAAAAGGGTTATAACTAGAGTTGTCTCAAATATTAAAATATAAAACAAAGTTATTTTGTACAATGGTATGCCAATAAACTTGGAAACTTAAAAACAAATTCTTAGAAAAAAGATATAACTTATTAAAACCGAGTCAATTACAAGTAACAATTCTGAATAGTCCTTTTATTATTAAGGAAATCAAATATTCAAGAATTAAATATTAAATTAATATAATTAAATAATATAATATAGGAATATATGTTTATATATTTATACATAATATAAAATAAATATAAATATAATTAATAAATTAAATATTAAATAAATTAAATATGCCCTAATAGTTTTACTCACACATTCTACAGATATTCAAGAACCAAAAAATTTCAATTTTATATAAATTATCACAAAAAGTAGAAAAGGAAGGGACTTACTCCCAATTCCCTTTATGAGGCTATGCTAACCTTGATACCAAACTGTAAGACAAATTAAAAGTCAATCCTACTCATGAACACAGTTGGAAAATTCCTAAACAGAAAATTAGGAAATTGAGTCTACAATGTGTGTGTGTAAATCATGTCTGACATTAACCTCAGAATTAAGATGGGCTTAACATTACAAATCAATCTAATTCACCATAGTAATTGATCAAAAGAAATCATATGATCATCTTAGCAGGTGCTCCCCTCCCCCCGGAAAGGCGATAAAATCCAACTGGGATTTCCTCCATTTTCTCCAACTGGGAAAGGAGAGAATGCCTTTAACTGATAAAGAATAAAGGTTCATACAAACATCATATCTAATAATGAATTGTTGAAAGCATTCCTTTTAAGATGAGGAACAAGGCAATGCCACCTGTTACTGCTATTCAACACTGTATTGGAGATCTTAGCCAGGATAGTAAGGCAAGACTAAAAACATAAGGATTAGAAAGAAAAAACAAAATCTAAATGAGCATATAGAGAAATTATCAGAATAAGAGAAAAACTGCTCAATCAAAAAAATTATAAACAAAATCACTTGCATTTCTATATACCAGCAAGAGTTGGAAAATAAGGGGCGTGTGGGTGCTCAGTGGGTTGGGCCTCTGCCTTCGGCTCAGGTCATGGTCTCAGGGTCCCGGGACTGAGCCCCACATCGGGCTCTCTGCTCAGTGGGAGCCTGCTTTCCTCCCCCGACCCCCACCTGCTTCTCTGCCTAGGTATGATCTCTCTCTCTGTCAAATAAATACATAAAATCTTTTAAAAAAAGGTTGGAAAATAAAAATTTTAATATACCTGCAAATAGCATTATAGAACATAAAGTATTAGGGAAGGAAATCAAATAAAAATATGCTGTATCTTTGAGAAAAAATAAAGAAAATAAGTAAATGGAAAGATCTGCCATCTTCATGGAAGTAAAAGAGTAATCCAAGGTTAAGTTATAAGATCATACGGGGTCAGGGGTTGATCTGATGCCATGTGTAAGCCCATATTGTTGGGGAACACAGAAAAAGCTAGTCCTTGGAGAGCTGGTAAAAAATGACTAGACTCTCAGAACAAAGCAAAGAGGAGTGATCATGTGGCCCCAGAAGGAGTTGGAGAGATGTTACCTGACAGCTTTCCAGTTCCCATGTAGCCTGGTCATACATCCTGAGATTCAATTCTGTGAGTACCCTTCCATCAAATCTCCTTTTTCCACTTTAAACAACTCTGAGTGTCACTGGTGCCAAGCATGCGCCCCCTCTTCCTTGCCTGGAGTGCATCCCACACCCAGATACTCACAAGGATCACTCTTACTTCATTTGGGTCTCCCTTTAAACATCACCTTCACTCTTCCTGGAAGAGTCTTCCCTGAATGTGCTTAGACAGTAACTCCTGTCACTTTCTATCTCTTTACTTTTCTTTATAGCACTTAACTGCTCTCTTGATATTTTACTTTTGTTTAGATGTTCATTTACTGCTTCCAAGAGAAGCTTCATGTGAGCAGAATGCTTGTCTCAAAAACCTAGCACAGCACACTGTAAGCACTCCTTAACTACTTGTTGAATGGATAAATGAATATTTTTGGAGCACCCAGAAGCCCATCAATGAACAATTACAATTTACTTTACTAGTAGTACTTTCCCTGACATCCAGTTAAATACAGCAAATACTCACATGCATTTATCATCTCTATTTCTTTACCAAATCACTTTTAAGTTATAAGTAAGGGATTAAAAAAAAACGTACAGACCCACAAGGACAAAGAGGATAGTCAGGAAGGTGACAGTGGATCACAAATACTAACAAACTTCAGGAAGATGGAAAGTAGAAGGTGGAATGGAAACCAACTCAGTGAGAGGAGGAAGACTTGGTGTGGTGCTGTCATTTCTTCCATCTTGGGTCTCTGAGCCTTTCATAGAACTTCCAATAGCACTATGTTGGGATAGAGCATCTGGAGGTTCACAAATTCTGTGGTCTGCAGGAGCTGCTGTGAGGAGGACCCTGAGAAGCGTTTTCCATTTTCAGTGGGAAACATGTGGTTACTAGTTATAATGACTGTGTACTTTGGATCTGGATTTGTTGCATCTTTTTTTTTATAGTAAGACACCAACTACTTAAGAAATAAGGATGTTTTAATTAATCCATTAAACAGATGTGAAAAGGAGCATTTCAAAATCTCCTTGAAAAATGGATCAAACTCTTGAATTCAAAATACTCAGTATGTTTATAAATAAACTTTTAGCATGAATCGTTAAATGCCTTTTCTTTGAAACATGGAATATAATAATTGTGCCTACATTTTTATTTGGGAAATATTCCAATATTTGGTAGAAAACTGTGTGCAATTTAGCTTGTTTCTTGGTTTTAAATTTTGAGATTTTATTTAATTTTTGATTACTAGGTTTGGACCTTGTTGGTAATTTATACTATAAAAAATGCAAACCTGACTTTTGTCCCATAGTAATTTTTTTTAATTGAAAAAAAGGAAGGTGTTTTTAGTCTTCTTTATTTGAAGCAGTAAAACTGTTATCTTCTTCATGAGTGATAATTAGTTTATCGTGAGGAAAACCAATTGTGTATACAGAGTGAAGTCCAAGGGTTTTTTTCCCCCCTCCAGACCTATAATCTAAAACTAAAATTTTTGCCTTGATAAATTTGCTATTGACCAATACTAGTTTAGACTGAATGAAAGCAGAACATTTGAAACGAAATGTAATAGCATGTAAGAATGTAATAGCATCTAAGATAGAATATAGGAATTATTCCAAGTTTATTCTGGAACTTTAGTAGAAACAGACTATAACATGGCACTCTGATTAATAACTGTACCAATGAATCAAATTTATATTATGGATAGTGAAATGCTGCTACCTACTTAAAATGTAATGACCTAGTCCCTAGGGCTTTGTACTGGGGCAGAAAAAAGGTAGTTGCTGAATGTTTTAATCCTATGCTGGTCACTTTTGGAATACCACGGGTGTTAGAAGAATGCTCTAAAGCAGAGGTTGTAAAAGGGTGCTAGACCACTTAAGTGCTAGACTTTTGGATGATTGGGGGTGCTGTAGTTTTTAAACCAATACTTAACAACTAGAATAGTCATAAGCAAGTCTCTATTTATGGAATCTTGAAAAATTGCTCTGGGTGGTTCTACATCCCTTCATGCAACAAAACAACAGCTGCCTAAATTCGTTCTCACCGTAACATTAGACTTCCTATGTACCCCTAATGTTAAACCACTGATTTGCTAGAATCTTAAAAAAACCTTTTTTTCTCTCAGTTTATGTGACGGGGCCTATCTTTACAGTCTTCAATAACCATGTAATAACTACTTAAATATGGGTACAGTTAAATCTTTATGACTTTGCCCAGCTTTAAGAAAGAAAGGAAGAAAGAAAGAAAGAAAAGGGAGAAACTGACTCAGCAGAATGACCAAAGCTGAATTCCAGGGACTACTGAGAGACTAGAAACAAACTAATTCCCACCCCAGGACCCTGGAAAGGCTCAGTTCTAGAACTCTAGGTCCCCCATTTGAAAGCTGGGCTGAGAAAACAGGCTAAAATCTAGGGGACTGGTTGTCTATAGTGTAGCCAGGAACTCACCATAACGACCACCTCCTCATTCACTGCAGAAGAAAGAAATACAGTTGAACCAAAGAGGCCCCAGACCCAGGGCCATTTTCACAGCAAAGGAAGAAGCCCTATCCTCTGTTTTCAAAGGTTAAATGAAAGTACTGAAAGGTAAACCTCCAAAACCCCCTTCCTTGTGCCACAGCTTTAAACCACCACCACCACCAAATATTGGCAATAGGCGTATATCCCTCTGACAAAAAACTGAAGAATTCTTTTTTATTTTTATTATTTTTTAAAGATTTTTATTTATTTGTCAGAGAGAGAGAGCGAGAGAGAGCGCGTGTGCTTAAGAGCACAAGTGGGGGAATGGCAGTCAGAGGAAGAAGCAGGCTCCCTACTGGGAGCTCTTGTTGGGGGGCGGGGGTGGGGGTTCTGATCCCAGGATGCTGGGATCACAACCTAAGCCAAAGGCAGTTAGCTTAACCCACTGAGCCACCTAGGCAGCCCTCTTTTAGTTTTTTCCTTAATATTTTATTTATTTGTCACAGAGAGAGAGGGAGCACAAACAAGGGAAGTGGCAGGCAGAGGGAGAAGCAGGCTTCCCGCTGAGTAAGGAGCCCAATGTGGGACTCCAACCCAGGACACTGAGATCATGACCTGAGCTGAATGCAGACGCTTAACTGACTGAGCCACCCAGGCGTCCCAAGACTGAAGAATTCTTTTTTTTTTTTTAAGATTTTATTTATTTATTTCACAGACAGAGATCACGAGTAGGCAGAGAGGCAGGCAAAGAGAGAGGGAGAAGCAGGCTCCCCGCCGAGCAGAGAGCCCAATGTGGGGCTCCATCCCAGGACCCTGGGATCATGACCTGAGCCGAAGGCAGAGGCTTTAACCCACTGAGCCACCCAGGCGCCCCAAGACTGAAGAATTCTTGACAAGAAAAAAATGAATGGCCTCAGAAAAGAAACCTATAAATAGTGACATCTGGGGCACCCTCCAAACAAAATGTGTGGGTGACTATCCAATCACCCCAAAGTAAAATTCAAACCAAACGAACTGATAAGCCTTACACACAAAACACTTTTTTGTTTTCAGTTAAGTGCTTCATTCTAAAACGTGAACCCAAAATAAGGATCGTTAACCATTTCAGGAAAGCTTCCATATGAAAAGAAAGAAACTAAGAAAACAAAAAACTTGGGTAAAACAGCAACTATGTAAGAAGCAAAGGAAAACAAAAAAGAGCAAAAACCTGCAATTAACAACACCCTTACAGAAATAGGACAAGTTATAGCATCCATGAGACAATAAAAAGCTGCCATACAGTTCCATCTGGTTCTATCAACCCCCCCACCCCCACCCCCGGTGGGTTATAGCCACTCTGGTGGCCCACCCTCACAAAGACTCTGTCTGGCTTGCCTGGCTTGCTCCTGCCTGCCAGGGAGCCTGAAGGAAGGTCAGCTCCGAAGGGGTGGAGTCTGGGGAGCCCAGGGGATTCCGGAGGTTGTCAGCTAAACCTACGGTGGAAACAAAGCCAAAAGGGCAAGAAGGTATAAATCTTCAGATGAAAAAGTGCACAAAGGGGAAAAGGGGAACAAAGGGAGTAGCTTACCAGGAAACTAAAGAGAGTTTTCCGCAGAAAAAAGAGAAACTTAGAATGAGGATGGTCCAGACTCTGATGAAGCAGGAGAGAAAGAAGCCAAGTTTGATTAGTATCATACAACCCATCTTATCAGGGGTCCATCTCTCTTCTTACACAGCCCAGAGTAATATTTTTATCAACTATTTTGTAGACACAAGTGCTTTCAGTAGCTTTAGTAAGGCTTTTAAGAAAGCAATCCCACCTCATCCCATTTTTAAAGTGTAAATGACTTTTTTATTTTTTAGCTAAAATCATTTGGTGGTGGTTTATCTTTTTTGGTACAGCCAGAAAACAGTGAGATATTGAATGTGCAATGCTTTGTCTTAAGTGTCAGCTTAACACTCCACAGATGGAAGGCAGTTTTTAATATCCTATTATACAAAACACATTAAATGGCAGTTTGGAGTCACACTTATACATTTACTATGCCTTGAACATTTTAACTTACTTCCATTGCCATGTTGTTTTTAGTGGAATTGTTTACTAAACAACATTCCTTGATCTTGGCTGTCCCTATCAGAACTGATTCCACTCTGAAACATCTTTGGGTAGTGCTAGTCCAGTTTTCCTAGTAACTTTGTTAATGAGCTGTGAAAGATTGAAAATGTATGTATATTACATTAAATTGTGAATTAGTGGGACTTATGATATAACATCTTACCAACATTTCAAGATACTGGTAAATAAAACTTCTAAGGAAAATTTACGTTCAAATTTTAAGCTGGGATAACTACTCAGAAAAGAATCACAACTACCCAGCTTTTTAGATGTTCAGTACATGTATCAAGAATTGTGTACAAATTGACAGCATGGAGGTTCCTCAAAAAGTTGAAAATAGAGCTACCCTATGACCCAGCAATTGCACTACTGGGTATTTACCCTAAAGATACAAATGTAGTGATCCGAAGGGGCACGTGCACCCGAATGTTCATAAAACATTCAGCAAAGCAGGAATAGAAGGAAACCATCTTAACATAATAAAGGTCAAATGTAAAGGGCAAAAAAACCCCACAGCTAATATAATATTCTGTGATGAAACACTGAAAAATTTTCCTCTAAGGTCAAGAAGACAAGCATGCCCTCCCCTCACTTCTACTAAATTATATTGGAAGTTCTGGCCAGAGCAGTTAGGCAAGAAAAATAAATACAAGGCACTCATATTGGAAAAAAATAAGTAAAATTATCTCTATTCACAGATAGTATGATCTTCCGTACAGAAAATCCTAAAGATTACACACAGAGTTAGAATAAACAATTCATTAAAGTTACAGGATACAAATCAACACATAAAAATCAGCTGCATTTCTATACACTGATAGTGAACATGATAAAAGCAACTTAAGAAAACAATTCTATTGACAATAGCACAAAAAGAATAAAATGCTTAAAAATAAACTTACCCCCCCCGCAAAAAAAACTTACCCAAAGGAAGTAAATGACTTAAACACTGAAAACTACAAAATACAGCTGAAAGAAATTAAGACATAACAAATGGAAGACATACTATGTTCATGTATTGGAAGATTTAATATTTTTAAGATGACAATACTACCCAAAGCCATCTACAGATTCAATGTAATCCCTAGGGATTCAAATCCCAGCAATGTTTTTTTATGGAAATCGAAAAACCCACCCTAACTTTCACATGAAATGTCAAGGGACCCAAATAGCTAAAACAATCTCAAAAAATTATAATAAAGATTGATGTCTCACACTTCCTGATTTCAAAACTTAGTGCAAAGCTACATAACCAAATCTGTATGGCAGTGGGATAAAAACAAACATACACACTAATGTAATAAAATAGAGAGTTCAGAACCTTGAGGATATTATGCTAAAACTAAGCCAGTCACAAAAAGATAAGTTATGCTTCCACTCATGTGAAGTATAAAAAGTAGTCAGATTCACAGAAAGAATGATGGTTGCCAGGCGCTGGGACGAAGGGAAAATGCGTAGTTGTTTAGTGGACATAGAGCTTAAGTTTTACAAAATAAAAAAGTTGTGGAGATCCACTGCACAACAATGTGAATATACTTAAAACTACTATGTATACTTAAAAAATGGTTAAGATGATAAATTTTGTTATATGGTTTTTACCATAATTAAAAAAACCAGAGAAGCCAGAAATAAATTCTTGTGTATATGTCAATGATTTTGACAGTTTGTATGAGGGAAGAATAACAGAATTTAATGTAACGAGCTAGTCTTCTGAGGACACTGGAAACCTGAAACCTGAGCAATGACTTTGCTTTTTCCCACTTGAGGATGTAGCTTTGCCAATACAGAGTTTTTGTTCAAGAACCGGGAGAGCCGTATGTTTTTAAACATTCCCTTACATGGAAGAGTTGTTTTCTCCAATGGTGATGCAAGCCCTGCTGATAAAAAGAATAATGGGGTCGTAAGAATTTGGCTATTTTTTCTGTGGTGATTGGACCTTCCTATTCAAAGAACATCTGATGGCTAAGAGCCCCTTAGCCCAGGGCCCAGGAAAAGGCTTTGCCAAGACGTGTGACGCCACCTCCCTCCCACTGTGTAAATATACACTTAACTTACAGTTTGGGTGCATGAATAGTCTCTTTCTGCCAACCAGTAACTAACTCAGAAAGTTCCAATGAGTTAACTCCTAAATTTCTCTGACTCAAAACATTGAGTTAAAAAGTGTCTTTATTTCATGTAGGCAATATGAAGAAACACTAAGTCTGGGTGTTTGTGTGTTTTATTACTTCCAGCTAGAGAGGGAAATAAAAGCTTAAAAAATAGTGAAGCCCTTTCAAAAATCCGTTTATTTCACAAATGTAAAGCAAAACTAATGCTACTATTAGGTATGATTCAATCTTCCACGGCTACAGTTACAAATTCTCAACTAACCCTTTTTTAAAAATTAACCATATTGGGGGCATCTGGATGACTTGGTTAAGTGTTTGACTCTTGATTTCAGCTCAGGTCATAATCCCAGGGTTATGGGATCAGGCCCCCAAATTGGGCTCTGTGCTCAGCATGGAGTCTGCTTGTCCCTCTTCCTCTGCTCATCCCCTCCACTTGCACTTGATCTCTAAAATAAGTAAATAAATCTTAAAAAAAATTAACCATATTATCCTTTATCAAGTTTCACAGTCAACTTCATAGCACAAAGATTTTGCAGAAGCTTGAATTTCGTCATGCTTCTGACACTCTGACCATGGAAAGAATCAATAATTTGTTGAATTGTTTAAATAACTGTGTTACAATTAAAACTTGGAAAATGAAGTCTGTATAAAGACAATCGTCCATAACCTGGAAAACTAAAAACACTGTTAGTATTTAGGATATTTTAAAAACTGAACTTACTGGATAGTGATTAAAGGTCTGGATTCTGATGTCAACTCCCGTAAGAGTCTGAAACCTGGCAAAGTAATCTCATTTCTTTACCTCTCAGTTTCCTCTTATTTAAAGTGGGGAAAGTAATATTTTCTTTGTAGAGTAATGGAAGTATTAAATGAGATGATAAGCTTAGCATAATACCTGGCACACTGTATTACATACTAGATGGTATACAGCTATAAATATTCGGTATAAACACTTAAAACTGGAATCCACCTGTATATATGGTTGTTTTTTAATGCACAGTTTATTGTACATGTTAATCATCTTTTAATATTTTGAGAAGTATGTAATTCTAATTAATAAGTCAAAGTTGTCAGAAATCCTCTTAGGTTTCTGTCCCCCATTTCTTTTAATTCTTTTTTTTTTTTTAAAGATTTTATTTATTTGACAGAGAGAGATCACAAGTAGACAGAGAAACAGGCAGAGAGAGAGAGGGGGAAGCAGGCTCCCTACCGAGCAGAGAGCCCGATGTGGGGCTCGATCCCAGGACCCTGGGATCATGACCTGAGCCAAAGGCAGATGCTTAACTGACTGTGCCACCCAGGTGCCCCTCTTTTAATTCTTTTATCTTGGAAAATACTTTTTAATTTTGGCAGTGGCATCTGGCTGCTTACGTACTATTTTTTTTTTAAGATTTTATTTATTTGAGAGAGATCACAAGGAGGCAGAGAGGCAGGCAGAGAGAGAGGGAAGCAGACTCCCTGCCAAGCAGAGAGCACGAAGTAGGGCTCTATCCCAGGACCCTGAGACCATGACCTGAGCTGAAGGCAGAGGCCCAACCCACTGAGCCACCCAGGCACCGCCTTTTGGCTATTTTTAATAATGCTGCTATAAATACTTGTGTACAAGTTTTTGTGTGGACATGTTCTTGTTTCTCTTGTGTATACAGCTGACCCTTGAACAACACAGGTTCGAACTGCATGGTTCACTAATGCACAGATTTTTTCCCATACTTTGGCAAATTTTTTGGAGATCTGTGACAATTTGAAAAAAACTCGCAGATGAAATGAATAGTCTAGAAATACCGAAAAAAAGAAAAAGTCAGGTACTATTGTAAATATATGGTATGTTATACATGTAACATAAAAATATGTTAATTGACTGTGTTGTTGGTAAGGCTTCCTTCTGGTCAACAGTAGGCTATTAGTAGTAGTTAAGTTCCAGCGAGTCAAACTTATACATAGATTTTTGGTTGTTCAGTGGCTGGCACCCCAACCCTGGTGCTGTTCAAAGGTCAACAGTATACCTAAGAATGGAACTGATGGGTCATGTGGTAACTCTAAGTTTAACTTTTTGAGGAACTGCCAGACTGTTTTCCAAAGTGGCTACACCATTTCACATTCCCATCAGGAATGCAGAAGTTTCCAATTTTTCCACCTCTTCACCAGCACTTGTTACCTGACCTTTTATTTCTAGTCATTCTAGTGGATGCAAAATGGTATCGCATTAGCGTTTACTTAGAGTGGAAATTAGCGAATGGACAATACAAAAACAATTGAAAAAAAACAATGAAACCAAAAGGTAGTTCTTTGAAAAGATCAACAAATTGACCTACCTTAAGCTAGACTGATCAAGAAAGAGAAAGATTTAAAGTTACTAGAATCACAAATGAATGAAAAGAAATTGCTACTGAATTTAGAGAAATAAAAAGGATTATAAAGGAATACTGTAAACAATGATATGCCAACATATTAGATAAGTTAGATAAAATGGATAAAATTCTCAAAAAAGCAAACTACTGAAACTGACTTGAGAAGAAACAATATGAACAGACCTACAACAAATGAAAAAGACTGAATTAGTAACCAAAAAGCTACCTGCAAAAAAACCCCCAACCCCAGATGGTTTCACTGCTTAACTCTACCAGACATTTAAAAAAGAATTAACACTAATTCGTCATAAACAATTTCAAAAAACAGAGAGGTCACACAGTTTTCAGATGCAGCGCCAGGATTCAAATCTAGGCCATCGGACTCTACAGTCTACAGTCTTGACCACTATATTTAACTATCTCTCTGAATAACTGAATAAATTTGAGAACATTGTAAGCCATCAGGTTGTTACTTTGTATTACCCAACTTCTGTAGTTTACCTTGGTATTTACGACTTATCTGGTCTAGATAGAAAAAGGTTGATCTGGGGACCTGAGAGAAAATAATTTACATGATTGACAATGTTGCTGTATCTCATTCATGGAGCAAAAGCATGGCACCTATTAAACCTCTTCATAATTTTTATTTCAATGACTTCTCACACCAATGCCATGAGATAGGTACTATTACTACTCTCATTTTCTAGATGAGGAAACTGAGGAGCAAGGTGGTCACCCAGATAGCAAATGGCAGGGCCTGAATTTAAATCCCAATCTGTCTGGTCCCTGCCAATCTTCTTTTCTACTATGGAAAGCCTTTCCTTTTCTATTCACTTCTCTAGCATGGCCAGTATCATGACTGAACCACCTTTGATAGATAGCTCTTGGTAAGCAGACACCCTGACCTATTATTTACCTGTATGCCCTTGCTGGCCGGAAGGCAGAGAAGGGGTGTGCTTCCTCACTGTCTGCTGACTGAACAAACAACTATCCGAAAGTGATTACGGATAACTCCTCAATTTAGATACTTCATTCCCACTCAATTACTATACAGCATTGAAATGATGAACTGTAGGTTCTCTTACTCTTTTATTTATTTATTTTAAAAGATTTTATTTATTTGACAGAGAGAGAGAGAGATCACAAGTAGGCAGAGAGGCAGGTGGAGCGGGGCGGCGGGGGGTGGGGGGGTAGGGGAAGCAGGCTCCCTGCTGAGCAGAGAGCCTGATGTGGGGCTCGATCCCAGGATCCTGAGATCGTGACCTGTGCTGAAGGCAGAGGCTAAACCCACTGAGCCACCCAGGTGCCCTTCTCTTACTCTTTTAGCTCATCTAATATTATATAGTTATTATATGTACTTTAAAGTTATTAAACTCAAAATTTCAAAAAACAAAGAATTTCAAAGAACACACACATACACACTTATCCCTTGAACTAAAAGCAAGGAAATCTAGGGAATACTTTAAATAAGATTGCTTTTGTACTCCCAACTAAGAATGCCTTCTATTATTTAAGAAGTCTCCTAAAAATGCACTTTTTTTTAAATCATGGGAAACAGTAGTTACACGAAGTTAATATATGAAATTCCATTTCCTGAAGGAAATAAGATATTTGGCAGAACATTTTAGCTAGCAAATTTTCTGTCTACATACACAAAACTTAGATTAGCCTATAAGTTGCTATAGGTTACTACTTTAAGTTCCTATACTAATCTCTTCCCCTAAAGAATTAACGACTTCTTTAAGCAGTGATCCAACACCAGTCTCCAAGTCAGCTTCAGCCATAAACTGTATCAAATGCACAACCTTAACTCTGAAAAACCAACAATGATTTCCAAGATAATTATTCCTACCACAAACTAAAGCAACAAATAAACACAAGCACTTTGAACTTAATACTTTCACAGCTCTGATAACCCTTTCAAAAATGCAATATTAAAAAATTTATGAAATCTACCTTTCATCTTCAGTTAATATTAATCACTATTTGCTGGGGGAAGGAGGTGATTAAACTATTGCCTTAAAGTTAATGGTTGATCCAAAATTTGGAAAATCTGCTCACCATTTTTATTGGTTTAAATTGGCATGTGTGTTCTTACTTTATCTTTTGAAATTTTTTCTTTAAATGCTCATTTTTCTTTCTTGGTAAATTTGCATCTTTGCCTTAGAAATATAAGTATTGGTTCAAAAGTGCAAATGTGAATCCTTCTAATGGTTCCTGGTTACAGTAGGATGCAGGATACTGGAGGAACTTTGGAAGAAGTGGAACAGAACTAGGTCAGTGTACCCTTGGCCAATTACTTCTTTGCCCCTTGGTTTCCTCACCTATAAAACTGTAATAATGATCATACCAACTTTAAATGGATGTTGTGAGGACTAAAGCCCTTGCATAGGCCTGGTACAGAGTGAAAAGATCTGGCCCTACTTCCCTTCTTTACACCCAAAGATGCCTGAACATACCAGCTATTTCACGCCTCTGTCCTGACCTTACATAGGTTTCCAACTTAGGGTGTCCCTGCCAGCATCATCAGCTGTAGAGTTCCTTACCCCACTTCTTTGGGTCTGACAAATGATTACTTGTTATTCAAAACCCTCTCCAGGATAATCGTGTTCCTCACATGGAGTTAAACTTCTCATCTTGATTTATAATTACTCCTTAACCAGCCTCTGAGGCCGCAAAAGGAGGTCCAATGGCTCATTTACCTCTAGATTTCTCAGTACCTGCCCAAATCCTCTATACCACAGTATAAACAAAGTATCAAATGTGCAAGAAACCAAGAGCCTTGGAGTTAAAACTATAATCACAGGTTTGACAGGCATTGGATTCTTTTAGTTTCAGGTTTAAGGTGAGATTTTTTTAAAAAGTCACCTTACTGTATGCAGCTAGGCCACCCTACTCATGTAAAGAAACACTAGGAGTAAATGTTCTTGTCATTTTTTATTTTTTCTTCCCTGGCAGCATCCTACTTTGGATTTGGATCACATGCTGACTTTATTGGGACTATTTTCAAACAACAGAGCACACTGATGTACTTTTCCTTTCAAAAGCAAGGGTGCCAGCTATTGTGCTAGCCCCTGTCACTCACCTCAGCCACCTGCTGGGTCCCCACTCTGTGCTGAACCAGCCCCTCCATATTTGTAGCCATGGTGAAGCAAGATCATTAGAGAACCTGTTTGGAAAGATGCAGCAACTTCTATCAGGTGGGGAGAAACCAGGCTACTTGAAAAAAAATCAGAAATCAAAATTCATCTTTGGTACTATCTTGTGCAGATTCTGCCCTCTATAGAAGACACAGCTACAAGGCTAAGCATATCTGGATATGCTGCACCAGCTTCTTCAATTACAGGTACCAAAATTAATTAGCAGAAACATTTCAATTTGGAAACAAGACTTCTCCTGGTAAACACAGACAAAAATGAATTCGGAACATTAATTATCAGGTCTCTTGGGTTGTAACAGCTTGGATCACCCCTCAGGGAGGTGGGAATCATATTTTTTTGGATAGCTCTCTGTCACAGCATGCCGAAAAAGAAGGTGGCTATCTGAGAAAGGTGTGAGATCAAAGTTAGATTCAGAGCACTAGATTGCTATCGACAACTATACTTCTGTTACCGTAAAGTGGCAATGTGAGAAGCAAAACCCTGTCCAGGTGCTAACATACCTCACTCAGAGGTTGAAAGGCAAACACCAGGACTAAACAAGAAAAGAAGTAAGAAGACTCAATTACTAAAGTGCTAAAATGTGGGCTATAATAGTGGTACCCATAAGTTAATTTATATTTTAAAGTCCTCATAAAATTAGAAAACCAGATAATTCAGCTTTCTGTTCACAAGAAAAAATAGTGCCACCATCTGTAAAAATTATGAAAAATCATCCAAAAACCAGGAATTGTGCTAGTCTCCTGGGGAGGAGCCCCTGAATGCAAGCATTGTTAATGCAACAGACCCCTTGTCTCTTCAGGTCTAAAGACACAGCTCCACTGAATAGACTCTAACCCCCTTCCAATCTCTTCCACAAAGAATCCAGGATAAAGAGATTCCACTTTGGGCCTGATTCCTGGACAAATCAGAAAGACTTCATTAGTGACGGCACTGGTCCCATGTGAATACAAGAAAAATAGCTCTGGTATAATTTCTTTCTAGCAATACATATAAAAACTATACACTACTACACAAATGCATACACAGTTCATTTGCTTGGCGCTCCCTCGACCATAAACTAGACTATGTAATTTCACAGAACACCTTCCTGGAGTTTTTACCTCAAGTATTATACTTGTAAGTACTGGTCTCTATGAAACTCTTTTACTCTCTGGTAACTTTCCAATGATTCTATCTACTATTAAATAGCCTTATCTATTAACATAATTCCCCTTCAGATTATTTTATTGCCAAAATAGCAATGAGAGAGAAATGGGGACATGAAAACTATGACTGACAAATATAAAAGAACTGGCCCCTACCTCCAAGAGTCAAAATCTTGTAAGAACAGGTACCTTACCACCTGCTACAATGAAACCAGGTCACCAGTGTCAGTGATTCAGAAAAACACTCTGGTCTTTATTCCCAGTTAGTTTGGTTCCAACTAACAGAAATAAAAGAAAAAAGCATCATTTCACAGGTACCAGAAAAGTCTACTGACAGTTGTTAAAAACATAATTACTGCATGTTTAAAGTCTAGAGTTCTAATCTTTTTCCTCAAAATAGTAAATAAGAAGTCTCTAAGAAATCAAATGGGTAGATAGCTAGTAGGTATTTTATATTAAGAAATAAAATCCAGGGGCTCCTGGGTGGCTCAGTGGGTTAAAGCCTCTGCCTTCAGCTCAGGTCATGATCCCAGGATCCTGGGATCGAGCCCCGTATCGGGTTCTCTGCTCTGCAGGGAGCCTGCTTCCTCCTCTCTCTGCCTGCCTGTGATCTTTGTCTGTCAAATAAATAAATAAAATCTTAAAAAAAAAAAAAAGAAATAAAATCCAAACATGCAGCTGCAACTATTAATTTTACCACTTTTAGGTCCTGTTAGTATTTCTGTTGCTGTTATGAACTGTAGTTTGCTGCAAGAAATGCATGAATTTTAATATTATAGAAATATTCTTAGGGAAACATTATTGAGTAGTAGAGAAATAAAAAAATGTTAGAAAAGTTTATCTTTCTATTGAGTTTCCCTAAACAGGCAGTTTGATTCCTTCAGTTTTGAGCTGAAGCAGATTATACAGATGACTGCCTGATAGAGACTTTGTAACTCAGAAAACTTTCTGTAATGGCTCCTTTAACATTAAATTTGCAGGACCAAGCAGCCTCAGGTAAGGCTGAGGGGAGGACTGTCCCAAGATACTGCTAATGATCAGTGATTATAGATACTAGGTCAAAGAGAAGTTAACAGCTTAAAAAAGCTAAATATTCTAGATATTCTAAATATTAAGCTAAATATCTTCTCCTACCCTGTGGTTCATTTGTTCACCTTCTTTATGGTGTCTTTTGATGAATGGAAGTTCTTAAATTTAATAAGGCTGAATTTATCAACATTTATTTTACAGGTTGTACTTCATTTTATTTATGAAAATTCTGTCCTACTCCAGGGTCATAAGTATAATTTTACATATTTCTTATAAATGTTTATGAGCTTTTGTCCCTGTCCTTCACATTTAAGGCCTCAATCTATGTGCATATTGATTCTTGAGTTTGATAAGGAGTAAGAATCTAGTTAATTTTCTTTCTGTGTGGATAGTCAATTTTTCAGCACCATTAATGAACAATCTATCCTTGTCCCTACTAATCTGTAATGCCACTTCTGTCCTATTTCAGGCTTCCCTGTATGTGCTGCTATAATTCTAAGTTCTCTATTCCGTTCCACTACTGTTCTACTTACCTTTCTCTACACCACTACCATTATCTTATTACTGCAGCTCTATAAGAAGTGGTGCTCTCTAGTAGGGGAAGTGCCCTCCTGCCCCCCCAGCACCTTGCTCTCTTCTCCACACACCAACTTCCTAGACCATCTCAAGCACCCAAAACCAGAACAGCAACCTTTCTTTACAGATTTCAATTCTTACAATTCTTGATCTCACTGTTGGTTTTCTCCCTCCAAAGCATGAGGCATCATCAACAGCAACTTTCGAAGCTGCTTAAAAATGAACAAGGAGGAATGTGCACCTTCTGGAAAAACAAGCAGAGACAAAGAGTGAGAATAAGAGTGGGAGAGAGATGAAAGAGAAACTATGAAAAGTAAGTGCTTTCAATAAAGATTTAAATCAAGCAAGAGCAGGTGAGAGGATTATTTCAGAATATTATTTTCCATTTCATCATTTTTTAAAATATATTGTCACAAACCATATCCTATCTTCACAAACAAATAAAACAGAGGCTTCTTCTAGAGTATCAAAATATAAGAAGACGAAATCCTCAGGCAATGTTAAGAAGTGAGGGAAAACATTTAACTCAAGTGCACCCCAGAAAAAAAAAAAGATAATGTCGGGGTAAGACTCTCACCTGAGAGCTTCTCTTACTGCTACTGCAGCCACAGGCAGTCCTAGAGACAATAAGATCACAGTGAGAAGGAAGGGAAGAAAGTTTTGGAAAGGGTAGCGGGCAATAGTTGTCAATTAGGGGGTGTTTCCCTAGAATGAGAAGCTCCAGGAGATAGTCGGTTGTGTCTACATGTAGTTCTAAAAACCATATTCACTAGCACAATATTATTTTGCATTTGATCTGAAAAAGAGAACAATCTATTGTTTTGATAGTACAAATTAGACAAAGCATTAACGATTCTCGGCTGGTAGAGTCAACAGTAAGTGTAATACTGATAGTAACTAACACTTACTGAGTGGTTACTACACTCCAGGCACTGTAGTAATCACTGTGGACAAAACACTAAAGTAGCTCTTGGTACAGAAACCTGAGGTCGTCAAAGGCTGGGACTTTACCCACTCAGCTCCTTAACCCTTGAAGATTGCCCACATGCACAATAATGCTTCTGAAAAAGAGCCTCATTAGTTGCCAAAAGAGCTGTAAGACCAAGTACCTTAAGTAAAAAAAAAAAAAGCTACTACAGAGTATTTTCCTATGGTGGTTTTAAACTAATCAAATTGAAGACCACCAAACCTTTGAAAGCAACTGCTGTGAACTAGGCAGTCAATTAACTGAGAAGAAGAAGAAGAAAGGAGGAGGAAGAAGGAAGAGAATGAAGAGAAAGTTCTTGTCCCTGAAGAACTTAAGAAAGAACCTGTAATAGCTACGCAATGTAAATGCTATAATGAGTATCCAAAGGAAAAAGTTCCTCTCTCTGCCTGTGGGAGCCAATGACGGTTTCATAGGAGAGGAGCTATTTTAACTAGGTCTTGAAGGAAGAATGGAAATTTAGCAAGCAAAGAATGGGATGACAGGGAGAGAGTTCCAGTCAGAAGGGACACCTCAACAAATTGGCAGGTATGAAGGAAAATAGAACAGCAGACAATCAGGTGGGAAACTGCTAGAGAGGTCAGGGGAAGAGAGAGGCTGACACTGTTGACAAGAGAGAACTACCAGAGGTTTGTCAGAGAAATGAAGCGATCACATCTGGATCTTCAAAAAAAAAAAAAAAAAAGCCCCTTGGGAAACAGTGTTGACAGATGGAAAAGAAGAGCCTGTATGTGGGAAGGCAGTTAGAAAGTGGTGGCTAGAAAGACGAGCAATGAAGGCAGTCTTAAACTTAACATGAAAAGTGAGTTATTCCTGAACAGCACACAATGAGAACAGAGCACAGCATATAAAACTGATACAGACCACAGAACAATGGAAAGTAAAACTATTATTGCTCAGCCTTATGTGGTGGTAGGTTTTATAATATAAATCCTTTCAAATATAAGTAGAACAGTTATCACTCTTTAACAACAAAAAAACAAAGAACACAATGGTGACTCTGAATCAACTCTTCTGGACTCACCAAAGTATACAGCTGACCAAATTTTGCAACCAGGGTTTTTTAGTCAGGCAGGGCTACAGACCCCACTGTAGTGAAAACTGGGATCTGACTGGGAACACCTGAATCCCCAGGTCAGTCGCCAGGAAAGACCAGCTATGCTCTCCACAGGGGCAGGTTTGGGAGCCAGTGTCTCAAATAACAACAAATAAGTCCTGGGACAAGGAAACTCTGTCTTCACTGAGAGGAATGAGTGAGCTTGCCTTGCCCTTCACAATAACGGATTCACATCATCCATATTTATGGAGTGCATGGCCCGTGATTATGTAACATTAAAGCTATCTAGTCTTGATATTTTCCCATTTAAACAAATATACTGGTTTTTTGAGGCTCTGACACTAAGCTGATCTGACACCATATTGCATGAGGTTACTGTGAAGGCTGAAGATCAGATCTTAAATATGTATGTCAAGAGCCTAACACTGTGTCTGGCACATAGCAAACATGCAATAAATGGTATTGGTTTATACTATTGGTATAAGGATATCATGACACTTTTACTTTCTCAAAGAAATTTGAAAGCAAAAATTCGAACTCTGTAAGGTATATTATAACTAGAAATAGATCTCTCATTCTGACATAAGAACCACATGAAATGTGAATATGCTCACACAGCGTTTGCAATTCATTGTTATATTATTCACCTTGGCAAAAATAAAAGGCCTGAATTAGGATAAACCTCACAAATACTTAAAAATAAGGTAATGACTATTTGTAAAATACTACTGGGTATAGACCTTCTTGATAGGTACAAAGTATCTGGCTTAAGTTTTATTATGCTGTGATTGTCAGAAGGCTTTTTGTACTCATGGGAAAATAAAAATTGAAGAATCTGGATTGCCTGAGAATTAAAAAATAAAAAATACACAGGTGAAGACTTGAAATCCTAGATCAAGACTTGAAATCAGGAAATAGAACTCAGGTGGCATACTGAACAAAAGTGTTCATCAATAGAAAACATGCTTACTGGGATGCCTCAAGTTCAGATATGCATTTTTAAAAAAGATTTATTTATTTGAGAGCAAGAGAGTGAGTGCGTGTGGGGAGGGAGGAGGGCAGAGGTAGAGGGAGAGAGTCTTAAGAAGACTCCTCAGGGAACCCAACCCTGGCTGGATTTCACAACCGAGAGATCAGGACCTGAGTTGAAACCAAGAATCGGATGCCTAATCACTGTGCCACCCAGAAGCCCCCAGGTATATATATCCTTTTATCAGAAATCCCAGCGTTATTTATACTCAAAGATTAGTTTCCTGCCACCCATAGGAAACCTTTTTCTTGTGTGATGGGGAGAGGAGGTAGGGTAAGGAGTGAATGAATAGTGGGGAAGAGAAGTGACTCTCATCTACATGGAGTTCCTATTCTATGGGAGCAGCACTACAATTTTCTGTATGAGACTGCCCCTAAGAAATCATGTACACCGTGGGTAATTTCCTCCCTTACCAAGGGCCCAAGTGTAAAGGTTATATGCACTCTCTGTTTCTATTAGTATGAACCATGGATAGAAGGATGGAAGGAAAGCAGGACACATTTCCTGAGCATCTACTATGTGCCTTACGTCAAACTAGGCATCATTTAATCCTTAAAATACCTCCTTCTAAGTATTATTAGCTCCACAAACATAGAAGAAACAGCTCAGAATTTCAACTTGTTTCAAGTCATCCATTTAGTAAGAGATGACTTAGGAATCTAAGGCCTCTTTGCCTCTAAAATTACAACATTCGCTCTATACCACAGTGCCCTTCAAAATAGTTTCCCAGAAAACAGAAGAGGAGAGAATTTTAAAAAGTGATAGGGGACAGTTAATTATCTAAGTGAGCAAACTGCGTACATCAGTAAGCTAGATCCCTTAACTCATTTATACCACTAATTCCAAAATATGTGATTTACGTTCAGTATTGCTCACAGAAATTTCTGACCTAGTCCACTCAGATAGTAAGTAACATGACAGTTCTTTTGGAACTTGAACACACCTTTCCCTTAAAATGTCACCATCTAATAATCACATTGATTAAAATAATGAGGATAATTTTACCATATTTTTGTAAAGTAAAAATTTTTACTAAAGTACAATATACAAATAAAAAGTGCACAATTCATAAACCACTCAGTGAATTTTCATCAAGTTAATACACATGTACGCACCACTCAGATCAGAAAACATTACTAGCACCCCCAAAAGTTTCCTTTGTACCCCTGCATCGTTACTTAGTTCCCTTCTCTCTCCTGACTTCTATTATCATGGATTAGTTTTGCTTGTTTTTGAGCTATAATACATTTTTTGTGTCTGTCTTCTTTTGCTCATTATTTTTGTGATAAACATCAACAGTTAATCTGTTTTCACTGTTGTACAGTATTCCAATATATGACTATGCCATAATTTATGTATCCATTCTATAGCTGATGAACATTCAGATTGTTTCTAGTTTGGAGTTCTTACAACTAGTGTTCCTATGAACATTCTTGTACATGACTTTTAATGCAATACTATCTTTTCTTCATTTGAAAATTTTCCTATTTTAAAAAATTGACTGTCTTTTCCTTCTTCAGAAAAGAAATGTATTATAAATTTAAAATTTCAAGAATCTGTATTGTACTAAATAAGTCAACATATATATTCTACCCTTTTTTTTTTTCTTTTTAAAGCAGGCTTCATGCCCAGAGTGGAGCTCAATATGGGGCTTGAACTCACAATCCTAAGATCAAGACCTGAGGTGAGACCAAGAGTCAGATGCTTAACTGACTGAGCTACCCAGGCATCCCAACAAAGGTATTCTAATTACCAGTCTTTTCAGCCAAGGGCTGGCATATACTTTGCAATATGTGCTGCTTTTAACTTTGGTGAAAAGTGATTTTTCAATAATCCCAGGCTATTCACCTAATCAACCTAATAAAAAGATGCATTATTATAGAAGCAATGGAGCAGGAAAGAAAAAGAATGAGGACAATACAAATGGCATTTCTGAAATGTTTCACAAATAATACAATAATTAGATTCAAGTTCAATAAACACTACCAGGGCAAATGCATCATGAAATCTGCTGGCATTGTGTGACTTCTCAAGAGCCATCCAATCTCTTGTGTGTGTCTTTCTCAGCCAAGACCTGCTTGCCACACGAAGGCAGGCCGTTATCAGAGTTCTTGAGGTTGCATGTGTGAGCAGCCAGTGTGAAGAGCCAGGTAAGAAACTATTAATTATTTTTTCTTTCTTTCTTTATTTTTTTGCCTAGCTTCTATCAACACATGAACAATAAAGGCAAAAAAGGTAGGGTGCCTGTGTGGCTCAGTTGAGTATGCGACTCTTGGTTTTGGCTCAGGTCATGATCTCAGGGTCCTAAGATGGAGCCCCATGCACAGCTCTGTGCTCAGCACAGAGTCTGCTTGTCCCTCTTCCTCTGTTCCTCCCTCTTCCCTTAGGTCGCTCATGCCTGTGCACATGTGCAGTCTCTCTAAAATAAATAAATAAAATATTGAAAAAAAAAAATAACAGGGTGCTTGGGTGGCTCAGTCAGGTAAGCATCTACCTTCAGCCCAGGTCATGATCCCAGGGTCCTGGGATCGAGTCCCACATCGGGCTGCCTGCTTAGAGGGGAGTCTGCTTCTCTCTCGCCCTCTGTCCCTTCCCACTGCTGGTGCGCACGCTCTCTCTCTCAGATAAATAAATAAAATCTTAAAAAAAAAAAAGGCAAATAAGATGACTCTAGTAAATCCATGAAACCTTCCAAGTTTGAGTCCGCTCTCACAAGCCTCTCACTTCTCCCACTCTAATTTTCTAGGCCCCAATACCTCTCATATCTCCTACTACTTATCCAAACAGGAGAGAGTGATATCCTTGCTTATGCATGGAACTTTTCTCTGCAACAATATTAACATTTCCAGGAATCAGAATCTTTGGGGTTACTGTCAACAGTTAAGGACTGAAAGGTTTAACCTATTAAGACTTCAGGCCTCTTATTATAGTGGAGAATTTTTTTTGTTGTTGTCTCTAAACATCACACTGCACACCTGAGGTTGCCTTTCATCACCTAGGGGTGAATCAGAAAGGACAGTTGGGTGTCTGAGCTAGCCTATTCCTTTCCCATCTTAAACAATTCACCTCCCATCCTTCTACTCTAAGATTTCCAGATGCCAGGGGCATGAATCTGCTCATACTGTTATCCTAAAAATGCCCCACGCTAGTGCCTTGATATGGACTTTCACCTTCTCTGTTCAGTCCCCCTCATCATCACTATAAGCTATGCAGCTGAATCGCTGTTCCCAGGCGGTCCTGCCTTTTGGCACAGAGCTGTTTAACTCTCTAGCACTCAGGGCACTGGAGAGAGCATGGGAAGGAGGTGGCAGCAGTCTGACAAGTGACATGGGGAAGGAATGGCAGGACGGAAGGGAATTATAAAATGAATCTCAGCCTCTAGGTGTGTCAGGTTGGAGGCAAGTCAAACTCCAATATATAAGGAAGAACTTTCTTTTTTTTTAAACTGTGTGTGATAGAAGCACAAATGTGTGTATCAGGTTAAAGGTGGTAATCATATGTGGAGAGAAAAAGTCAACACTATTTAAGCTCCTCACAACCAGCAATTAAGTAAAAAGAGATGAACTAACTCTGGCTAGGGAGCTCTGCATCAGATGTGAGGCTGGACTTGATGAGTTTTTTTTTTTTTTTTTTTTAAAGATTTTATTTATTTATTTGACAGACAGAGATCACAAGTAGGCAGAGAGGTAGGCAGAGAGAGAGAGAGAATGGAGGAAGCAGGCTCCCTGCTAAGCAGAGAACCCGATGTGGGGCTCGATCCCAGGACCCTAGGATCATGACCTGAGCTGAAGGCAGAGGCTTTAACCCACTGAGCCACCCAGGTGCCCCTGGACTTGATGAGTTTTAAGATGAACTTCTTCAGTCTTCCTAAGTGGTACTGATTAAAGGGGACCAGTATCTGCGTTAGGAAGTGCTTTGGGACTAAAGGAGCATTTGGCACATAGGTAAGATAACTCAAAGATATAAATTCCAAATGAGAGCCCTCAATAGGTTACACTCAAACAGCTAAATACATGAGGCCAGTGGTTCAGTGCTATGACTGAGGGGGTGCTACTCTACAAAGGCCCACCTACCTTGTTCTCTAAGTCATTTGGACAACTGGCCTCTACTCCTGGCCCTGATCTCAGTGTTGGCTCAGCCCTCCCTTCATGACAAGTCGGGAATGTGTAAGACTCTAACAGGCTACCCACTCAAGGTTCCAGACACAGATGCTGTACTGTCTCTTGACTCCTTGGAAACAAATCTTAAAACTTCCCACAAGTCCTTGTAAAGTAAGGTTATTACACAGGGTTTTTCTTCTTCCTATAAAGGCATGTTCCAACAAAACTTCAAGATCACCATTAATACAACTGTTGAAGGCAATAAATAAGTAATTTAATGATTAAAACAACATATAGCTTTTTCATTAAACTATCAGCTCTCTGGCTACCCTGAGTAATTAGTTCAAGGAATCAAAAGTGTTGAATTGAATAAGTGATACCAAAAAATCCTTGAACGGGATAGAAAAGGAACACCCAAAAATAAAGAACTAAATAAAAATGTTACTAGAGTGTCCTATTTACCAGACTTTCCAGTAGAAACTTGACACATAGTTCGCAAAAATCTGCTTAACCTTGGTAAAGCAATTAAAAGGTGATTTCCAGTAACTCCACTGCATGAATCAAATTATTGTTGAGAAGATAAATATTTGAAATTAATGGCTACTGAGACTTTCAACTCCCAACTCTCTGCAAACCCACCAGTCTTCTTTTTTGTTCTTTGATCCTCTGTGATAGAGAAACAAAGACTATCATTTTTAATTTCAAGAAAATCACACGGATGCTTTGTTTCCTCACTTAAAAGAAATGATGTGATAATATTTGGGCTATTTATTAATGAGTTCCATATGAACTAGATTTAACTTACAATTCAACCAACTATTAAATTATCTATTTCTTGTATTAAAAAACCCATAAATCAACATATAAATGGCTAAAAAGTGATTAATCTGGGTTCTTTTATTCCTATTTACCTCTGCAGGCAGAGCCACATCTGTGAGGGACCAATTCCCAAATTCATCCAAATACTGGAACAGACATTTTATTGGTGGAAGTGCTATCTGAATTGCCAAGCAAGCCCACATAAAAAGGAACCATTAAAGAGCAGCAACTTAGTTATCAGTGATATCAAAAGTTATTCACTCAACAAACAGTACCAGACACTCTGCGAAGTGCTGGAAATACAATGGTGAGTTAAATGATTCCTGCTCACAAAGCTTACACTATGGTAAGAGGAACAGATATCAATCAACCATATAATGGAGTGTAATTAAAAAATGAAATAAAGGGGCACCTGGGTGGCTCAGTGGGTTAAGCCTCTGCCTTCGGCTCTGGTCATGATCTCAGGGTCCTGGGATCAAGCCCTGCATCTGGCTCTCTGCTCAGCGGGGAGCCTGCTTTCCCTCCTCTCTCTGACTGCCTCTCTGCCTATTTGTGATCTCTCTCTCTCTCTCTCTCCCTGTCAAATAAATAAATAAATAAAGCAATTATAATTTTTTTTTAAAAGTGAAATAAAGCTTACAAGGAAAAAGAACACAATGTAAAGTAAAAGAATCTTATCTAGACAAACCGTGGGCATCAGAAAGGGCTTCCCTGAGGAAGTGATGCTTGAGCTGAGAGAGCTCCAGGACTGGAGTGGGGTGGCCGGGGGTGGGGGTTGTTGGAGAAATATGTGGGCAGGCATATGAGATTTGAGGTAAAGAGCACATGAAAGGGCCTGGGGTAAGGGTACCACTGTGTTTAGAGCACAGGGAACTAGGAGTACAAGGATAAGAAAATGGTAGTTTTAGAAAGGTCTTAAAATAGGAAGCAGGCAAATGGCCTCTACTATTACAGGGATTCTAGTAGGGGTTGAACAATATAATGCCTGTAAAGGAACTTCGTATACTGTAAAGCACCTTTACTTCCATTAGTAGTATTCACTTCCACTACTTTGTCTTCTAAATAAACTTCTGGCCTGGATGCCAAGTGACAAGCCAAAAGCAGAAGAGCTAAAACTAGAACCTTAGTGTTCTAATCCAGTGTTTTGCCCCTATATCACACTGCCTAAAAATGTCAGTGTTCATATCAGTTAACTAGTCCAATGTCTTTACCAGACAGCTAGTGCTTCATAATGACAACTCCAATTATGAGTATGTGTCAGGCAATTTTCTAAGCTCTTTATTTACATTAACTCATTTAATGCTCAATTCTAGAAAAAAGGCTCTATTACTGTCCAGATGAAAACACAGGGCTCAAAAAAGTCAAGAAAATTATTTCAAGTCATATAGCTGGTAAATGTTGACACTGTTAACCACAACACCACTCAGCTGCAGCTTAAAATATTTTACGTGTGTGTCTGTACATACGGGGGTGGTCAGAGAACAAAACTCACCTGTATAAAAAAACCACATTCACAGTATTGAGGACACGGATCAGTGTCTTAGTCACCCAGTGCCTGGGGTAGTAGTGGGGTTTGGCAAATACTTTATGAACTAAAGATGGATATAAGGGACTAACAAAAGACTTGAATCTAGAAGTAAACTGATTTTCTGAGGCTTTCCCTCATGTACCCATGTACCTCATGTACCCATCAGCAACTCATTTGATGGCTGTATTTTCCTTGTCTACTTTTTTGTTAAATTTGAAGATTTATTCTCCACTACCTTTGTCATACTTCACAGACTTTAGCCTGGAGATAGAGTGGGATTATGGAAAAAGGACAATGAACTAGTTCCAACCACTCTCCAGCCACAACTGGCCTGTTCTCAATCACTCCAGACACTTTCCCTCCTGGGCCTTTACACTTGCTGTTTTCTCTTTCCAGAACACTATTCCTTCCTTGGGTTCCTGCGTTCAAACGTCACCACCTCATGGAGACCTTCCCGGAACATCCAATCTAAATTAGTCTCCTCAGGCCTTCTTTAACACATCACTTAGTTTCATTTCCTTTCTTTCATGAAAATGAAAATCATCTTTAATCTTTAATCATCTCTTTAATATCTATTCACCCCAACTCCCACTTCCCTAGAAGGGAAGGGCAAGGGCTTTGTCTAGGTGGTTCCCTGGATGTATCCTCCAGTGCCCCAAACTAGGTAAATATACATTTAATCAACGAATGAGAATTACCTCAGATTTACCTCGGTTTTGTCAAGCCCTCAATATCCTTAAGCTTTCCACTCCTGGTGGCTCTACACCCCATTTTCTACAGGAACACCATTTCTACATTGAGATTCATAAAGTAGCCTGGACTCCATTTTCTGAGCAGAGCCCCTAAAACCATCTTGAGAAGGGAGGTCCAGCATGGCAAGAACCACCTCTCTCCCCATTTTACAGTCCAGGAAATTGAGCCTCGGAAGGGATTCGCCCGCGGCCACGCCGAAAACACCCGCAGGAGCCCGAAGGGTGTCCAGGTTCCGAAACGCCCTTCCCACGAGCCAGCGCCGTGGATTCAAGATGCTTCATCACCTTTATTACTATTGTTCTACCGTACTCATTCTGGACGCGCTCCAGGCAGAGGGAAGCCGCCAGGCCCCTTGCCGCGTCCCCGCGCGCCCCAGACTCTTAACCCAGGCCGCGCCCCCGCGCGCCCCGCCCCCGGCCCCGCCCCCATCGCCCCGGCCTCACGCCGCACCGCGGCCTCTGCTCCCGCCCTGCCAGGGCTCCCGCGCCCCGCGGGGACCGCCCCCTCCGGCTCGAGCCAATCAATAGAGCCTCAGGGGGTGGAGCCAGAGGCACCCGCCCTCCTATCTGGGCACCAATTGGTCGCGCCAGCCGTCGCTCACGAAGTCGCGCCCCGCACCCGCCTCCCTCCTTTTCCTCCACCCTCCCTTCAGGAAAAAACGGCGGTTGGGCCGCGGCGGTCTCCAACGGCGGGCGGGAAGCGAAGGGGCGAGGAGCCGGGGAACTAGGGAAGGAGGGACTGCAGGGAGGAGGAGGATGAAAGGGAGGAGGAGGGGAGCCCAGCCCAGCCGGAGCCATCTCCATCGAGAACAAAATGGCGGCGCTGGCGGAGGGCCAACTGTGAGGCGGGGCCGCGGCCATTCCCCCTCCGCCCCCACCCTCGCGGCGGCCGGGCCGGTCAGGGGGAGCCCGCTCGCTTCGCCCGGCCGCGGGCGGGGAGGGGAGGGGAGCGGCCCGGCCCACTATGCAAAGCGTCCGGCGCCGCCGCCGCCGCCGCCGCCCCGTGGCAAAGGTAAAAGGGTCGGGTTCAGCCGCCGTCGCGGCGGCTCCATGTCCGCGCGCCAGGCCCGCCCCCTCCGCCGCCGGCCCGAGCCCGCCCCGGCCCCTTTTCAATTTTACCTCAGGATTTGGCGCCAAAGCGGCCTCGAAGCAGGTCCCGTGTCTGCGGCGGGCGGCCCCCGACGCGGAGGGCAGGGCGCGGGGAGGCCGGGCTCCCGGCGTTGGCGGATGGCGGGAGCCCCGGGGCCGCGGGCTCGCGGGGCAGCAGGCGAGAGACTAGACGCCGAGGTGGGAGCGGGGGCGGCGGGGGCGGGCCCGGGGGCGCCGCCGGGGTCGCGGGGAAGGGGGGTTTGTTATTGTTTTTGTCAGTGAAAGGTCAGAGTTCGTGACCCCGGTGCCGCCGCCGCCGCCGCCCGCGCGCTGGTAGGAGGAGGGCGAATGTTCTTCTTCCTCTTCCCAGCGCCAGCCTCGCCGCGGCCGCGGGGGGCGGGCGAGCACGCGATTGGCTGAGGCGCGCGCGCGCACCGGAACGCCGCGGCCGGCGCTGGTCCATCCGGCCCCTCGGCGGCCCGCGGGCCCGGCGGCGAGCGGGCGGGAGCTTGTGTCGGCGCTGCGGCCCGGGGAGCCTCCGCCCCGGACTGGGCTGGCGTAGCCCGCGCAGACGCCGGGCGAAAATGAAATTTCAGTGCCGCGGACGCGTCTGTTTTCAGGGCAAAGGGCCGGTTGGTCGTCTTAAAATTTTGGGAACGCGGGGCACCGTTATTCGGGTGCAAGCCTGCGAGCTTCTCCAGGCTAGGAGGTTACTGTGTTCTCCCGGTGATAGCCTCCATCCCGGCCTCCCGCTGAGCTGAAGCCTCTGTGTTTGTTGATTGAAGAAGCAGTCTCAGAGCAGACAGCCTGTAGGTTGAGTGGGTGGTTTATTGGTGGGTATTGAATTGTTTGTGCCCTACTCTTTACGGATGTTTTAAAATTAGGTTTTAAAGGCCGTCAGGTTCCGGCAGTATTAGGTAAAGTATTGAAATCGTCCAAAATCTGTTATTTATGGGCTTCTAGTGAACACGTGACCCAAATCTTAAGTCCTTCTTTCCCCGTTATTTGGAACAGGAAATAAGTGTGTGTGAAACGACTCTTCAAAATTGCTTAAATACATAAAGAAAATCGTTTCTCTCGGTCTTAGGAATTTGGGGCTGTAGGTTTTCTTTAGATATTTCTTTTTTTAAGTCTTGGTTTTGACTTGCTTGGGAGGTGTGGATCACTTACTTATCTTAGATGCCCTGAAATGTTTCTGCTAGACTCTTCGTGATCATCATGCTTTGTAGAAGGAAGATTCTTTGCTAATTGATTTTTTTTTCTTGCATTTTTCTTGTTTGTTATGGATAAATACTGATCCCAAGATGGATGGGTTAACCTTTTTTCTTAAACAGTTGTCCTTTGATCAGGCTGACCCCAACTTTGAGTATTTTGTTCTATATATTATAATTCTATCTGATAGGAAATGCTTTAAATGCTTTAAACATACCATTTTTTTCTTTTCCCATGTTCTCACCTCGAAAAGAAGTAAGTGGGGAAGAGACTTAAATTTGTAATGTCTTGGTGAACCACACAGATCCTGTACCTGGAAGGGGACTCAAAAAATGATATGGTCCAGTCCTCTTCTGGCAGGGAGATTTTACAGGAGAGGTGGGTGAGAACAAGAAAGGTCAAGTGATGTGTGCCTATGGTTAGACAATATTTTGATGGTAAATCCTTGTAAACATGGACTGTTTTTACAATTGTACTCTTATTCAGAAGTTACTTTTTAATGTTAAATAATGCTTCCAGATACAATGTAAAAATTCATGCATCAATGAGTTTTAGGTTTTTCTTTTTTTAAACAGTACAATTACACAAATTTTGAAGTAAATACTAAACAGTCATTAATGTTTCTCTGATGGCTTATCATTAGCACTGTGAACAAGGCACAGTTATTTCATTTTACTGAGGTGTAGGATCTGAGGCCTGGGTAAAGTAAGCAACCGGCATAATGTTACAGGTGCAATAAGGGAACCCAGTGACCTAGTCCTTTTGACCTCAAGGTTTATGCTATAAAACCACGCTGTTATCAGTGGCCTGCTGGTAATAGCAATCAGTAGATGTTCACTTAAAGGTTAGTTGTTTAATGTTAAAAGTAATGTAGAGAGCTGCCTGGGCGCTCAGTGGGTTAAGTATGTGCCTTCAGCTCAAGTCAGAATCCCAGAATCCTGGGATTGAGTCCTGCATAGGCTTCCTGCTCAGCGTCCTTCCCCTTCCCACACCCCCCCCCCGCCCTGCCCCGCTTGGGCTCTCTGATCTCTCTCAAATAAATTCAGTTAAAAAAAAAAAAAAGAAAAGTAGTGTAGAAAGGTTCATAATCTTGAGCAGCTTTTCTTCCCTTGAAAACAGATGCACAGGTACAGAGACAGATTGTAAACAATATCAGCAGGTAACAGCCCTTTGCAAGCTGAGATCAGTGCTGCCATGGTGCCATTTTTTTGCTTCGTTGTGTTTTTTCTAGACATCTTTTTAAGAAATTATTTATTTTAGCAAGAGAGTGTGCATATGAGGTGCAGGGGTCAGAGAGAGAATCGTAAGCAGACTTCCACTCTCTGTGTGAAGCCTGTATTGGGGCTCAGTCCACGACCCTCAGGTCATGACCTGATAAAGAGTCAGAAATCAAGAGTCACCCAGGCGCCCCTCACTATAAGTCTTTTTAGTGACAGTGTTTTAGTGGCTTTAATCACAAAAAATATTCAAGTTGTAGTATACTAGCTATGCTTTTTTTTTTTTAAGCTGTCTGTTAGTAAGTATCCACATTTGTATCAATAGTGCTTTTAACATTGTTTTATCTGCCTTTAAATGAAAGGGTTCTTGACTGGGAGGATAGTAGAGTAAAGAACTGCCAGGCCCCAGTGGTTGTGGAGCAATAGGCTTTGGGTGGGGCCTTCCATCAGCACTTCTGAGCATCACAGGGAATTCTGATGTACACTACTGGCCTGAACCGCTGATCTAATTCCAAAAATGTGTGGCAAAAGAAAAATAAGACAAAACTTTGTTTTGGTTTTTGAAATGCAATTGCTGTTTTTTCAAACTGACCACTACTGAAGATTATTCATTCACAGGGATGGGGTCTTGATAGGAGTGATGATCTATCTGGCAGTGTCCAGCTGTTGTGTGTACATCTTCTTGGCACCTACCCAGACTGTGAGCTCTGTCTCAAAATGCCTTGTCCCTCTCTATTTCAGCCCTTACCACAGTACCTAGTAAAGATGGGTATTTACTGAAACAGTGCTTTCCCCAGCAATAGTATATGGTAAATAATATTCAAATTATCATCCCCACCCTTTAAAAAATTTTTTTTAAGATTTTATTTATTTATTTGACAGAGATCACAAGTAGGCAGAGAGAGAGGGGGAAGCAGGCTCACCGCCGAGCAGAGAGCCTGGCGTGGGGCTCCATCCCAGGACCCTGGGATCATGACCTGAGCTGAAGACAGAGGCTTTAACCCACTGAGCCACCCAGGTGCCCCATCATCCCCCTTTTAAGATGAATTCAGTGAAAGCAAAGTTTGGTGGCTTCCTTGAGCCAGGATGTGAGCCTGGGGCTGTTCACTCCTTGCCCAGTGCTCTGTGGATGTGACCCAGGTGTTCTGAGACCCAGGAGTTCCTTTCTCTTCCCCCTTTGTTCTCTGGGCAGGTCCTTTTTTATCACAACACTTAACTAGTCTAACTAGTTAACACTAACTAACTTCAGTCAGTGATTAACATGTCTGTGAGCTCCTTAAGAGCAGGAACAATGTATAGTTTCGTTTTGTGCATAGCACAGAGTAAACATGTTTTTTGCCATCCAGGGTTATTTAAATAATAAACGTCCATGAAGACCAAATTTTGGTCAAATAGTTGCAGTTGTGCTAAAATTTTCAAATTACTATTATTAAGCAAAGATTTTTTTTTTTTTTAAACTTGTAAAGATACTGCTTTTGTGGTAGCAGAAATGATGATTTTCCTTAATTTTGTAGACTGGGGAGGCTTAATAATTACCTTTAAGTTTTTATGTATATCTCTGTAGCAACTTTTCTGTAGTAGCTTATGCTTCATTGTTATGTATAGTAATTTATGAAACTTGTTTGTATCATTTATATAATTGACTGTTTATAAAATAAACTGTTAAACCTCCTATAATTCTTTTTAGCCTTAATTTTTAAGAACGTGGAATCTACACAGATGTAATCAATGAGACCAGATTGCATGTTCCTTATACTCACATTATCCTGTTAAATCTTCACAATAACTTTGTGAAGTGGATGGTATTATCTTGTTTTTATAGCTGAAGTGGCTGAGGCCTTAAACGGGAGCATAACTTCTCCAAAGTCACATGGCTGGCAGGTGGAACATTTATTCATAGTTATTTCTGCTTATTTCTCCTCTTCTGTCCTCGAGGACTTTGAAAAGAAAACCGTCTTCCCACCTCCATGATTCTGTCGAAGTCAAGCTCTGTCACAATAGAAGGCTACTTGGAGAGGTTTCAGATTCTATATACTTGGTCCTTGCTTTTCCCAGGAAGAGAAAAGAGACTGAGCCTGTGGTAGCCTGGTGGGAATGCACAATGCAGGGACACTGTGAGAGTGAGTTTCTGAGTCCCCTCCAGGATGGCTTTTGCTGGGAGTTCCTGACCTGAGGCTTCCTGGGCCTCAAAAAGATATTAATTCAAAGTTGTATTTGGCTCAAGTATCTTGGAGCATGTGGAAAATCAGATTATCTTCTCAGAAAAATGTACCTGCTCTTGGTCCCTTGTTTTAGAATGCAGTTCGCCTAATTAGGAACTCTCAATCTTGAGGTTGGAGTTCTTTATTAGCCCAGTGCCACCACAAGAGTTAATCACTGAGGCCTGCTGGCCTTTTACTCTCGAAATATAGATAGTGGCACTCCCTGCGTTTCTTAAAGAGATTATTTCAGCCCCACAGCCTGTTCACTACAGGCCAGGAAATGCACCTCGAAGCCAAAAGTCTCTTGGGAAAGGCTTTCTTTTCTGTGCTTTGTTTGGATCCCGTACTTCATCTTGGGGAGAGCTAGGATGCTGTCCTGAAGCTTCTGGCCTTGGGGAGGCTCTGGTTACGCTGTCATACTGTGTCTACACAATAAATCTCTTGGTTCTGCCCTCCAGTTTGGCCCCTCCCACACTCTTCTCTAGTTTAGGTTCTCTCTGGCCAATTGTCATGGTTTCCTAACCTTCCAAACCAGTCCCTACCAGTTGTCCCCTCCCCACCCACCACCCTCTCCCTTTCCCCTCCCACTGCCTGAGTGTTCTGAAACAGCCTTTACGAGCTCCTTCTATTAATAAAGTTCTTTAATGGCTCTGTACTGCTTAGGACTGAAGTGAAAAATATGCCTGAAGTGGGGACGGGGGGGGGGGGGTCTGGCAGGTATTCTAAAGGAGGTCAGTAAGCTGAGATGAACACTATTAGTGTGTTAAACGGTCATAGTGACACCTGGAGAGCTCACTAGACTTAAAGGAGCAGCCCTTCAGTCACCTGGAATGCAGCCAGAAATGGATTTTTCAAGAGAAGCCAGAAATCCAGATTTGTAAATGAACTCTCTTGACTTTGAAATGTTGGCAATTTATAAGTGGCTTTTTAACTGTGCAGGACAAGCATCATTTCTTAAACATGGTCCTGGGTCTCAACTAGTTTGGGATCTTTGACCAATCAGATGAAATCTAAACTGAGCCACAGCCACTGAAAGTCCTTCACAGTGGGTCTTTCCAGACCCTGTCAGATTAGAGCATCATTTAATGGTAGTATTACAGTAAAAACACTTGAACTCGGAATTTTGATTCCTTCTATTGAACATACATGTTGACCTGTCATGTAAAGGGAACTTGGCAGGCAGGAGACAGGAGCCCATGCCTATAGGTTGTATGCAGTCTGTGTATGTGTGTGTGTGCGTGCGTGCGTTGTGGGTGGCAGCAAGTTCCTCTTGTAGTTCTCATTTTTCCGGAGCATAAATTTACTGTCTCCTGCCAGGGTGGGGAAGGGCAGTCACTTGTCTCTATAGAGTGGGGTCAGGGGATCTGAGGGTCTCATGACTACTTACAGTGACTCTCGACTGATCCTCTTGTTAGTCTTTCCAGACACCTGTGCCTCCAAATCTCCAAGCCTTTTGAGAGCAAGGGCTGGTCCTTGTTCTCACTGGAATCCCTTCCTACAGGCAATTTGGTTAGTTTTCTCTGCTAAGTCAGCTGCCACTGTCTGTACGTATATCCTCCAAATATGAATTGACCATTTTGATACCTTATGCCTTTTCTTGCATTTTCTTTGTCCTTTAGGTTATATCTTTTTATTCATTTACTGCCTTTTGTAGTAGGTTTTGGGAAAGAAGCCGAGAAATGTGTGTTTCCTGGTTATCACTGCAAAACTAATTACATCCAAACTCTCTGGCTTAAAAAACACTTTTTAAAATTATCATCTTGTAGTTCTAGGGGGCTCAGATAGGAGACTGTCTCTGGAGATCTCTTGTGGTTGCAGTTAGAAAGTGGCTGGAGCTAGAGTCATCTGAAAGGCTTCCTAGTCTGTCTAGTAACTGATGCTGGTTGGCAGTATGAATCATGCCATGTGACCTCTCCATGTGGCCTGGGCTTCCTCATAGCATCTTGGACACATTCCAGGAGGACACAAGAAAGCAAAGTGGCATTTTTACCTAAGTCACTTCCTCTGCTACTCCTTGAGCCATCACATAGGTCTGTCCAGGTTCAAGGCGAGGGGATGCATACTCCACCACTTGATGGGAAGAGTATCTAAGTCCAACTGTAGGGAGAATGTGCAGGAGCACATCTGTTAGGGCAGCCATCGCTGATAGAATAGACTCCATCTCACATGTGTTTTTGTCTTTAAATGGAAGACCAGAGTGGTCTTTCTAAAACAGATGTTTTCTCTCCTATTTTAAGGCATCTGGAGGACCCCCCCCCATCTCATTGCCCCACATCCCCTAGAAACTATGGGATAAGGGCAGTGGCTCTGAATGACCTGGCCTTTCTTGTCTCATCTGTTTTTGTGTCTTCTTCCCTGTACTTTGATGACTCTGAACTACCCCATTTCCTGAATATGTCACATGGTATCCTACTCATTCTCACGCCTTACTCCTCCTGCTCTCTACATCCAGGGACTTATCCAACCCCTTTTCTCCTTAAGGCAAACCCTCTTCAGAGGTCAAGTGATACCTCCACCCAGAGATTTCCTAATCTGCCTCAGGCACAATCCATTCACCGTTACCGGTTCTCCCAAAGCCTCTTCTCATCCTCTACGGTAGAGAGTGTTTGTACCTGACTTCTCAGGGAGTGAACTCCTGCAAGTTAAGAACCATGTCTTTAGTGCTCAGTACTGTGCTAAGTCTGCTGTCACTGTTAAAATAGCACCTGAGTATTGCAGTGTTCCAGAGTCCCTTAGCATTCTCCTAGGCTTAGGTGCACAACATTCAGCCCTTCCTCTCCCTCTTCTTCCAGCAGTCAACTGAAAATTTCTAGCACCAGGAAGCACAACTCCGATCATATTAACCTTTCTTTCCAGCTAATTAATCCTGGAAGGAAATATCATGTATTCTTGAGGCTCGAGGTTTGTTGAACAAATTTGATTTGTTCATAGATGTTCATTTATGACTTAGGTAATCAACATTTCTCTGTATTAGGAGTCAATATTTATTAGTCAACTGTGTATCAGAATTTCAATCAGCAGAGTCAGTTTTCAGAAAAACTGAAAATTAATCATCTTTCAGCTGAGGATGATGGTGGTGGCAGGGTACAGAGTACCCTGGATGTCTCAGCATATTTCAGATTTGCCATTAAAGGATTGTGGGGCTTTAGAGGAGATCCAACTCTGTGAGTCTGTTGGCTCCTAGGTCAGGTGAGGCCCCACCACCTACAGAGGATGGGGGGAGTGTGGAAGGAAGAATGTGGAAGCACTCTTTCAAGTGGTAAATTGAGGCATTCATGAAGGCTGCTGAACCTCAAAGTTCAAAACTCTTGACTGCAAGGCTCAAAACTCTTGACGGAAGCCCTGAACTAAAACCCCTAAATTATGTAGACAAGAAACTTTGAATGTTGAATGGACTTTGTTAAATTTATTTAAAATTTTGAGATGTGGTATTTAGCAAATGTTGTATTTATTGTTATTTTCTTCCCCAAAGAGAGGACTTGTCAAGGAACACTATGTTGCATTAAAAGTTTTATCCCTATAGCTTTCTTAAACGAAGAAGAAAGAGACTGTTCCCTTAAAAATTTTCACAAAGAAATGTCAAGAGACATTATTGAGCAGAAAAGCAAAGCTTTCTAAGAAATGTGATTTAAGGGGAGCCTGGGTGGCTCATCCAGTTAGGTGGCTGCCTTCGGCTCAGGTCATGATCCTAAGGTCATATGGGATCGAGCCCCACATCACGCTCCCTGCTTGATGGAGAGCCTGCTTCTCCCTCTCCCTCTGCCTGCCCCTCTGCCTACCTGTGCTCTATCTCTGTCAAATAAATAAATAAAATCTTAAAAAAAAAAAAAAAAGAGGCAAGGAAAAATACTATTTAAAGGGCCATTTTTGGGGTGCCTGGCTGGCTTAGTTGGTTGAGTGTCTGACTCCTGATTTCAGCTCAGGTTATGGTCTCAGGGTCATAGGATGGCCCCTGAGTCAGGCTCCATGCTTAGCTGGGACTCTTCTTGAGAATCTGTCTTCCTCTCCCTCTGCCCCTCCTCCTGCTCAAACGTATGTTCTCTCAAATAAATTTTTTTTTAAGGCCATTTTTTCACATCTTTTTGTTAGGAGGGGATGTTTCTTTCTTTTTTTTTTTTTTTTTAAGATTTTTAAAAATTTATTTATTTGACAGAGATCACAAGTAGGCATGGGGGAGAGAAGCAGGCTCCTGGCTAAGCAGAGAGCCCGATGCGGGGTTCAATCCCAGGACGGTGGGATCATGAACTGAGCTGAAGGCAGAGGCTTAACCCACTGAGCCACCCAGGCGCCCCTAGGAGGGGATGTTTCTGATCCTGTATACCAAGGGATGGACTCATAGGATGAGCCAGTGATATCTTCATAATTGTAAAAATGGAAGATCTTTGTTGGGTGAAAGGTTGAGATTTAAGAGAAATTAGTCAAATTGGCACAGTGAAAGCTAATGGTCATTTTCCACCCTGCCCCATAAAATAAGATTCAGGGTCACACTGAGTGGTGTTATAGCTGTATTTTTAAAAGAGCTGTCTAATTTTATGCCTATAATAACTTCCATAATTATACATGTTGGAATAATCAAGTCTCATGCTTTGGGGTATAGCCAATTACTGTAGCGATCAAGAAGTAATTTATTTTCTCATGTACGTTGCTCACAGCAGGGCAGCTCCATTACACATTCATGGATTCTAGTGTGGTATTGTTAGGAGTTGTTAAATACAGGCCACTGGATTTGATGGGCCACAGATTTACTGGAGATGGCAATTCTTTTAAATCTTCATCTGCTTCTTGTATTTGTTACTTTAAAAGGAGTTCTTAGGAACATACAGACTTATTGCCTATACCTGACCACAAGACAGACTTCTGGATACAGCTTGTTGGTGAACACATTAGACACTGAGCCAGATCCTTCCTTCTTTTCCCTCTGAGTCTACCTTTGGAGAGAATGTGAACTGCACTTTTGAAGGTGAAATCCTAATTTTGAAGAGAACTTGAGGTCATTTAGGGCAGTTGTTCCTTGAGTGGGGAAGTCTTTATATAATAAACCAGAGTAATGGTCACTGTTGAAAATAAGCTTTGGAAGCCCCTGGCATAAAACATGTTGTTATTCTAAAGTTCTATCATATTTGCAAGTCTTAGCTCCTGGGTAATTGTTATGATTTATAATTTACATATACCAGTAACAGGTGTTTGTTACTTTGCTTATAGGAATCTGGTACCTTAATTGCTACTGTATCTATTTCCTGATCGAAACTATATCTGTAGCTTTACCATGAATTTTATACCTTTTCTGTCCTTGTTATATGTTTGAAGCATTCAAAAAATGAAACTGGCAATGTCCTTACATTTGAATATATGTCTTTAGTAAAGTCTTTTGTTTTGGCTTACTATATGTCTAACTGCAACTTTGTGCTCATTTTTTTCTTACCTGACACTCTTAAACTAGTGGCTTAAAATTTTTTTGAAAATAAGTTTTGGGGACACCTGGGTGGCTCCGTGGGTTAAAGCCTCTGCCTTCGGCTCAGGTCATGATCCCAGGGTCCTGGGATCGAGCCCCACATTGGGCTGCTCACTGGGGAGCCTGCTTCCCTTCCTCTCTCTCTGCCTGCCTCTCTGCCTACTTTTGATCTCTGTCAAATAAATAAATAAAATCTTTTTTAAAAAAAGAAAAGTTTTGACCATAATCTAGAAGTATAAATATATTTTACAAGCAGTAATATCATGTATACGCACACACACGATTGAAACCAAAAAGGTCATAAAATAGTCTGTGAGGAGGCGAGGTCCACCCTGCTGGGTTCTGCTGGGCTGTCCACAGCAAGTGGGTAGGGTGGGGCTGGGGGCTGCAGCTGGTTGTGACCCACTGCATCTCAGTCCTAGAGTTTAAAAAACAAGGCTAAAAACCTTATTCACGGTGTCTTTTGTTTCTTTCTCTGTTCTCTCTCTCTCTGCTTTCTTAACATGGATTTTACTTTGTATAAGCCTCTCTTTCACTCTTGTAGACGTGCTGCCTTTCTATACTTGCTCTATTACAACAGTACCTGTGAAGGACTATCAAGCAAATTCAGCCTGTTGGCGATCTGTTCTGTCAACACAGGATGCCCCTTCCTGTACAGCAGCACCAGATTATCTGTGCAAGGAAGAAACTGAGGTCACCTAGGGAACTTCCTCCATGGCCCTCATAGCCCTGCATTATGCAAATCCAAACCGTAGTCCTCTTTCCAAAAGATGTGATCCTAAGAGTAGACTCTGGGGGTGGATCCTCAGCAGCTCTCCTCCCCTCAGCCTGTAAGTAGCTTAAGAAAGGGCAGGCATAAGTAAGTGTGGCCCTAGAGCATCATGGAAGGCCTGCTGGGTGCTTCTAAGGAAAAGCTAAACAGGAGGATAAGTTCCCCCTCCCTGGTGCCTGTGACCAGGGAAGCTTGCAGCCCAGCCACCAGTGGCAGTCACTCATCAGTCTCTGGAGAACCAGCCCTGGAATCAAACTGACACTGGACAGCAAATGAGAGAAACCTTGGTTCTTAGAGGTGCTGTCCAAGTCTGAAACTGCCCTGTTTTTGGACCTCCTCTTGTAAAGCTAATCTCTTGTTTAAACCAATTTGATGTTAGTTTCCTCTTACTTGCTATTGAAAGCAGACTTCTTAGCCTGGACACCTCTTTCCTTTCAACCTACCGTGTGTGTGGAAGCACAAAAACTCCCACGATTACAGAAGCCACAAAACACGGTTGAATCAGTTAACAGACTATTCTAGTTGCTGATTCTGACTGTAGCAGAACTCAGACTCTAACTTAGTCCTACCACTCCTAGCCCAGGTGACCTCAGTCCCCATTTAGAGCTTCAGTGTTCAGCGATGATATTTATACTGTCAGCCAAACGAAAGGTTGGGCTGGATGAAGAAAAGACTCTGACCTCATTACCCTTCAGTGGTGGTAGCAGGGCTGTTGGTGACCTGGGCACCGGTCCGCATGACATATACCCAATGATCCAGCCTCAGTCCACACCCACACATGGGACCAGGCTGCATCCAAGGGAGAATATGTGGTCAGCTTGTCTGTCGGCCTGACCACAACTCAAAGCCTATTTCTGGTATGTGCAAGAATTACCGGGAGCCAGGAACTCGACCGATATCCCCAGATACTTTGTTTCTAGTGTGCTTTATATTAGTAATCATGAGTGGAATTCTTCCTATGTACTAAGACCAATCCAGGCTGGAAATACATTGCAGGGAAGGTGTGAAGCCACTAGAAAGTGCGTTCTTGCTTTCAGTGCAACTCCAGTTTAATTAAATTTTACAGATTCTGAGAAGCAGGCAGAGGCCAAACCTGCAGAAGTCTGTGTTTTCTTGAACTACGTGTGAAGAGCTCAAGAAGAGGTCATTCAAAACTGGGGGGAAAGACCTGATGACCAGAGGAGCTCAGTCTGCCCCTGCCGGGCCCTCTTTGGGCCTGGTTTCTTTCTTGCCATTTCCATGCATAAGAAAGAAGGTCTTCTTTGCATATTGTCTTCATCTTCTATTGTCATAGAGCAGGGCCCATTACTTATTTTCCCTTTGTACAATGCAAGCCCGTCACCATGGTATTATGGTTTCCAGTCTACTTTCTTGAATGTTCAGTTTGTGCTTTACCCCTGAACTCTTTGGGAAGCTGAAATGGCCTCCATGTGATTGGTGAAAACACTCGGGCTTGAGCTAATGAAGTGAGTGACTTTGCCCAGGACCTGTGTACTCTCATTTCTGGGCTACAGCTTGGCACAGAACTGCTTCCTCCCTAGAAACACAGCCTTTGTGGAAGGCACACAGCAGAGGGGCTGCTCTGTGACCAGGGAGCAGGTGGGCAAAGCAGATACCACGGGGGCCTCAGGAAGCGTGGTTGTGGCATCAAAGCTGCCATTTCTCAGGGTGCAGTGGAAAGGAGCACCCTTACGCCAAGTAGGTTATCTTCACCTGAGTTATTCCAAGCAGGCCCCATGAACCTGTAAAATGGGCTGGACGAAGAGAAGGTCTGGGAAGGAACAGCAAAATCAGCTAGAAACTGGCTGAAATTGAAGAACCATGGGAAGGACAGGTAAGAATGAGTTACAGATGGGTCCCTGCCCAGTCACATAGGAGCTGTGGAGGATCTTAGTGGCCCATGCCACTTCCATTTATAAAACTGATCCAGTAGGTTTCATCTATAACCCAGGTGGTTTTTATGAGGCACGTACTCACTGAAAAATAAAAGCCCCATTACCTCTTTTCGGAGTATCAGAAATAGAATGTTATATGGTACAAGAGGCCTTCAGATGACTTCCAGATGTGTAATTCCACCTGGAGCCCAGAAACTGACAATGACCAGTGGCACACAGCAGATTGGGGAAAATCCCACTACCTGGTACCGAAGTCTTGCTGTGCTTTTAAAGACTCGGAGGCTCTAGACGTCCCACTTAAACATGTCTAATGATGAAGTGGTTGCATTGGAATTGATCCCTCAAAAATTAATAAAAAGATCTTTCTGATCACTTAGTTTGAATCATTAATTAAATGTTTAATGCAAACATTTTAAAAGAAATTGCAAACTAGAAAAAAAAATTCCCCTGAAAATATTTAATGTAAATTACTCCTTGAGATGGTGATTTTTACAAAAGGTTTGTCAGCAAATGCCATTTTGTTTAGGGGACAGGACATCAGGAAATGATGTGATTGTTTTCTATTTCAATGAGAGTAACAAGGAATCCCACCTGCCCTACCCCCATTCTTCTCTGTGTAGAAATTTGTCCAGCATGATGAGCAGCGGTCATCAAAGGGAGGCGGCTGGGCCCCAGGTGCCCAGAGAATATCTTCAAGTCACTACTTCTGTGCTCCCTCACTGTGTCCACAGCCCTTGGCCAAGACCCCTAATTCACCTTTTGATTGTATCTTTTCTCTCTTCGCATCTCTTTTGAGGCTTTGGTAATACAGCCGAAGGATAACCATGTTGAAAACAAGCCCAGGTTCTTTTTCACATAACACTTGTCAGCTCATGTTGGGTAAACACAGGAAGGCACACAATAAATTAAAGCACGCCCTGTCTCTTCAGAGTGTTGGCAGTGACCTCCAGGGTGGGGCTGGGTCTGCCAGCAGCCGAGCATCCAGCACTGGGGTAGTGTGAGGACCACCCCAGGAAGGGGGCGTCCTTCCTTCATTAAGTCAGGTCAGTGTGCAGGTCTCATGATCAGTGGAGGAGAAAATCCTTGCCTTCTTATCCAGTGCAGTGCGCCCTCCGCAAGGAAGACCCTCCCCTCTGAGCGCCACTCACTTGGCCACTTGGCAAGGCCCAGTTATGTTTGCACAAATCATTTGTACGTACACCCTTATTGAGAACTGGCGGCAAATTAGTCCACAAGACTCTGTCTGCTCCTTACTTAAGTAAATCACTTGGAAAACATAGAACTGGAGGTTGTAGCTCAGTAAATCAATAAAGTGCTTTCGATGAGGGTAGCTGTTATTTATCAGTTGTTTCTTGTTTCACCTGAGGCACTGATATCAATGCTATGAAAGGTGATAATGTTTACCACTAGTAAAAATTGTAAAAGCTTGTTTCCACTAAAAAGGCTGCATTTCTAAAATGTACTTTTTTCTTGTTGTTTCCACATCTTTACGCTACTAAACATGATCTCACTACTGGGTAAGGAAATAGTTTATGCTGGGGTGGCTTGGGGTTGGGCAGGGGGAAAACACGAGAACAGAAAAGGAGCGGTTCATAAATATTCCTTAAGGGTTCCACGTGTGACGGTTAGAGAGGGGGTTACGGCAAAAAGGATGAGGCCCCATGCCGAATCCAGATGTCAGTCCCGATGAGTGGAGACACAGATTGGCTTCTGGAAGGGTCCACATTCAACCGAAGACTTTATTCTGAGTCCACACGCTTGGTAACTGCTATAACACACTTGCGTCTTCCATGGCCTCAATCCACCTGTAAAACAGGAGAGAGGAGACAGTTAAGAGTCACAGCTCTGAGACTCTGGTCAGAGAACCTACAAGTGACCAGGCGGACTTGGTGACTATTAGTCTGATGTCGAGGACCATGTCATATTCATATTTGTTTCCCTAGCATTTAGCAAAAGGTCTGGAACACAGAGCAAAGGTTTGTTGAATCAAAGCATGCCTATATGAACGAATCATGATAATCTTTAAAAAATCTCACAACCAGGAACAGGTAGTTCCACTGTTCTTTGGGCCGCTGTAGCCCAAAGGGATTTGATGGCACAGGATGGCTGGAGCAGAGAGATGCCAAAGCCCTGGGTAGCAACTTGTTTCCTTCTAGAGGGAGAGGCAAGGAGATACAGGCCTAGTTATTTGGGTACCTTTGAGCTGAATTGTTATCCTCTGCTTTAAAACTATAAAATAGGGTTTTCTTGTGGTAGAGGTGAAAAATTGGTCCTACTTCACTGCTGCCCTCTTCCTTCTCTGGGGCGATGGTGAAACCGAGCAGGGGCATGCTCTCCATGGCCACTGTGTCCTACAGAGGGCAAAAGGGAAAACGATATTAAACATGGCACTACAGTCAACTGCTCAGCATTTACTGTTCCCTCCGATTTCAGATGTGTGACAAGCCCTTCTATGTGAGGCATGCTTTGGCAACAGTGGAGTAATAACCACACACATACTCTTCACCCCCTCTTCCCACCAGGACCAGTCATGAGGAGAGAAACTTAACATTCTGTCACAGCCTATTAGGGTCGAGGCATTTTCATCTTTATATTACCTTGTTGAATCTTTACAACAATCATAGAAGGTGTCACTCTTGTTCTAAGAAGTCACTGAGGCTCAGAGATGGAGAAGGTAAATAACTCCCTAAGATCGCACAGTTGAGTAAGGGGCAGAGCCAGAACTTGGACTCACGACCACCTTTTAACACTGCATTCTTTCTACTGACCTGATTAGTCAGAGACTCTACTTTCCAGAATTACTCCAGATAACATACCCTATACTTATTCCCCCATGCCCTCATCCACAACGTCTCAATATGGAGGCACTTAGGGCATCTGTGCTATAAAGTTGCTAATAATGTGATGAGACGTACACAGAGAACATAAATGGATCTTAAAATCACAATATTCACTGGAAAGGATTTTTGTATATAAAGGATATATTTACACATATATTTATGTGAAAATACATACTCATAAAATACAACTTTATGAAACCACACATAGACAAAGATATAATTAGTTAAGGAATTAGTTAAGATATAAGTAGTTAAGAAGGCTGTGGGAGGAGGAGGAGTTGAGGTTGTGTATAAACACAATTTTCAAAGACTGCTGGATCAGGAAAAGCATCTGACAAAACTCAGTATTAATTCATGATTAAAAAAAACCCTCAGCAAACTAGAAGGGAACATCCTTAAGCTGAGGGCATCTGTAAAATACCAACAGCTAACATCCTACTTAATAGTGAAATACTGAATGCTTTTCCTGTAAGATTGGGAACACAGCAAGAGGGTGCTCACTCCCACCAGTTAAACTCAAAATTGTACTGGCAGTCCTAGCCATTGCAATAAGGCAAGAAGAAGAAAAAGTTCAGCAAAAGAAGAAATTAAACTATCTGTGCTTGCAAAGGACTTTTTTTTTTAATTACAAAATAACTACTAGAACCAATAATCAATTTAGCAAGGTCACGGGATAACCAATTTTTTAATTATCTGTTTACAGCAAACAACTAGAAAATAAACTCCATTCAAAATAGCATGCAAAAAATAAAATAGGAATAAAGTTAACAGAAATGCAAGAAGTATGAGATCTCTATACAAATCATTAAAAGAAAAACTAAAGAACTAAATAAATGAAGATTTGTACCATCTTCATAGATCTTAAGATTCAGTATTGTTAAGATGACAACTCTCCCTGAATTGATTCAACAATCCCTGCCATAATCTCAGGCTTTGGGGTAGAAATTGACAAGTGTATATGGAAACACAAAAGACCTAGAATACCCCATACAATCTTTAAAAAGAACAATGTTGGAGGGGCGCCTGGGTCATTCAGTCAGTTAAGCATCAGACCGGTGACTTTGGCTCAGGTCATGATCTCATGAGTCATTTGCTACTTAATGAAGGCACCAAAATAATTCTATAGGGAAAGGAAACTCTTGTTTTTAAACAAGTGGTGGTGGAATAACAATATCTATGTGGGAAAAAATGAGCCCCAACCCCTGTCTCACACCATACTCAAAATTAATTTCAGATAGATCTGAATGTAAAAGGTAAAACATTCAAGTGTTCAGAAGCAAATACAGGGGAACAACTTTGTGACTTACAGTAGACAAAGTTTCTTATGATATGAAAAGAAGTAGCCATAAAGGAAAACACTAATAAATTAGGTTTCATTTAAGAAAAACTTCTGTTCACCAAAGGACCAGAACAAATTCATTAAGAAAACGCACAGACAAGCCACAGACAGGGAGAGAATATTCACAAAACATTTATCTGACAAAAGACTAGTATCCAAGATATGTAAAGAATTCCTGTAACTCAATAAGACAACTTATTTTTAAAAATGTGCAAGACATGAGAAGTGTCTGAACAGACACTTCTCAAGGGGAAATACAGAAATAGCCAATAAGCACATCAAAAACATCATTAGTCACTATGGAAATCGAAATTAAAACCACACTTGGAATGCCTGGGTGGGTCAGTCATTAAGCGTCTGCCTTCAGCTCGGGTCATGACCCCAGGGTCCTGCGATTGAGCTGTGCGTTGTCATGCTCCCTGCTCAGCGGGGAGAGCCTACTCCCTCTCCCTCTGCCTGCCACTCTGTCTACTTGTGCTCTCTCTAGCTCTCTTGTCAAAAGAATAAATAAAATCTTGAAAATAAATAAGTAAATTAATTAAAACCACACTAAGATACTAGTAAATTAATGACTGACAATGCCAAATGTTAACTAAGATGTGGAGCAACCATAACTCTCACTCTTACATACATTGTTGAGGGGAATATAAAATGGTAGACCACTTTGTAAAAGGTCTGTAATTTCTGATAAACCAAATATATACCCTCCTGTGATCTAGAAATTCCAATCCTAGGTGTCTACCCAAGTGAAACAAAAACCCATTTTCATATAAAAACCTGTATACAAAAGTTTAAAGTGGCTTTATTCATAATCAGCAAAACCTAGAAACAACCCAAATGTCCTTCAACTGATAAATGGGATAAACCCATGGTGGTACATTCACAACATGGAAAACGACTCAGCCATAAAATGTAATGACCTACTGCTGTTTTCAAAACCACGGATGAGTCTAAAATGCCTCCTGCTGAGTGGAAGAAGTCACATTTATATGTGGTTCTATTTACATGAAGATTCTAAAAGAGGTAAAACTAATCTGTGGTAGAAAAAATTCAGAATGGTGTGCTGCCTCTGGAGACAATGGAATAAGGTGGGGATACACAGGTAAGTGACAGGGGTTCACGGTAGTACACACATCAAAACTGGCTATCCATTTTATCAAACCTTTTTCCTTTGATGGAATTTGACAGTTTAGTCCTATCACTGGCATGGTCTTAATAAGAAATTGTATTAGTTCTACTTTGGAAGTGTACTTAAAACCCACCTTTTTAATCAGTTTAGGGTGTCACTTCCAATGACAACCGTTGCTCAGTGCCAAGAAAACGGACACTGAGAATGGGTTTTCCATTCTCAGACAGGATTCATATCTTTGGTGGTTATTTAATTATCACTAACCTTCATTCACCTGTCTAAGCCAGAATTTCTTCCCAAAGAGTGGTCCATGGAATGGGATAGTTCATGAGACACTCCACAAGGGCCTGTGGTTGGGCCAGCTTGGGAAATCTCATGTCAGAGATCCACAACACACCTGGGTACATTACAGATTCTGAGAAATACTCCCACTAACTGCTTACTCAGGGTCCCCTCAGAACCCAGCATTTAGAGAAACCCTGTGAGCATCCTGTATAATACCTACTTTGGAAGATGCTGCCCTGGGCTGCAGGTGGGCAACGTCACATTTCAGTTTGTTCTGGCAAGATCGAAATTCTCCTCAGCTCCTCTGTGGGCATATCAGCGAGGGCTCGGCTCACACAGCACTGGAGTCAGTCAGGTCCACTGCCAGTCCCTCTCTGTGTCCCTGCTGGCCTCTGGGATTCCCTGAGGGAGGGGCAGGCTGCTACCATCACAGCTGCAGGTCTTTTGTTAAGCTTTATGCCCCCAAAAGAAATTGTCTTTTGCACCTTTGCCAGCATCTGGGGTCAGGGTAGAAGGGTCAGCCCTGTGCTGATGTGAATATCCTCCTGGGGTAAAGCACACACCCTCTGCGGCTGGGCACTGAAGTCCCATTTTCAAAGTGGGTTTAGCCCGTGGAAGCCACCAGATGGTGGGACCTAGACATGGAAATCTTTCAAACTATCCTCCAGGTCCAGCCTGGGGCAGGACCAGACAGCACCCTGCTGTATAACCATAGCCCACACCTGGCTACTCCGGAAGCAGGCTTGATTTCCAAGGCCCTCCTACTTTTTTTTTTTTTTTTAAGATTTTATTTATTTATTTGAGAGAGAGGGCATGAGTTGGGGAGGCAGGCAGAGGGAGAAGCAGACTCCCTGCGGAGCAGGGAGCCCAATGCGGGACTTGATCCCAGGACTCTGGGATCATGACCTGAGCGGAAGGCAGACGTTTAACTGACTGAGACACCCAGGTGCCCCAAGGCCCTCCTAAATGTTAATGTAAAGTAAGATGCTCTGTAAAAAGTATCAACTTAAGCTTTATTTAGTAAAAACATTACCATGAGACAATGTAGTTCCCTGATAAAAGAAATGCACAGAGTAAGAAAGCGTGGTAGCTTCCTCCAAGCCATTGAATTCTGTCTGTCCCAAACAGCGGAGGTGGAGAGCAGAAAGCAGCCTGCTCTCATGGAGAGCCTGGCTTGTGCTGGATGCTGGGCCTGTGACCTGCAAACACTTGGGTGCACAGGCCAGCATGCCGTCCCACCTCATCTCCACAGAGAAATGGTAAATTCTGACAACTTGAAACCTATACATGGTTGTGTATCCACAGCAACACTCAGCACAGGGTACTGTGCAACACAGACTGGAGGGGCGTGGAACTAGAAACCGGATCCAGTCTGACACCGCCCTACAGGGGACGGGGTGTTGTGCATGCCCAGAAGGACATTCTGACGCAGGAGCTTAACCAAAGGGCCTTCGGAGGTGAGAAGAGAGAAAGCACGAGCCGCCACTACCTCACTGGCCATGTAGGTGTAGAGCACTTTGCCTTTGATGACAAACCAGAGCTTCTTCCAGTGCCTCTTGCCTTTCTTGCACCGGCTGAGATAGCCACTGATGGCGGAGCCCTCTCCAGAGGCAGCCACCTAACAGAAGAGAAGCAGAGCAGTCAGGGCACCAGGTGGTGAGCACGGTTCAGACAGAGCGAAAATGACACTGCAAACCAGCTGGCAGAGCGTTTATCCTGCTTTGAAATCTGAGATGTGGATGAGGTCTTAGGATATGTCCAGCACCTCAAAAGCAGCAAAACAGTACCAGGGATTAAGATAGTACTTACTGAGTGGACCCAGGAGACACAAGAGTCAAAAACCACCTTCAGGAGTGCTGCCCTGAGTGGGGTTTCAGATTCTTGGCTCCCACTCCCCAACCCCCAAGGACTCATAATATGAAGCTGCAGATATCTGGGGGAAAGGCTCTTCCTTCTAAAACTGATTCCTACCAGAGTTAATACCTGTTCTTATCAAACTGTTTAAAAAAAAATAGAAAAGGAAGGAACCTTCCAAATTCATTCTATGAGGCCAGCATTACCTTGATACCAAAACCAGATAAAGGAGCCACCAAAAAAGAGAACCACAAGCTAAATATCTCTGATGAACATAGATGCAAAAATCCTCAACAAAATACTAGCAAACTGAATCCAACAATACATTAAAAAAATAATTCACCACTATCAAATGGGATTTATTCCTGGGATGCAAGGGTGGTTCAATATTTGCAAATCAATCAATGTGATACATAACATTAACAAAAGCAAGGATAAGAACCATATGGTCATTGCAAAAATGTAAAAAAAGCATTTGATGAAGTCCAACATCCATTCATGAAAGTAGGTTTCCATTCAATAAAGTAGGTTTATAGGGAACACACCTCAACATAATAAAGGCCATATATTAAAAAATGGACAGCTAATATTGTCCTAAATGCAGAAAAACTGAGAGATTTTCCTCTATAGTCAGGAATAAGACGGGGATGTTCACTCTCATCACTTTTATTCAACATAACATGGGAAGTTCTAGCAACAGCAATCAGACAACAAAAAGAAATAAGAGGCATCCAAATCGGGGATGCCTGGCTGGCTTAGTCGGTGGGGCATGTGACTCTTGATCTCTTGGTCATGAGTTTGAGCCCCATGTTGGGTGCAGACATTACTTTATTTTTTTTTTAAAGGTTTTATTTATTTATTTCACAGAGAGAGAGATCACAAGTAGGCAGAGAAGCAGGCAGAGAGAGAGGGAAGCAGGCTCCCTGCTGAGCAGAGAGCCAGACGCAGGGCTCGATCCCAGGACCCTGAGATCATGACCTGAGCCGAAGGCAGAGGCTTAACCCACTGAGACACCCAGGCGCCCCAGACATTACTTTAAAAAAAAAAAAAAAAAAAGACATCTCCAATGGGAAGGAAGAAGTAAAATTTTCACTATTTGAAAATGACCTGATACTATATACAGAAAACCCAAAGACCACCAAAAAACTGCTAGAACTAATAAACAAATTCAGTATATTCACAGGATACGAAATCAATGTACAGAAATCTGTTGTATTTCTATACACCAATAATGAAGCAGCAGGAGAAATTAAGGAATCGATCCCATTTACAACTGCACCAAAAACAGTAAGATACCTAGGAATAAACCTAACCAAAGAGGTTATACTCTGCTGAACTATGAAAACTATAAAACACTGATGAAAGAAACTGAAGATGGCACTAACAGATGGAAAAATATTCCATGCTCATGGACTGGAAAAACAAATATTGTTAAAATAGCTGCGCTACCTAAAGCAACCTACATATTGAATGCAGTCCCTATCAAAATATCACTAGCATTTTTCACAGAGCTAGAAAGAAACAATCCTAAAATTTGTGTGGAATCACCGAAGTCCCCAAATAGCCAAAGCAAGCCGGAAAAGGAAAAAGCAAAGCTGGAGGTATCACAGTTCTGGACTTCAAGTTATATTACAAAGCTGCAGTCATTAAAACAGTATGGTACTGGCACAAAACCAGATACAGAGATCAATGGAACAGAATAGAAAACCCAGAACTGGATCTGCAACTATATCGTCAATTAATCTGGACAAAGCAGGAAAGAATTTCCAATAGGAAAAGATTGTCTCTTCAACAAATGGTGTTGGGAGAACTGGAAAGCAACATGCAGAAGAATGAAACGAGACCACTTTCTTAAATGCTACACAAAAATAAATTAAAAATGGATTGAGACCTGAAACCATAAAAATCCCAGAAGAGAACAGATAGTAACTTCTTTGACACCAGCTGTAACAACTTTTTTCTAAATATGTCTCCTGAGAGAAACAAATGCAAAAATAAACTATTGGGACTTAATCAAAATAAAAACCTTCTGCACAGCAAAGGAAATAATCAACAAAGCTAAACGGCAACCTTTGGAATAGGAGAAGGTAATTACCAATGACATATCTGATGAGGGGTTAGTATATAAAATACATAAACCTGGGGCACCTGAGTGGCTCAGTGGGTTAAAGCTTCTGCCTTCGGCTCAGGTCATGATCCCAGGGTCCTGGGATCGAGCACCACATCGGGCTCTCTGCTCAGCAGGGAGCCTGTTTCCCCATCTCTCTCTCTGCCTGCCTCTGCCTACTTGTAATCTCTCTCTCTGTCTGTCAAATAAATAAATAAATCTTTAAAAAAATACATAAAGTACTTATAAAACTCAATACCCAAAAAACAAATAATCCATTAAAAAGTGGGCAGAAAACTGAACAGGTTTTTTTTTTTTTTTTTCCCAAAGAAGAATAAAGATGGCCAACAGATACATGAAAATACATTTGTCATCACTTACCATCAGGGAAATGCCAATCAAAACTACAATGAATTACCACTTCACACCTGTCAGAATGGCTAAAATCAACAACACAAGAAACAACAGGTGTTGGTGAGGATGTGGAGAAAGGGGAACCCTTTTGTACTGTTGGTGGAAATGCAAACTGGTAAAACCAGTGTGAAAAATAATATGGAGTCTCCTCAAAAAGTTAAAATAACCATTCTACCATCTAGATCTAGCAATCACACTACTGGGTATTTACCCCCAAAATACTGAAACACTAATTCACAGGGATACATGCATGCAATGTTTACAGCAGCATTATTGGCAATTCCCAAGATACAGAAGCAGCCCAGGTGTCCACAAATTGATGACTGGATAAAGAAGATGTAGTAAATACATACACTGGAATATTACTCAGCCATGAAAAAGAATGAAATCTTGCCATTTGCAATGACAGGGATAGAACTAGAGAGTATTATGCTAAGTGAAATAAGTCACACAAAGAACAACAAATACCATATGATTTTACTCATATGTGGGATTTAAGAAACAAAACAAATGAGCAAAGGAAAAAAAAAGAGAGTAAACCAAGAAACAGACTCTTAACTCTAGAGAACACACTGATGGGGTGCCTGGGTGGTTCAGTCATTAAGCGTCTGCCTTCGGCTCAGGTCATGATCCCAGAGTCCAGGGTTCAAGTCCCACATCAGGCTCCCTGATCAGCAGGAAAACTGCTTCTCCCTCTCCCACTCCCCCTGCTTGTGCCCTCTGTCTTGCTGTGTCTCTCTCTGTCAAATAAATAAATAAAAATCTTAAAAAAAAAATAGAGAACGCACTGATGGTTAGCAGAGGGGAGGATGGGGGATGGGTAAACTAGGTGATGGGGATAAAGAAGGATACTTGTGATGAGCACCACGGGTTGTATGGAAATGTTGAATCACTATATTGCACACCTGCAACTAATAAATACTATATGTTAACTAACTGAAATTTAAATAAAAACTTGAAAAAAAACACCCCACACATACATGCTCAAAAAAATAAATTTGATTTTTACACTTGAAATTTTTAAAAAAGATTTTATTTATTTATTTTAGAGAGACAGCATGCATGAACACAGCTGGGGGGAGGGGCAGAGGGAAAGAATCTCAAGCAGACTCTGTGCTGAGTGTGGAGCCCAATGTGGGCTCAACATGGGGCTCGATTTCACAATCCTGAGATGGTGACCTGAGCCGAAACCGAGTCAGATGCTCAGCTGACTGAGCTACCTAGGCACCCCTGATTCTTTTTTTTTTTTCTAAAGATTTTATTTATTATTTGACAGAGAAAGAGATCACAAGTAGGCAGAGAGGCAGGCAGAGAGAGAGGAGGAAGCAGGCTCCCCACTGAGCAGAGAGCCCGATGCGGGGCTTGATCCCAGGACCTTGAGACCATGACCTGAGCCAAAGGTAGAGGCTCAACCCACTGAGCCACCCAGGCGCCCTTGATTCTTACACTTTTAAGCTCATCTCTTATATTTAAGGATGGATCTTCTTTATGATGTTTACTTAAAAGATCTTATAATCTTCCTAATGGGGAGTTTTAATTCCTGTTGTTATTAGTAGAAGTAGTATTTGTCTGCTGTACCGTCTTTTTGTGGGGTTCAGAATATAACACAGGTTTAGAGCAATACCAGTATGGGGTTCCAGCCCAGGTTCTCCCAGTTATTTGATGGGCAATGTGAGCAATTTACTACTTCTAAGTCTAGTTTCCCTACTAGCAAAACTGGAATTAAATGACATAAGACAGGTACCTGACAGGTGTCTGACCCATGGAACTGCTCATAAATACTAATCTTACTATTGGAGCAAGAAGGCCAGGTTTGGAAATAATCTCATCTGACTGTCCCATTTTACAGATGGGGAAACAGGCCTAGAGGAATGGTCAAGTCCCTAATTAGTTGAAGAGAGGGTAAGAACTTGGATCTCTTGGCAAATACTCTGAAGGTCAGTGAGCTTCACTGCAGGAAAAGGAGGCCACCACCAGCCTGGGATTTTTTTTTTTAAGATTTTACTTATTCATGAATGAGAGAAAGAGAGAGAGAGGGAGGGAGAGAGACAATGAGTGGGGAGAGGGGCAGACAGAGGGGAGCAGTAGATTCCCTGCTTAGCAGGGAGCCTGACTCGGGACTTGATCTCAATACCCCAAGATCATGACCTGAGCTGAAGGCAGACACTCAACTGACTAAGCCACCCCAGATACCCAGCCTGGACTGTTTTAAGAAGTACCAGGAGGGGCACCTGGGTGGCTCAGTGGGTTAAGCTGCTGCCTTCGGCTCAGGTCATGATCTCAGGGTCCTGGGATCGAGTCCCGCATCGGGCTCTCTGCTCAGCGGGGAGCCTGCTTCCCTCCCTCTCTCTGCCTGCCTCTCTGTCTACTTGTGATCTCTCTCTGTCAAATAAATAAATAAAAATCTTAAAAAAAAAAAAAAAAAGAAGTACCAGGAAAGGAGCCTGTGTCTGCCACAGGTTCCAGGACTCCCAGCACCAGACACTGGCTTTCTCTCCCTGCACTTACCCTGCAAGGGAGAAAGGCAGAGTGGGCAGAGTATGTTAGTGGAAAGCAATTCTGACCTCTCTTTCTGGCAGGTGCTTGGGGAGGCAGTATTTTCACAGGTTTTCTCATGGGGAGCAGGACTTATTGCAAAGGTGGAGCTCCGGGGGAAAGGGGACAGGGCAGCAGGTAACAGGGTGGGACACATTTCTTCTGGGGCTGCTGCAAATCCTACTAAGCGCAGTCTTTGCTGGATAATAAAAAGGTTGTTACTTTGAGCAAAAGTTACCAAAGGGCTAGCTAGGACACCAGCATCAAAGCAGCTGGACTCTAGAAGGCTAAGAGCAATGGTTCTCAAACTCTGTGCTCACGGAACACTCGGGTTCTGTAAGCCACTACCCCAGCAGGAATGAAAAGGTGATCTTTTCTCAGTTGGTGGAAAGGGTTATTAGTTAAATAAATGAAGCTACAACCTACAATGTAAACAGTATGAGATTTATAGGTGTGAGCAAATGTGGAATGATAGCTAAGAGAAATTAAGTGTGAAGGGTGTATAGAAGATTCAGTATAATTTGTTATCTTTCCAGTTAAAAAAGAGGACCAATGAATATACATCTTTATTATGTATATGCATTACAATTTCTGGGAGGATCCATAAGAAGCTTGCTGGTGGTTACCTCTGGGGGTAGGTGGGAGTGGAGGAGTTCAGAGAGGGAGAGAAACTCATGTTTCAGCAGGTATTCTTTTGTGTTGTTTTGAAAAAAATTTTTTTTACCATGTACGTGTTCATTCCCAAGATTTTTAATATGCAAAGGAACTAGGTGAATGAGTAGAACTGTACCCCTTTAAATTTTCCATACTCTAACACTTTTTTAAACCCTTGCCACCTGCTACTCAATAATGAATATTAATGCAAAAACTTGGAAACAGCTGATCACACTTCTTTTGACAACTTGTATCTTCACGCGCACACATTTGTTTCTGATTGTGACCAGAATATAGACATATAATCTGGCCCTCCTTACAGGATGGACTAGAGTTTAAGCAATTCTGAGACTTCCTGCAGGCAGTCCCACACTGTCCAGGAGCCTCAGCACCTGAGGCCTTTTGGGACCTGGAGGCTAAGCGGACAGCACAGCTCCGAGGGCCTGCTAGGGGGTGCTAAACCAGGACTATGGCTGTTTTAGTTAGAAGAACCCCAGTGATCTTTACACTACCCTTGGGGACCAAGTCTAAGCCATGGGACAGGAGAGAAAGTAAGGAGAAGAAAAGAAAGACTCGGAGGGGAGAGAGGTATGGGAAAGACTTCTAGCACCATCGATAGTTAGGGTCCTGCCTTCTGGCACCAAGCAGGCATGTTCTCAGTCACGCCCAGGAGGCAGGGCATGTTAGTGGTGAGCTGGGCCTGTCACTAGTGTCTCCCATTGGGAATTCTCTTTGTCCTGAAGAGCTAAGCCAGGGTTGGGGGCGGGGGAGTTGTGCAGGGAGGTCTGACCCTGTCCACTGAGGAGGACCATGAGTCTTCTAAATCCCTTGCCTCCCACACAGGCAGTCCACCTGCCTTACCTCGGTCAGGGCCGAAGGGACCTTCTTCTGCTTCTTGAAGGTCGAGGGGTTGATGCTGTGGAAGACGGACGAGAAGGCACTGCTCGAGAAGCGGGGGGAGGACAGGGGGAAGCTCATGCTCACGGGCCGCTCTGAAACCAAGACAAGACACAGGGAAGGGAGGTGAGTGTCCATATAGACAGGGATGCAGCTTGCTTTGGAACGCCAGTTCCCATAAAATTAGAGCTCTGGGTCCCTCCTGAGACGGGAATCGGCCTCATTATGGGATTTAGGTGTGACCAGAAAGGCAGGCACACTCCCTCTGCTGACACAAAGGGCATGAAGGCCAAGAGGGAAAGCTTTATCTGGGTGCTGGCTATACCTTCTTCACCTGGGCTGTTCTCTGTTATAGCCTCCGGTGGCCCCAGAGGGAAGTCTTTGGTTTCAGGCGCAGTATACACTTGCTGTCCCTCTGGCCCAACCCTGCCTGGGCAAAGCCTGTACCCTGAGCACAGCCTCTCAGGGGCTAGCTTGGCTTCGTCAGCCTTCTCTATCACTCAAGGAGCCCTCAAGCCCTTCCCCGATCCGCAACTCCTTGGCTGTCTCAAAATCCTTATCCTGGAAAGTTCCCACAGAACACATGCCTATAGAACATTCTTGAACAGAGGATCACCATGGCAAAGGAAACCCAAAGAACCACACCTGCCGTCCCCTTCACAGAGAGGCACCGGCCCAGCATTTCCCAGGCTTAGCTGCCCAGAGACCCTTCTTCTGGGCATGCCTATTGATATCCCATGGAGCCAGCATTTCGGGAAACAGTGCTGCGGGTGTGGGTTTAAACCCATTTCCTCCTCCAGGGCTGGTTTTGTTTTGAGCGTCCCCAGGAAGAGTGGTTTCAGGCGCCAACCATGGCCAGTGAGAAGCCACCCGGAAGAACAGTGGTCCCCAGGTTACCTCTCAGCAGGCCTGGGACATCCCCGCCCCTCTTCTTCAGCTCCCCATAGCAGCCGTCACAGACCTTGGCCATCCGGTCCTTGAGGTACTTCAGAGGGTACTTGTTTCTTGAACAGTTCCGGCATACAATCTGCGAGCCCGGGTGGGGACACACATTGGAATAGTGCGTGTGCATGTGCACAGGACCAGCATCCTCTCCCCTCTGCTGACTCACTCCCTGTCTCTCCAGGGACTGTTCTGAGCACAGGACCATGCCAGGTCCCCCTGCTCTCCCATCGTGGAGACTCAGAGTTTCTGTGCAAGGGTCTATCAGCTTTTCTGATGAGCCCTTAGCCAGGACATGATACTTTTCCTCCAAAGACAGTAACTGTATGTGCCATGACTTTCTTTTGGGAATGGAGTGGTGTAATGAAATGGGATTTGGAGCCCTGGTTTGAGGCTATCAGTCAAATGGGGCTTCACAATCGCTACCTCAAAGGGTTAGTGTGAAAACACCCTGCTCTTGGCCCAGCAGTACTGCTGGGTGCCCCTGAGTACCCACCCCACATGACCCTATGCTCACACACACCCAGATAAGGGGACTCACCTTGCCACAGGCATGGCAATGATGACGCCTCAGGGTGAGGGAGAAGTCGCAGCCACAGTTCATGCACATCATAACATGTGTGACAGGCACCAGAGTGGGGGGCCTCTCCCCCAGGCTGACCCCCAGCCTCTCCCGTATCTGCAACAATGGAATGGGGTGAGCGGCGTGGTCAGGAGATGGTTAGATGGGTGCCCTTTCGCCTGTACAGGGTGTGTATGTGTGGGAGGATTCTAATTCTACAACCCCTCACCCCACCCCACTGCATCCTCCAGCATGCTAACCTTGGGTGAGAAACAGCCAGCTGGAGGTGCTGCACCTGGCCTGCACAGTGACTGCCTGACCATGGTGGAGTTGGTGCAAGGGGTGGGAGGAGGAGCCCAATGGAAGGAGCTGACAGTCCTTCTGGGTGTGGGGGCAGCCCCCGAAACTCAGGGCTGTAAGGCTGGTGTCAGGTGGGTCTCTGGACCCCCACTCACCTCCACACTGTGGTGAAAGGCAGCCAGAGCCTGGGCCTTATAATCCTCAGGGAGGGCTCTGCTCAGACAGCTGTGCCACTCGTCCCGTTCTGCGCAGGAGCTGTGGGCACAAAGCGGCGTGAGCAGGGCATGCAGCATGCACAGTGGCTCGGCCTTGCTTCTTGGTGTAGATCAAGTCCCCCCACCTTTCCCTTGGCCATGCCTCTCGGTGCCTGAGGTCCTGCCAAGCACGGGCCGTCTGCCAGACCGGCCTAGATTGTATCTGGGTACCTCTACGAGCAGGGCAGCCAGGGCAAGGAAGCTATTCTCTGGGCATGCTTGTTTCCCTGCAACTCAGGACTGTCACCACTATCCCTAACTCCCAGAGCTGCTGTGGGGAAGAAATGACATGTGGGCTTGTTAATGGCAAAGCACTGAGCAGAAGCAAAGGGCACGAGGGAGGCACAGTAGGTACGACCCTTAGGAGGGATGGGAGCAGGGTGCAGAGGGCTGTGTACACGAGAGAAGGAGGGGTAGGCAAAAATGGAAAAGTTTAACATCCCTGTCACCCCATCATCCTCCTCATTTTCCCACATAGCTTCCCAGACACACCCTCACCCAACTTCACAATTCCCAAAACCCATTCAGGATTTTCTGAATGGTGAGCGTTGTCCTAGAAGGCAGCAGGGCAAAAATTCTCCCAGAGCCCACTAGGTGGCACTCCCACCCTGAGTAAGAGTGTGGCCTGCCCCAGGAAAGCCAGGAGCCAGGACCAGGTTGGTCTGGAAGGGAGGTGGGAGGAATGGACAACCAGATGCCATGTCCCTGAAGGAACATGTATGGGTCTGCCTGTCTCCTGGAAGCTTCAGCATGAAGTACCTGGGCATGCAGGAAGGTGACCAGTTGGTCAGTGACAGTGGCTCCTGGAGGCCACTGGCCAAGGGGCAGTGCCCCTGCCTAACAGAGATGGGCAGCCTCACCTGAAGGGCTGATTGTGGCCTGTCCCCACCCACACCTCACAGCTGAACAAATAGAAACCATACTCTGGCCTTCTCAGGCCCCTAACTTTACCTAGAGATGAGGAGAAAAGATGCCATGGAACCCCATCTAGGCATCACCTCCTCCAGGAAGCCTTCCCTCACTTCCCCAGATGGGTGGTTACTCCTTTGAATTTTCAAGGTTTCTTCTACCCACTCGGGCAGTAGACAGTAGTGGATAAGAGATCTGGGTCACACAGTCCTGCATTTGAGCCCCAGTTCCCCCTCACATGGCCATGTGATCCCTCTCAATGCCCTAATTCCCTATGCATGGGAGAAGGCTCAAGCCCCACAGCTGAGAGTGGCAGTGGGGTCAGAGGAGGGGCCTGAGACCCAGCAGGTGCCCAATGCATGTTACTCTTGTCATCGACACTTTTAACTATTACAGCAGTTATGCTCTCTATCATGACCTGTACATAACTCTCCTGCCCTTCATGCAGGCCTCCCCCAAGCAAGCTCGGTTGAACTCTTGTGTCCTCAGCACAGGACCTGGCACTGAGGAGTGGCTACTAAATGCTGAAGGAGTAAATGCAATGCATGAGAACGTATCAGTGTGCGTGCATCCTGGAATCACTACCCCACCCAAAGGGCACTGCAGCCACCCCCAGGGTCATGCCCTGGCTGAGAGGGGAGACACCCTTGCCTTGGACACTGTGTCTCAGCCCCCACAGTGGCCCCAGTAGGGGCCACATCTGCCTGGTTTCTGAGCCCAGAGACTCGAGTTGGCCCTGCCCTGAAAGAGGGAGAGGGGGAAGCTCTTTTGCTGCCTCGAGTGAGTGAGGCAGGATCCCTGGGTAGACGAAGGCCTGGAGAAAACACAGACACTGCTGATGGAAAGGCCACACCCCCAAACCAGGGAAAGGCAAACCTTGAATGCTCATTCATTATGTTTTTCTCTCACTCTTCGGATAAGAAAGCCTAAAAGCAGACCACTTCATGAACTGAAGTGTACAATGCATTTCTTACTCGCCTTAACTTCTTGCATTGCTGTAAAGACCCAATAATCTGTAAACTTTTAAAACATGAGATATTATTGTTACAGTTAAATGATAGGCTCTAGAAAATAAGTCCCTTGACTTATATTATAATACTAAAATAGAAATGACACATCCAATTTGTTAATCCAACCTTTAACCACACCTGTAACATCCTGCCCCTCTCTCCCCCAGACCCTCCCTCTACCCACCACCCCATACCTCGCAGATAGAGTCAGGCAGGACTGGGAAGTCTCGATCTTTAGAGCATATGGCACTTTCTCCATCACAGGGCGACTGACCTGGAAAACCAACAGCAGAATGTCAGGGTGGGGGCAGGAAGGGGCAATCACAGACTCGACTCTTCTGGTCCTGCCACCATCCCTCTCTGAGCCTGAGTTTCCTTATCCGCAAAGGGTGAACCTTCAATTGGTGGTAGATGCTGTGTGTGTCTGTGTGTGTGTGAGTCTCTGTGTGTGTGTGTGTGTGTGCTGGGGGGAGTGCCGGCTCCAACTCTGTGGTTACCCCTAGGAAGGTGGGCATGTACCCTAAAGGACTGAAAGCAGGCTCTGTACAGGTATCTGTATACCTGTTCATAGCAGCATTATTCACAGTAGCCAAAAGGTGAAAGGAGCTTAATGTCTATCCAAGAACAAATGGAAAAATAAAATATGGTCTATATGTACAATGGAATATCATTAAGCCATAAAAAGGGAGGACATTCTGACACAGGTTGCAACATGGATACCCCTTGAGGACATCCTGCTAACTGAAAAAGGCTAGTCACAAAAAGACAAATACTAGATGATTCTATTTACATGAATTATCGAGAGCAAATTCCTAGAGGCAAAAAGTAGGATGGTGGATGCCACGGGTTGGGGGCTGGAGGAATGGGGAGGTTAGGAATGAGGCTGGAGTTTCATCTGGAGATGATAAAAGTTCTAGAAATGAATGGTGGTGATGGTTGCACAACAGTGTGAATATACTTAATGTTGCTGAACTGTATACTTAGAAATGGTTAACATGGTAAATTTATGTTATGTATATTTTACCAGTTTAAAAAACTTTACTGAATACCCACTTGTTCCCTCCCTCCAAATGTTTATGTGTTTTCCTCTTTTTAGGATGTTCATCCCTTTCTACTTCCCCATCTGTCCAAATATTATCTACCCTAAAGGATGCAGCTCCCCTCCTCCAGGAAGTCCTCCTTCCCTCTCTCCTCTCTCTGGACTACCTACAGCACAATCCTGCTATAACCCACAATGTAATGCTGTTTCCTTGGGGCTGCCTCCTCCTGCTGGTCGATATGCTCCTAGAAGCAGGGATGCTGTCTTTCTTCCCCTGAGGTCTCCTTTCCTCACCCACCCCAGGGTCCCTAGCACCAGGCATTTACCTTCATACTGGCCACTGACAATGTGTTCTTTAGTCGGTATTTCCCATCCTTCTGTGGATACGTGTACAGGAGCACATCACTCATCTGGAAAGAAGGGAACCCAATCAGACATGAAGGCTGTGTAGGGTGTCTGCCCTGGCAGATCACTGAACTCTGGAGAGCAGAGGCATCCTGCCTTCGCCAGTGACCCTCACAGGAGAGCAAAACCACCCACAGCAAACATATGAGTCCCTTTCCTTAAATTCCACTCCTACGTGAAGAGTTAAGAGGAAAAAATGCAGTTGTCCACAAAAAGTCAAGTATAGGAATGTTCACAGAGGCTTTATTTGTAACAGTCAAACAGTGGAAACACCCCAAATGTCTAATCAACAGGTAAATGGATAAATGAACTACGGTACATCCATACCGCAGAGAACTACACAGCAACCAAAAGGAGCTGTGTAGCTCCTTGTAGCATGATGAATCTCAAAAACATGTTAAGTGAAACAAGTCAGACACAGGGGGTACACACTGCTTCATAACATTTCTGTAAAGATCCAGACCGGGCAACACTAATCTGTAGTGATGGAAATTAGGCCAGTGGCTGCTTGGGGAAGGGGATGGGGGAAGTGAGTGCTAAGGGGCACAGGGCAACTTTTTGGGGGGTGTCTAGAAATATGCTATATCTTGACCCAGGTGGTAGTTACACAATGGCACATATTAGTCAATAGGCAGGTACGTACCCTTAAGACTGATATGTTTTACTCTACAAATGAAGCTGTCATAAAGTACAGTTAAGGGAGAGAAGAGGGGAGGGGGAAGCTCCTTGAGGAGAGCGAGCTGGTGGGTCCTGGTCACTGGTGTATCTCAATATTTGCTGAACGAACAATTGAAGCTCCTTGTCCCCATCCAGGGCAGAGAGGAAAAACTGTGGAAGTCGCCTCACCTCCATAGGGGAGCGTGTTTCTGTTTAGCTAAAAGGTTTATAGTCTGAAAAGACATCAATTCTCACCCTGTTCTGTAGCAGCTATGTGACCGTGGGCAAGCTGGCTCCCTCTCTGCGCCTCAGCTTCCTCCCTACAAAGCAGGGAGGCACTGCCATACCCACCTCATTATGGATGCTGAGAAAGAATGGCCCCCAGTGAACCCACCATACATGGGAGCCAGCATAAACTAGGGGTGTTGTGAGGACTGAACAGGACAAGGCCTCTAAGGGGCTGAAACAGAGCAAGAACTCAGGATTAGCACTTCCTCCCCCTACAGAGAGTCTCCTGAGGGAACAGACAGATGAGGCTTCCTGCCACCAGCTCTTAGGATCCCAACATTGCAGCCAGAGCAGTGTAGGAGAACTGGCCTGGACACAGAGCTGCTGGGTGAGCTCAGGCAAAACCTTCCTCTCTCTGGACCTCACTGTCTCTAACCAGAGTTGGAGTAGAACAGGAACCAGAGAACTTTAAAGGCCTAGATAGTAAGTACTTAAGTCTTTGTGGGTCAGAGAGTCTCTGTCACAACTATTCAACTCAGTCACTGCAGTCCAAAAGCACTCATACCATCCATGAACAAATGCATGAGACTGTTCCAACAGAACTTTATTAACAAGAACAGGTGGCAGGATGACCCCCAGGTTAGAGGAACCTTCAAAGCCCCTTCCAGCTCTGCCCTTCTAATAATGACAAGACTCACTCTTGTGCCAGGTGCTGAGCCAAGCACCCTGACCTCAATTCAGCCCCCAACAGTCCCCCAGGCTGGCTCTACCATTATCATCCTCATTTCCCAGAGGGAGAAACTGAGGCACAGAGAGCACTGACACCCTGCCCAAAGTTAAAATGCCTGTAAGTGGCAGAGGCAGGATCATACGTAAATGAATGCACCTCCAGCATGTTCAGGTGTGGTGTGTTGGAGGTGGCCACACGGTGAGTCCTGGCCCCATCTGGGAACAGTGACCAAACATGGGCACAGAGCCTGGCTCATAAGCCCGCCCACCGTGGGGAGCTGGCTTGTCACTCATTAGAGCAGTTCCAGCCTTTGTGTGGCTGCCCCTCAAGCACCTGCTGCCATGGCAACTGCCATTAGTACCCTGCGGTTTTATGAGTGGTCACGATCAGGCTGCCTCCCCTGGCCCAGAGTTCTAGCCTCTTCCAAGTGGGTGTCTTACAGCCTGATTTGGAGGAAGATGGAGGAATTCTTCGTGGAGGAGAGAAGGGGAATCTCTCACAATAATGAGCCACCAGTGGGAAGCCCCACTGACCACCAGGCCATGGTGGGAACCTCTCTGTAACATTACCACAACCCCTGTGCTGGTGGGCAGATGCCCTTTGTTCTACGGTTACAAGTATTTTATGACACTGGCACCTTACAGGGAAGAAAAATTCTTAAGTGTGTTCATCGTGGCTCTTCCTGGCTCAAGAACCTTCCTCCCATCTCTCTCTCCAGAGATATTTATGAAGGTCCTGTGCTAAGACAGAGCAAAGAATGGGACCCAGGTTCAGCCTGCAGGGAGCTATGGCCTAATAATAACAAGGGAATAAGAGAGACCCAGGCCTACCATCGAGAAGCATGCGAGATGCATGAGGGAGAGGCTATGAAGAAAGGCCAGTCGGATGCTGGAGGGCAGGTGAAGGAGGGGAGGAGGAGAGAAGGACAGAGCAAGGGGAAGGGTGGGTTGGGGAGGAAGACAGACTCAGTAAGATCAGGACGCTGACAGTCAGGGTCCCTGTGAGAGGCACAGGCACAAGCAGAGCCTGGGCAGAGGTGGCCCATGGGGAATGGCTAGGGGACCGGCATGGAGCTCCCTCTATTCCAGCTGCTGCTTCATTCCCTTCCCTCATTGGCAGGAGGGACTAGTACCCCACTGTAAAGAGAAGGGCAATGACAGACGTGCCATGGGCCTCAGAGCCAGTGTTAGAACTGGGATGTGAATCCAGTCTATCTGACTGCAAAGCTCACGCTCCTTTGTCACCATCCCAGACCTCCGTTTTTCCATCCTCAAAGGACACAGTCATGGGCTCCATCTGCCCCCAGGGCTGTGCTGGTGCAGATGGAAGACCTGTGTCCCATGGGGCAATTGTCAGAGGGAAGGGAGGACACTGTTACCAGATAAGCTGCTTCTTTGTGCCTCATTTAACTCTCCAAAGATCCCAGTATTTCTGTTTCCTCCTGGGAAACCAGAGGCTCAGACACGTCTGTGACTTGTCTAAGGGTGACAGAGGGGCTAAGAATTGGGTTAGGATCTAACCTGCTCACTGGCTCATGACCACATAGATATAGGTAAATTCAAGGGTATGAGTTCTTGTCAATAGAAGAGAGTTTTCAAATTTTTATTTATTTATTTTTTTAAGATTTTATTTATTTACTTGACAGACAGAGATCACAAGTAGGCAGAGAGGCAGGCAGAGGGAGAGAGGGGAAAGCAGGCTCCCTGCTGAGCAGAGAGCCTGATGCGGGGCTCAATCCCAGGACCCTGAGATCATGACCTGAGCTGAAGGCAGAGGCTTAACCCACTGAACCACCCAGGCGCCTCGAGTTTTCAAAATTTTAGACAAATTTTTAGACTATGGAACAAAGGACAGCTTCCCCCTGACTCTCTTTGCTCTTCCTCTTTGCTCCTGGGGCCCTGAGATTCCGTCCACACTCTTCTCATAACTCGAATCTACATTAGACACTGAAGGTTGAGGGTACAGCATGAGGCTTTTATCTCTTTGTTTCCAGGGTACAGCACACCAGAGGTGCTCACTAAATATCTAAAACAGGTTCTTAGACACTTGGAGCCTGTTTACTGTTACTTTGCACACAATTCTAACAAAGTGTAAGGAGACTGTTGGGGCAGCCATGACTGACAGTAATTTTTTAAAAAATGAAAGCTAAAATAGTGATAAACAGAGAGAAAATTATACACAGCAGGTAGAAGAACTTAAAAGGCGAAACAACTTGGAGGCGTAGGCCTGGGGCAAATTCCTGCTTGTAGCTCCACAGCCACAGAGGCTGATGTTACCAAGCGACAGGCCTGGACATTCCCTGGTACTCTAGAATGTGGCTGTAGAGTATCAGAAATGTTACACTGTACTCTGTCTCGTGCACAGTGGGGATGCTAGACTGGGGTCACAACCCTGGTTCCCTTCTGGGCCTCTGCCACCAACCTACTGGGAGACACAGCCAAGGAAACTCCCCTTCTGGATCTCAGTTTTCTCAAGCGTTAGAGAAGGCAGCTAAACAGTTATTTCCAGGGTAAGAACTTCCCAGTGGTAGGATGTGTCAGACGGGGACACAGGTAATTCAGTTTCGGCAAAATTCCATTTAAAATCACTCAAAGGGTTATGCTTGGGAGGAGTTAAGCCCTCAGCTCCCTGGAAAGCTCACCTCTGTAGAACGCTCCTCACCCTCAGTATTCGGCTCTGTTCTAGCATCCACCCCACCCTTCCAGTGGTCTCTGAGTAAGGACCCTAGAAAGCGTCACAGAATTGGACAGTCGGGGGGGCTGGGCTGGGGGCCAGGTACTTACCAGGAACAGGTGCCGAGGGCGTCTGCTTTTCCCCGTTACTTTCATCAGGGTCCCCTCCTTCAGAAACTCCTGTGGGGAGAGAAGCAGACCTGGGGAGTCAGGCTAATGCCTGCTGCCATCCTAAGGAAGGGTGGGGGAAAGGCCCTGAGTGGGAAACCCAAGTTGCGATACTTCCCAAAGTGCCACAGAATGGCTCCTGAGTGAATTCCCAGCATTAGGGAGATGCCCGTGTTTGCCCCAACAGCACTGGAGACAGACAGGCAGCTCTGCTTCTTAGGAGCACCCCACCTTGACTTATCCCAAGCCCCAGACACTGTGCTGGCTTCCAAGTGATCCAGACAGGGACTCTCCCTGATTTGCTGCCACAAGGAGACCTTCAGAATGGAGCCTCTCAAGGTTTGCTAAAACAGCTGAGGACCTGTGAACAGTTGCTACAGGCTCCGTGATTCTGGAGGGTGTTACTTAAAAATAAATAAAATAGATGTTTAACAAATACTTACTAACCTGATGACCCAGGGCCAAAACACCAAATGTGATTTTACACAATCTCAGACCAGTGTTATGCCTGCTAATTCTGAGCAAATTATCCTGAGCACAGCCTCCCATTTCTTTCTCTTGTCCTTCATGGACCATAGCAGGTAACCAACACACTTTTTATTATTTTTGAGCTGAGTTTTATGTTTTCAATTTGGAAGCTTAGAAGTGGGTAAACTTGTCTCTTGAAAAATGTTATTATTTTAAGATGCTTTGTTGGGGCTCTTGAGAGATGGTTTTCCTGATTTCCCAGCAATGCTGGGCTAAACTAAAAATACTCTGTGTCTCTTCTTCTCAGAGGTGAAAAGAACCACAGGGGACACTGAACCCAAATGGCACTGTTTCTTTAAAGGTCCTGAAAGTGGAAAACCCCGGGGGGTGGGGGTGGGGGTGGGAGGCAGCCCATGGGCCTTGTGAGCCCAGCAGAGCCCCGAACCTGCCCTCCCTCCCTCCCTCCCTCCGGGTAAACAGCACCTGCAGCCAGGCCTGTCTGGGACCAGCCCAGTTGAACAATGGGTCTTATCAGAGCCTCACCCGCTGGCCTGCCTACCAGGCCGCCCTCTGTCCCTGCCCATGGCGGCGGTGGCACTCACCCTTCCTGGCTGGAGGAGATCCCCTTGGCCCCGAACACTGTGCTCAATGTGGACCAACTTCTGCAGGTTTTCCTATGGGTGGGAGGAGAGCAAGGGAGACAATGGTCAGGACCCCTTCAAGGGGTCTTATTCCCTCTGTTGGGAGTGGCATTGCTTCTACTTCAGAGGAGGAAAATGGAACCCAGAAGGGCCTTGCCCAAAATCTGACCTCCTATCAGTGGCAGGTTCAGGAACTGGGCGTGGGTCTGCAGGATGCCCGGCACGTGGCCTGCCTATCCTCAGGCTAGCCCCTCTGGGCCTGGATCTGATGTTGCCATCTTCTGCAGGCCATGGGCAAAAAGTCCCTTGCCCTTGCTGTGCTATCTGATACCGATATGTATATCCAGGCCATGGCTCCTACTCTACATCTGCATGCCCCATAAGGCCTGGAGCATCCAGACTCCAGACCAGACTGTCTCTCTGGGCTTACAGCCTAGGGTGGGGCCTCTGAGGGAGAGTAATCAAGAAAACGTTCCACCAGGGAAAGAAACACATCTGTGGTCCTTGGAGAAAAATAAGTGTGTCTGGGAACTGCTGGCCCTCACTGGGTTACCCACAATATGCAGGGACATGCCTCCCTTCCCTCTGTACAGCACCCCATTATACTAGAAATAACAAGTGTCTAACCCATGGGGTGGGTGCCCCCTGAGCCTTATGCAGGGTCAGGCTGCATGTCAATTAACAAGGTGAAAATTGTATGTAGGAAAATTGCCTTGAAGAGCCTTTTACCCTGCCCATAGTTTTGGGCACAAAATTCTGCACATTAGAAATGTGTAGCAGTTGTTCCACTCGTGATGTAGAATGCTGCAAGAGAACAGTGTCCCTAGCCTGATAATAAGAAAAGGCTAATCTACACAGCCCTGGATCATCTTACATCTGCTAGAGAGCTGAAGTCCCAAGGCCACCAACGGACCTGAATCTCGAAGATTGACAAGCCCCTTCACAGCGACGTGAGACACATGCACTGTTGCCAACACACAGGAGGAAGAGGCGGCCAGCATAAAGGAGGATGAGAAGAAAGCAGCTAAAATGTTAATGGATTCTGAAAGGTCAGGTGTGGGCTGGTGGGACAGTTTAGAATAACAGAGAGCCCCAGGCACATCTGCAGTCACTTGTGAGCTCTTTTCTAGCAGTTCCCGCCAGGTGCTCACAAGGAAGACTAGGGGCAGGGCAGGGGGCCAGAAAGAAGCCCCCTTGGTGGTGAAGGCATGCAGGCTGCCACGGGGGGACTGGCACAAAATCCCAGCCCCCTCTTTTGTACAAAACCCTCAGCCCCTGGGAGAGCCCAAGAAATCCACTCCCAGAGGACAGGTCAAGTGGCACTCACGGCTCCTGGGGAAAGGGCAGAAGTAACAGCCATCTTCCCTGAGGAGAAGGGAGGTACCCCCTTGGGCCCAGGATTGTGCACGAATACAAAGCAGAAACCCATCCAAGCCCTGCCACAGCCATAGCCATGTTTGGCTACCATGCAGAGGAGGGGCAGCACGGCAGAGAAAGCCTGGCTAGCAGGCCCTGCCTAAGACCGAGGCTTGTCCCAGAGAGCAGAGACTTGGGAGCGCAGTGCCGCATAACAGGAAACAGCAGTCTCCCTCTGAGAAGGGGCAAGAGCATGGAGAGAGGCCCCTTCTGTGGTACAGGGGTTGCTAAAAGCTACAGGTGGAGAAGAAAAGTAAGAAAAGCTCTCTGGCATCTCAGACCCCACAAATAGTGCCAGGTAATAGCAGCCCCCTCTGGATGAGTGTGACGTCTGTGGGGCTCTGAAGGTGACAGAGCAGTAACAGAACCCAAACCCAACTCCCACCCCTTACGTGAATGGCATGATCAAAACACAGGCACTCCCACTGCTGGGGTAGATACTCCCCCAGTCCACAATTCTTCCAACACATAATGTCGGCATTCGATCAAACATTGTGAGAAACACAAAAAGCAAGAATGAACCCCAACTCGTTTTCAAGAAATAAAGCATTCAACAAAACAAGAAGGAAAGGTGACACAAATGTTAGAACCATCAGACAGGGACTTAAGAGTAATGGCGATTGTTCTAAGAAATAAAATCTGTTCAGAGAGTAGGATAGTGGTTGCCAGGGGCTGGGACTCAGTGTTTAGTCGGGACAGTTTCAGTTGGAGACGGTGCAGAAGTTCTAAAGGCAGATGGTGGTGGTGGTCACACAACAATGTCAATGTGCTTCATGCTGATGAACAGTGCACTTAGAAATGGCTAAGTCAGTCCATTTTATGGGGCGCCTGGGTGGCTCAGTGGGTTAAAGCCTCTGCCTTCGGCTCGGGTCATGATCCCAGGGTCCTGGGATCGAGCCCCGCATTGGGGTCTCTGCTCAGCAAGAAGCCTGCTTCCTCCTCTCTCTGCCTGCCTCTCTGCCTACTTGTGGTCTCTATCTGTCAAATAAATAAATAAAATCTTAAAAAAAAAAAAGAAATGGCTAAGATGGTCCATTTTATGTTACGTGTATTGTACTTCAATACAAAATTTTTTAAAAGTCTACTTAAAAAAATGACACTCAAAATCAGAGAGCCCAGACATACACCTGTCCCCTCACTCTGTTCTAGAGGGAGACAGTTTACTTTCATGCTATGGGGAAGAGGACAGTCAATGGCTAATTTGATCTAAAACCTCAAAAGCCTGACCTTGCAAGCAGATGTGGGATTTTCCTTCTGGGAATCTGAGGCTTGGTCTGAGTGACTGCAGTTAGAAGCAAGGTGCCTCCACTCTCTGATGCAACCTGTGACCAGTTCCTGAAGGAGTTCCCAGTGCTCACAAACCTGGTGCCAACTCCTAAACCTCCAGGCCTACATTTCATGACATTCCTCAGGGCTGGGTGAAGAAAAGACAGACCCGATGTGGGAAAGAGAGGAACAGTCCTTGTGTACATCTCTGTGTGTCAGTGGGAGAGGAGCAGGGCCATGTGCATGGACAGGTGGATATGTTTTCATGCAAGAATATGTGTGAGGCTGCAGGTCTGAACCTGTAAGTGACGTATGCAGGCATGTCGGGCTGGTGGCTAAGAAAGGCTCCCGTTCAAACCTAGCTCCCACGCTGAGACCTGAGGGACCGTGGGTGAAGCAACCTGTCTCTCCAGGCCTCAGTTTCCTTGCTTATGACACTGGGCTGATAATAGTTCCCCTGAGGCTTAGAGAACATAGGGCACGATCCCCTGCTCAACAGAGGCAGCTGTGGTCACCAGGAGAAGGATGCTACACAGGAATCTGCCCCAGCCTTTCCTGAAAAGCTGGAGAGAATGACTTCTCCCCCTTCTAAGACTGCCCCATCCCGTCTTCCTCACTGCTCCCACTGTTCCCTTGTCCTCCATCACAATATGAGGATCGCAGCAGGGGAGGCGTCACCTGGGCCACTGCTCTTAGAGTCACACTTCCCAAAGCCTCTCCCATCACCTAACAGTTTTCTGTTAACAGGCTGCTAAATGGATTTATAGTTTGGCTTGGCTGTCAGTACTCTATCCTAGTGAGCTTATTAGTGGCATTTCAGACCTGGTGTCAGGTGGGTACGTGGGCCCCATTTTAGGGTGGTGGGATGTGGCTTGTCCTAGAAAACATATCTCCAACTTAGCTACCTTTGTGGGGAGTTACAGCAATGGTTTGATGTGACCATAAAACCCACGTGAATGCTACTGCCTCCAGGAAACCTTCTCTGATTCTCACAACCAATAAGTACTTCCCAGATACTACTAAAGGCAATGTGGAGACGCAGAAGGCTTTATAAAATGGGCAATGGCACCATCAGACATATTTTAACAGGATCATTCTGAATGGAATGGCAGGGTTGGGAGGTGATGAGACCTGAGGTGGGTAGTGGCCATGGGGAGGGAGAGGCAGAGCCCCAGCCTATCCTTTAGCCTCTCAAGCCACTGAGCTCTGCCCTGGCATTGGGCAGGACCCACCTGTCCATGGCCCAGGCAAAGTCCTAGCCTGATCCCAGGAAGTGTGCAGTAGGGGCTACTAATCCAGAGCAGGCCCAGAGTAGTATCCCCAGGCAGCTGGAGAGACAGAAGCCAGCCTGTGCCAGGCACAGCACCTAACCCCAGTCTTCAAGAAAGCTGGGGGAAGGCACTCTGGGGCTCTGGCTGCAGCTCCTCCAGTTCCTTCTGCAGGAGGGCGCCACCTGCAGGAGGGAAGACAAGGCCCTTTCTGGCCCAGTCTTCCTTTTTGGCCCATCTGCTGCTACGTCACAACGGGGCAAGGGACGCCAAAGCATTCCCGTCTGTGGCTACACTGAAGGAAATCTTACTGTATGTACAGGATGCCAAAACAACACGCACCAAGGAGCTCATGGACCCCAGAGCTGGAGGGCAGACGACCCGATGATGACGACATGTCTGATGTACCGATTTTCACGTCCAGCTGGCTTTCGCCTCCACACTCAGCATACCATCTCTTCAGACCCTTGTCCTAACCTCACCTACCCTGCTCCTATCTTCCACCTATGCTGGGTTGCTCTCTGATCTCTGATGTGACCTATGCTTCTCACTCTCCATGCCTCTGCCCAGGCTAGCCCCCTTTCCTGGCACACCTTTCCTCTCTCTGCTTTTGAGGCATGTGTCCTCCCTATGGGGGCACCTCCCACATCAACTCTTCTCACAGCCCCGGCTGGGAGGGATGGCTTCCTTCTCTGAACCATGTAGCATTTTCTCTCTCCCTTATGATGCTTATCATGTCCACATGTTTACTCCTCCATACACTGTGATATCCTCTGTGCTGGGATTCATGTCTTAACTCTGTATCTCCAGTCCCCAACACAAGACGGACATGGAGTAGGTGTCCCATAGATGTGACTCTCCTCCTCTTCTTCTACCTGTGGATGACTCACTAAAATGACGCTCTGTGTATTTGCCATAGCGGAGCTGAGCAAGTACTCGGCAGGCACAGCTCCCACCTCTGCCCGTGGAACATATCACTAATTGACCACCAAACTCCTTCCCCCTGAGCTAGGACTCAGCCTCAGAATACTTCTCAACACAAAGCTCTAGTCTCATCTTAGTGGAGCAGAAAATATGGGACACAAGTAATCAACGTACCACTCGAATAGAGTTGGGACGTGGGATAAAGTTGGCCATCCTTGGCAGAAAACTATTTACTAAATACCAACTACACTCTGGCAGAACCAGGCATGCACTTAGAGCTCACATTTTCTTGTGGACAAGTGGTTTTCAAACTTCTGTGAGCAAAATATCTACCTGGGGTATTTGTTAAAAATGTATATCCCTGGACCTGCCCCCCAGATATTCTAAGGGGTGCCTAGGAATCTGTAACTTACAAGGCACTCCAGGTGCTGAAGCAGATGGTCTCAGACCACAATCAGGACATTACTCACCAGATCTGTACAAGTCTGTAGCCCCCTCACTACCATAATGGTGAACCAGAGACCCAGACAGGAATACACAGTACCTGAGGTCACACAGCAAGTGTCAGGGCCAGAACCCGAGGGCCAAGAACTCTTTGCCAGGTCCCAGCAGATGGTTGTGTGTAGCACCCCCAGCAGCGGAGTATCACGAGGCAGACCTGGGTAGGCTAGAGGGAGTCCTAGACCTGAATCCCAGAGAAGGAGCCCAGGAAACAGACTTACCCCCTGCTCCATGCTGTCGTTGGCACGGTCTGTGACTTTGGAGATGAGAGTCAGTGCACCTGTGGGGGGAAGCAGAGAAGATAGAAGTCCTTCTGTAGAGGAGGGCCAGTCCAGGAGCCACCATCCTCGCCTCTTTTCTGTCCTCCCCTCTCTCCCACCCACTCCCCAAGATCACCGCAGTTGCAGGGGCTTGTCTGTGGATGGCACCAAGTTTTCCCACAGCTGGATCAGGTTACAGGCCCAACCCTTGTTGTGCTACTACTGCCTAAGTGTCCTTGACAGTGATCTGACCACTTTATGCCTTAGTTCCCTTGGCTGTAAACTGAGTATGTTAAAATAGGGACTGCCCTGGTAGTTCATATGCATGGACAGTCACATAGAACTGGGAGGAAATAGGGACACTATGGTGACTTTTTGAGACCTGACACCACCTCCTAGCACCAAATTCCGATTACTACCCTCTTCTTTGATTGGATGACAGCCCATCCCAGGGATGCCTGTGCCTGAGGTGAGGGGGAATCATCTCAGAAGCCCCAGAGGTTTCCTGCCCACTGCATATCCAGCTGCCAGGGAGGGGGCTATATCCTGCACCAGAGCTGGGAGAACAGGGACCTAAAGAGGAACATGTCCTCATCCTCCAGATTCATGCTGCACTTACCTTGTGTGTTATCGTATTCAGCTGAGTCCGGACAAAGGTTGTTTAAATAGTCTGCAAGGGGAAAAAAAAATAGTCTGCAAGGAGAACAAGAGCCAGGGTCAGTTTGCCCCTAGGAGGCCAGTCCCTCCTGTCCACAGCAGGAGCCCCCCTTCCAGACTTGGAGGAAAAGTGCCAGAAGAATGGGGTATCCACCTTCTCACCCCTGTTAGCCCGCCATACCACCACACTAGAACAAAACAGCCTCCTGAACCATCACCAGCATCACTGCCAGCACTGCTAGTCATTCACTCATTCAACAAGTCTCCATTGAGTGCTTGCTGTGTGCCGGGCACAGTGCTATGCCTTTGGCATATGGACACAGACAAGGTGAATCCCTGCTTCTTGAGAAGCACACTGTCTACTGGGGGAACAGATGTGATCATCAACACAGTGGAGTGTGATATATTAAACATTTAACACATTTATACCCACAAGCCCTACATTGGGCTGGCCTCTCTCCAGTGACCTCTCCATGTCACTCGCTCATTCTGGCAATCCCGGCACTCTTACTATTGCTTGAACACGCCAAGCCTGTTAATACCCCCAGGCCCTTGCACTCACTTCTCCCTCTACCGGTACTCTCTTTCTCCAGATCTTCATAGGGTTTGTGTCCTCACTTGGCTGAGATCTCTATGGAGTGTTACCTCCTCAGAGAGGTCCTTCCTGCGTGCTGTATCTAATTCAGAGCCCTATTACCCCCATCCCCTCAGCCCACTTTATTTTCTTCAGAGCTCTTATCACTGACATATCTTTATTTCCTTGTTAGTTTGTTAAATTCCACAGTGTCACAGAGTTTTGGCTGTTTAATTCACTGCTGTATCTCTAGCATCTAGCACAGGACCTTGTACACAGTAGACGCTCAATAAACATTCGCTGAATTAGATGAACAAATTCCATGTCCGTTGGCCCTAATATACTTTCCTTATGGCCTTGGTCACCACCTGGAATTACACGCTTATCTCTATGTGTGGGTGTCCATCTCCCTTACTGGGACAGCAGTTCCCCAGGAGTGGTGTCTTTGTCCAATTGGGAGTCAGCTGCGTAAATGAGGCTGGAGCTCAGGAGAGAGGTGTGGTGTTTCTGGCAGGTGGAGGGAGGGAGGGGATGACTCCCTGTGGAGAGTTTGTAATACAGGAAGGAAGGAAAGAGGACCTAGCACTGAGCCCCAAGAAACACTGATATAGATGAGAGTGGACATAGGGAGGTTGTCACACAGATGGAGAAGGGTAGTAGAGAGGTCTCAGGGAGGCAGGGGGAAAGAGTAAGTATATCACAGAAGCCTCAGAATGAGAGGGCTGAAAAGTAGAAAGTGGTCAGTGGTTAAGCCACAGAGATGGCCACAGCAGGTTCAAAGTGGAAAATGTCCACTGATTTGGCCATAAGAAGGGCTTGGTGATAAGAACAGCTTTAGGGAAATAAGATACCCACCAAAGAAATGCAGAATGGGGGAATGGACGAGTTTCTGTGTTTTAGGATGGGGGAGGCTGAAGTAAGACACAGAAGGTGGCCACTGAAGTGAGGTTTCCATGTTGGCAGCAGGGGGTCCAAAGCTCAGCTGGAGGGAAGGTGAGGGCAGAGTCTAGCATGTCTGGAGAAGCAGGTGCCAGGAACTGAGAGTAGTCCTCCCCCTACCCATTCCCACCACGGTAGGAGGGGAGATTGTCATCACACAGTTGGCCGCCATCACCAGCACCCCTCCTCGGGTGCCTCCCCCCCAACATCACCTCAGTGCACCCTGACCTCCTGTGGGGCCCACCTGTGAGGAGCACTTGGTACTGGAAGAGGCGCTGAACCACCCGCAGCAGCCGGTGCTTCACATTCTGGCCACCTCCTTGCTGACTCTGCTGCTCCCAAGAGACAAGAAGAACAAAACTCCATCAGAGACCTCTGTCTCAAGGCACCAGGCTCACGGCATCCTTCATACACTGTTCCATCCACACATTTTCCATGTCATACTGAGCTTCTCCCCAATCTATAAAACTAGGATCCCCTCCTCCAGGAAGGCCTCCCAGATTAGCACCACCCTGCTGTGACAGTTCCTTCCTTCAGGCTCACAGTCAGTGCTACATTCAGTAACATGGATGTACTAGTCCCTGCTTTGCATCTAATGTTAGTAAAAGGGGAAAAGCCCCATTTTTCTGTCTAGTAACTGGATACCCAGTTTGTTGGTCCATTGTTGGTCACTCCAATGGCTGGGGCCCTACCTTGCTTTATGCTTTTCTACTGGGACAGGAGAATGGTCACTAAAACCCTCACCATCGTGGGGGCTCATAGAGTTGCCATCAATCATCCATGAGGGAATGTTCTTGATTCTAGGTCTTCCCTCCTACTGGGTCATCCTCTCCTCCCCCAGCCAGGTCTTCCCCTCTGGCCTCAGACCTACCAAGAAGCCCAACTGATTTACAATAAGGCCTTCCATGCCCACCCCACCCCATATCCTTAGGGCAGGTTCTTAGAGGACCAAGGGACCCACCTCGAACTCACGGACAGCAGCTGCCAGCCGGGGAGAATGCAGGCAGTTCTCACTGAGCAGGCTCAGATACCTGTCGAACTGCAGGATGTGAGTGGCATGGTGGTCAAAATCCTGCTCCCGGGCCAGGAAGACGTCAGCCACCTTCTGCTGGCCCTCCCTGCAGCCGGGGAGGGGGACGGGACAGTGAGAACTCAGCCTTTTGACCAGCACAGTGTTCACTGGTGAGCGGTGGAGTCACATTACTGGGTGGCAACCCCAGCTTGACCCTCTTGTGCTTGTTTTACTTTAGGCAAGTGACTGAACACCTGTGTCTCGGCTTCTGCATCGGTCAAATGGAGATGCCATTTCACATGCTGGGTTTTAAAAGCACCCCCTTCCCCTGCCCAGTGCAATGGAAGGAAGTAGGGGCAGGAGTCTATGGACAGCTCACCAGTGCAACAGCCTCTCCCCCAGCTCCTCCAGGATCCCCTGATGAAGGTCTCGGATGGCTGGGAGTTCACTCAGGCCGCGCCTCAGCTCCTCCCTGGCCAATGTGTCTTTGCCCTCCTGGTCTATTTCATCCAAGGCCCTCATGACAGCTCCGTGGAAATCCTGAAACACCAAATGCCTGTTACCACAGCTCACAGGACTGAGCACAAGTCCTCCCTGGGAGCTCCCCTCACGGCTTTGAAGCCTTGACCTACACAGATAGTATAGGACTTTTGGCCAGCATTTCAGACCCCAGCATTCTCACCTGTAAAACAGGGGTGATAACATACACCTGGTGATCACAGATAACTGGTGCCCCAAAAGCACCCAGTACAACTCCTGTTACAGTGGAGGGTGTTAAGCATGTTCATTCCTGAACTTGGGTCATGCTCTTTGGGTAATCTGCCCTTTGAAGTAATATAAAGTACTCTACCATTATCCATCTTTGAAAAGGTTCATGCACTGTATTGCTTTAAAACAAAGGCTAGGGACGCCCAGGTGGCTCAGTGGGTTAAAAGCCTCTGCCTTCCTCTCAGGTCATGATCCCAGGGTCCTGGGATCGAGCCCCACATCGGACTCTCTGCTCAGCAGGGAGCCTGCTTCCCTTCCTCTCTCTCTGCCTGTCTCTCTGCCTACTTGTGATCTCTGTCAAATAAATAAATAAAAATCTTAAAAATAAATAAATAAAAGTAAAACAAAGGCTAAAGAAATCACAGGCAACCCCTCCATGGTGTGTTAAGGAGTCACTGAAAATGATACAGATGGTGACTATGTACAGATATTCATGTCCTAGAGCCAGGAATCAAGAAGGGATACAAAGTTGTCTTTCTACCTTAACACAGTCCTGTAAAACAGAAACAAAGGAAAAAGCTAAAAGGAAATGAATCAAAATATAAATAGTAGTTGTATCAGGGCTCTAAGATTAGGAATGATTTTTTTCTTCTCTGTTTTCTAAAATTTCTGTATTATGATTAATTACTTAAAAATTCAACTAAATTGAATGAACATTAAAATGATAACAAATGGGGGTGCCTGGGTGGCTCAGTGGGTTAAGCCTCTGCCTTTGGCTCAGGTCATGATCTCAGGGTCCTGGGATCAGGCCGCATTGGGCTCTCTGCTCAGCAGGGAGCCTGCTTCCTCCTCTCTCTCTGCCTGCCTCTCTGCCTGTTTGTGGTCTGTCAAATAAATTTTTAAAAAATCTTTAAAAAAATGATAACAAATGCAAAACATTTTTCTCACAAAGAAAATTTTTTATCTTCAAATATACCTGTTCTTGCATGAACCAGAGCTCTGTAGTTTTAAATATATGGAATATACTGAAATCACCTCAAATTGTGGAGCAGTGCACATCAGGAAAAACTTTAGCATCAGAGGTCATGTGGTCCAGTCCAAATAAAGGTCAAATCATCTTTATAATATTTAGGAAAGCTGACCACACTGCCTTGTTTGATTGCCTCCCTGATGGAGAACTCACTGCTGAGCAAGACAGTTAATTCCACTGCTGAACAGTTTTCATTGCTAGAATGGTCTCTTTACATTGAGATCTGAAAGGGGAAAATGCCAGAGAGGATGAGCAGCCCCTCCTCCAGGAAGTCCTTCTGATGTTTTCTCACAGTAAAGGAATGCAGGAGAAGGGGAGGGCTAGGAAAAAAAAGGCGGGGAGGTAGGTCAGGGTCAGAGAGAGGGACAAGGGAAGAGAGAAAGAAAAATGAGAAAGCAGAGAGAGAGAGAGAGAACGATGGAGGGGAGAGATGGAGGGGAGGAGGGAAGGAGGGACTGACGGAGAGAGCAGGACACAGAATGGGAGAGGCAGCACATTCTCCTGAGCCCTCCCCTCCTCCAGTATCTGTAATGAGGCTGCTGTCAGAGGACAGCAGATGTGGGGGTTACAAAGGTCTCTACTTCCTGAACACCTCATCCTGTCTGGAGCTGACCTCCTGCTGCTGCAACCTGCTCTGCCGGGAATTGGGGGGAAGGATTAGGAGAAGGCGGCTCACCCTGGCCTGTGGTCCCAAGGAGGGAGGATGAGCTGGCTTTTCCTGAGGCCGGCCCTCATCAGCCCCAGTCAAGTGCAATTTGAAGGTCTCAGGACACCTCTAGTCCCATCACTGAGGTCAGAAACTTGGGGCTGAGTCTTGAACTAATGAAGAGACTCTCTGGCTAAAGGTACGTGTGTCCTTAAGTGGATGCCACATACTAGAGCTATACTTAGAAACCAAATCCCATTGCACCTAAGCTATCAGAGCCTTTCCTGAAAGCATGTTTCAGAGGGTGGAGAAAGTGTCATCTGCAAGTGAGAGGCAAGTAGGGGGAGGTGGTGTTTAGTTCTTATTTCTGCCCACAGCTGGCTCTGGGACACTGGGATTGTTCTGAACCTGGAGTGGGGGTTTCTCTGCTGACACAGGGCAGGAGGACCCTCCCACTCTTCCTTATAGTCTGCCTGGTTAGGACCCAGCCTCCAGCCCTGCAGGGTCTTCTCAGCCTTGGCATCCCAGAGAAAGAAAGAAAACATCCTGATGTAGACAGTAATCCCTCTTGATTGGGCATCTGGTTGACAGGGGACTTTGTCAACACATTGTTATTGGCTCTGCGCCAGGTTCAAGCTCAGATATACCAGAAGAGCAGTTGATGACTGTGGATAAGCTGTCACCTATATGAGCCTCCGTTTCCTCACCTGTAAAATGGGGATAACAGTACCACTAAGTACAGCACGAGGCTGCTGAGAGGCTCATCCTGACGTTTAAAACTGCTTTGTAAACTGTGAAGTGCTGTCCCCATGGCAGTTGTGATTATATTGTAGTTATGACATCTTCAGAGCAGGGTCACATCTGTTTTGTTTCCTGCTGTGTTTCTAAAGTCCAACAGAGCATGTGACACAGAGGAGTATTATAGTACTCACTGACTACTGACTGACTGAAAGAACTTAATTAACGGAAAAGGAGAGTGAGCCACAGGGAAGCCAAGATCATAATTCGGTCACTCTGCCGCCCAGACCAGCACATAAAGGGAAAGAGGGTGAAGGCGAGGGAGAGAAGGAAGGACAAGCAAAGACAAGACTGATGGCAGCATGTGCATTGGACCCCAGGGAACTGAAATATTAACTGCTCTGCAAGCTAGTTTCTCATCTGTAATTAATTCTCACTAAATTGACTCAGTCCCAACAGGCAGTATGGCCATCATCAACATGACTCATTTCAAAAACCAGAGCATAATTGGACTTGCCACAAACATCCGTTCTTAAAACTCATGCATCGGCTGGCAGTGCCAAGTGCCAGCCACACCATCCATCACTCCCTGAAAGGTTTCTGCTGACTCAATAGTTCTGGCCATTACTGCACCCAGGGTCTCTCAGATGGAAGAAGAAAGGAGGTAGGAGATACCCGGCATTTATCCCCTTATCCATTCAACATATATTCTGACTGCCTGTTCTGCACGAAGCCCTGAGGAAAGAGTGAAAGCAGGAAATGCTATTCTGCCCTCAAAGAGTTTGCAGTCTAGAGAAGAAGAGGAGTAAAACCACAATTTCTACTCAGAGGTGTAAGTGCTGTGATGGAGAAAAGCATAGGAGCCACAGCTGGCCAAAAGGGAGACCCGGCTTACCTCTCAGAAAGCATGCCAGAAAGGCAACACCTCCACTGAGATAAGAGGGGAGTGTTTCAGGCAGAGGGACAGCATGTGCAAAGGCCCTGAGGTGGAGAAGGAAGTAACTTGAGTATGTCTTGGGTACAGTATGTGTGTGCACCTTGCAGGAAATGTACAGGATTAGAATATGATGGCACTGGAGGATCAGACAGAGAACCCATCCCACAGGGCTCTGCAGGCTTTTAAAGGCACTTGGGTTTCATTCTGGGGTGACCGGGAACTACTGGATCAAATTTTTATCTTAGAAAATTTACTTTGTTGGGAGAACAAACTGGAGGTGGCCAGAATGAGGGCAAGACAAGTGAGAAGGCTGTCCTAGTCATCCAGGAGAGAGGCCCAGACCCAATGGTGGCCATGGGGATGGAGAGAGGGGACGGATGAGAGATACTAAGGAAGAAGAACTGAATGGCCCAGTGCCTGCAGGGTCCAGTCCAAACCCACTCTGGGCTCAAGGATTTCCTCATCTAGTCCACCTTCTCACCATGTTCACTTCCCAGATCCCTGTGGAGCTCCTGTTCCAGCCTTAGAGATTCTAGGCTCCAAGACAACACCTAGAGAACACAAATGAGTCCTTGTCTACCTGGACAGTTGCATATGTGTGACCTTGGGCAAGTCCCTTCATCTCTATGGACCTCAATTTCCTCCTTTGCTAAATGGGGATACAAATACCTTCTTCACAGAGTTTGTGCACATTGTCTTCTGTTATGTTTTAGGATGATTCGTTTTTATGCTTTCCTTCTCCCCTAGATTGAGGTGCTGTAACCCCAGCACCCAGGCCAGGGAAAGTGAGCAACACAACAGCCAACATACTGAACATTCACGCCATCTGAGCTCAATACTGTACAGTCACTTTCCCATCTAGTCCTCAGAACAACCCTTTCACTTTGGCAGTATTATTTCCATTTGCCAATAAAATAATCATGTCCAGAGGGGTTAAATAAATTGCCCAAAGCCACTAAGATGGCAAGATTCAAGCCAAAGTCAACCTGATTCCAAAGTCTCAGCTCTTTCCCTTGTTCCATGCCAATTCCACATTTACAGATGGGCCCAGACAGGGAAGTGACTTGCTCAGGTCAAGGAGGTGGAGAACCCAGTTCTCCAGAGTGATGGCCAGGGCTCCTATCCAACCGTAGAGACCATAGGACAGCCTGGTGGAGAGACCTGAGTGTGAGGACTGACTCTCTGCCTCTGGAGCCCAGACAAGTTTCCTGGAGTTCACAGGTTCTCAGAACCCTGTCCTGGGCTTGTGGGTGGGGTGGTGGAAGTAGGGACCTCCTATGCAAGGCTTAGTTCCTTGGCCCCTTTTTCTCTTTTCCAAACCTACTACTGAGTTTTCTGGGCAGCAGAGCATCTCCATTCTCTGGATTAAACAATTGGTGGGTAGACAGAATGTCAAACCACTGATGTTGCTGCTAAAAGTCAAGTGCACTCACTGGGATCCCATCTGGCCAAACACATATCAAACTCAACCAAGACCCACATGTATCACAAACATGCACTGGCAGGCCATGAGCTATCCAGGAAACATGGCTTCACCTGGCCTGGTCAGTCACTGGAGGGTACTTTGGAACCCTGAAAACAATTCTGTGTGGGAGCACACAAAGACTTTTTTTTTTTTTCCTTAAGAGAGGGAGGAAGAGGAAGAGGGGGCAGAAGGGGAGGGAGAGAAAATCTTAAGCAGGCTCCACGCCCAGCTCAGAGCCCAATGTGGTGCTCAATCTCATGACCACAAGATCATGACCTGAGTTGAAATCAAGAGTTGGAAGCTTAAACACCTGAGCTACCTAGGGGTCCCTAGACTTCTTAAACTGTATATAAAAAGTATGAGCCATACAGAAAAAGAAATAAATTGGACTTCATGTTAACAGATTGAATATGGAAAAAGGGACTTTGGTTGTTCTATGTACTACTACTATTCTTATCACTTTACTGTAAAATTGAATTTATTTTTTTTTACTTTTTAAAAGATTTTATTCATTTACTTGACAGACAGAGATCACAAGTAGGCAGAGAGGCAGGCAAAGAGAGGAGGAAGCAGACTCCCTGCTGAGCAGAGAGCTCGATGTGGGGCTCGATCCCAGGACCCTGAGATCATGACCTGAGCCGAAGGCAGAGGCTTAACCCACTGAGCCACCCAGGTGCCCCAAAATTGAATTTATTTTTAAACAGAAGTTCAGGGGCACCTGGGTGCACAGTTGAGGGACCGAATTTCAAATCATGATCTCAGGGTGGTGAGATTGAGCCCTGTGCTGGGCTCCGTGCTCCACACTCAGTGTGGGGTCTGCTTGAAATTCTCTCTCCTTCTCCCTCTGCTCCTCCTACTTGTGCTCACTCTCTCACTAAAATAAATAAATCTTAAAAATAGATAGATATATAGATAGATAGAAGTTTAAAATCATTGAAAAAGTAAGATGAAAAATAATAAAATGCTTAGGAATAAATTTAACAAAAGCATACAACCTGTACTCTGGAAACAACAAAACATCACTGAAAGAAATTAAAGAATGGGCATCACTGAACATCACTGAAAGAAATTAAAGACATTAAAGAATGGGTGGCCCAGTCAGTTAAGCACCTGACTCTTGATTTTTGCTCAGGTCATGATCTCAGGCTTGTGAGATCCAGCCCCACATAGGGCTTCGCAGTGCGTGCTGCCTATTTAAGATTCTCTCTCCCTCTGCCCCTACCCCCTCTCTAAAAAAAATGAATTAAAGAAAACCTATATAAATGGAAAGATGTCTCATATTCACAACTTAATACTGTTAATAGGGCAATATTTTCCAAGGTGATATACAGATTCATCTTAACCCCCATCAAAATCTCAGTTGCCTTTTTTTTTTTTTTTTTTAAGGATAAACTGATAAGCTGATTCTAAAATTCACATGGAGATACAAGGGACCCAGAACAGCCAAAACTATCTTGAAAAAAAAAAGAGGAACAAAGTGGGAAGACTCACATTTCCTTATTTCAAAACTTACTAGAGGGTTACAGGAATCAAGGTTGTATGGTATCAGGGTGCCTGGGTAGCTGTTGATTAACTGTCTGGCTCTTGGTTTCAGCTCAGGTCAGGATCTCATGGGTCATGAGACTGAGCCACATGTTGGGCTCCCTGCTCAGTGGGGAGTCAGCTTGAAGATTCTCTCCCTCTGGACCCCCCCCCCCACCCCGGCTCGCTCTCTCTCTAGCTCAAATAAATAAATAAATAAATAAATCTTAAAAAAAAAAAAAAGACTACGTGCTATTGGCATAGGACAGAGATAAAGATCAATGGAATAGAATTAAGAACCCAGAAATAAATCCAGAAATGTTTATGGTGATTTTTAACAAGGGTGCTAAGCAAATTCAGTGGGAAAAAAGCCTTTTCAACAAATGATGCTGAGATATTTGGATATCCATATTCAAAAGGATGAATCTGGACTCCTTCTTTATACCATCTATAAAAATTAACCCAGAATCAAATACTTACATGTAAGACCTAAAACTATAAAACTCTTTAAAGAAAATATGGGAGTATATCTTTGTGATTTGGGACTAGAAAAGCTTTCTTAGATGTGACACCAAAAGCACAAGCAACAAAAGAAAACAAATTAGATTACACCAAAATTAAAAACTTCTATGCTTCAAAGGATACTCTTGAGAGAGTGAAAAGACAACCCACAGAATGAGAGGAAATATTTGCAAATCACAGATCTGATAAGGGACTTGTATGCAGAATTACAATGGAAAGATAACCCATTAAAAAATGGGCAATGGTTTTGAAGGCATTTCTCCAAAGAAAATATAGAGATGACCAAGAAGCACATGAAAAGATGTCTGACATCATTAGTCATTAGGGAAATGCAAAGTCAAAACCACAATGAGATCCTACTTTGTACCCACAAGGATGGCTATAACAAAAAAGACAGATAAAAACAAGTCCTGCAAGGAGGTGGGAGAAATTGGAAATTGGAACACTCACACACTAAAATGGTGCAGCTACTTTGGAAAACAGCTGGCGGTTCCTCAAAAGGTTAAAAAGTTACCGTATGATCCAGCAATTGCACTTAAAGGTATATTCCCAAGAGAATGGAAAACATATGTTCATTACAAGAATTTGTCCATGAATGTTCACAGAAGCATTTTCAGAATAGTCAAAAAGTGGGAAGCACTCAAATGTCTATCAGCTGATGAATGGGTGGACAAAATGTGGTCTATCCACACAATGGAATGTTAGCCACAGAAAGGGATGAAGTACTGAGACATACGACAATGTGGATGACCTCGAATACATTATACTAGTAAAAGACACCGATGACAAAAGGGTACAGTTTATGTGAAATATCAAGAACAGGAAAATCTACAAAGACAGAACTAGGCAGCTGGGTGCCTAGGGCTGAGGTGGGCTGATGGGGAGCGACAGCTTGTGCGACTGCACTTTCTTTCTGAGGTGATGAGAATGTGCCAAAATTGACTGTCGTGATGATTACACAGCTCCAAACATGCTAAAAACCATTGCATTTTACACTTCAAATGGTTGAATTGTACGGAATGAGATTTATATCTCAACTAAACTATTAAAAAATGGAAATACGAAACAAAATGGAAATACGGAAGCCACAGATTGGGAGAATATTCACAGTGTGCATATCTGAAAATAGACTTGTGTCCAGAATATTTAAGGAATTCCCTACAGATCTGTAAGAAAAAGACAGACAGCCCAATTAAAAAATAAGCAAAAGACTTCAAATGTGGATTTCCAAATGGCTAATAAACAGAAAAGATACTCAATTTCATCAACCATCAGGGAAATGCAAGCTAAACCCACAATGAGAAACCACCACGAGCGGCCACCAATAAGAAGACTGACAATACCAGTGTACTCGCAGCATGAGGAACATTACTCCCAGATGTTGGGGGTGGAAGTATGTATTGCTTCAACCACTTTGAAAACCTATTTGGCAGTTCCTAATAAAAGCTGGATCTGTGCTTACTCTATGACCAATAATTCCATTCTAGGTAGATTCTGAGGAGAAATGATTGCTCATGTTCCCTCAAGATATGTGTGAGAACATTCACAGCAGCTTTATAATAGCCCGAGCTGGAAACGAGCTGAATGATCATTAACATTAAGGGGATGGATACACCAACGGTGGTATATCCACACAGAAGAATACTTGGATGAATCTCATGTACTGCGTTGTGCTAAGGAAGCCAGACACAAAAGAATACATAATTCACGATTCCATTCGTATGAGGTCCAACAACAGGCTAAACCAATCAAATGTGGTGGAGAGCAAAATAGTGGTAACCTCTGGTGGGTGACATGGACTGGAGAGGGGCACAGAGGCATCTTCTGGGATGATGAAAATATTCTGAGTAGTAGTTACAAGTACATGCACATGCATACACACACACACGAAAAATTTAAGCCCTGCCCTTAAGATCTGTGCATGTAACTGTATGTAAGTTACAAAACATTTTTTAAAAAAGAAAGCTGCTCTCTGAGGTCCTGGGTGAGGGAAGACAAGGGCTGCTTTCCCCCACTGCCTCGTGTCTCTTCCAAGCCCTTCATTTAAAGTTAAACTCTTGGGCCTGAAGTTCATGGTCCAACCTACCTCCACACCTGCTCACTCTGCATACCAGGACATCTCCAAGATAAGCATGCTTCACAATCATCTGTGGGACTTACTCAAACCCCCATTGCTGGGCCTGCCTCCAGAGCTTCCATTTGGGAGGCTGGGGATGGGGCTGGATAATTTTTATTACTCCCATGGTCCCAGGTAATGCTGCTGCTGCTGGTCATGGGATCACACTTTGAGCACCATTGCTTTACAGGAATCCTCTTTTCCAGCCTCTGTGTCTTTGTTCTGTGCTTCTGAAATCTAATCCATATCTTGTTCATCATTTAAAGCTGCTTCAAATGCCACCTCTATCATGAAGCTCTCCTGGGCTACTTCAGCAGTCAGTCTACAGCCTCCAGAACTCTGGGGTCACAGTCTGAAGGGAACCACCCTGATCTCAGAAAGTCTCTGAAGTCTCATATTTTAGCTTAAGAATTAAGGCATGTTTTACATTATTCTCTAAAATATATCCATGTGTGATTTAATTTACTTAAAAATATATATCTAAAGCAAAGCAGAATCTCTTAGAAAATGTGTCCTGTTGGACACCTACTACATTCCTCAGGCAGGGTTATGTGTATCCCAGCCTGAAAAGCAATGGCTTTGCAAAATTGCATTGTCAGGCTATGTACTTACTCTGTATGTTTGTTATCTTCTCTCTAATTACGCGGAGAGCAGACTGTCTCATTCACTTAAGTTTCACCCTTAGATCAACAGAGCTTTGTTCATAACTGTGCTGAATGAATGTTTTTAAACCATCTATTTTAAAGCTTCTGGCTATCTGCACAACCAGGGTTGGGGACCAGTGTTCTAGAGGATGCTTGTCTTGGAGGGGCAGGGAATTACAAAGAACTCGTGCTGAAGGGACCTTACAGGATCATCTGTTTGTGGCCCTCAAATGGTACTGCCCATCAGCATCACTTGGAGGGTTCATTAAAACACAGATGGCCAGGCCCTACCCCCAGAGTTTCTGATCTCACAGCTGTGGGGTGGGGCTCAAGAATATGCATTTCTTTTAAGTTCCCTGGTAATGCTGGTGCCACGGGTTCGGGGACTACATTGGGAAAACCACTTTCTTGGTCGACTATTTCTTACACTGTGCTCCATGGAGCCCCAGGAGGGAGGCAGGCAGAGGTACCTTAAGGGAGGTAGAGGCAGGGCCCAAACTCTGGCCTCCACCCACCTTTGAACCAAAGCATCTCTCCTTTTAGCTAGTCTTCATATCGGGGTTCCAGGTAAAATTCCATTTGAAGACAAGCTTCCACGGCTAAAAATGTCTGAGTCCCACTGGCCACCTCAGGGTGAAGGATTAAAAGGAAGAGAGACTTTCCAGGGCTACACAGCAATTCCTTTTCTTGAACTGAATTTCTTGAACCCCACACACCTGGGGTAGGAACCCTTTTCCTGAGAACTCCCCAATAGCTACTACATTCACACTTCCCAGTACGGAGAGCTCACCCCCCTCCCTGGCAGTTCAGATGGAAAGAAAGCACATCTTCTCACACTGAACCGAAATCCATCTCTCTCTGGGTCCACAAAGATCAATGAGTTCATTGTGTCCTGGGAGAGCCCACAAGAACTCAGAAACAGGGCCCTCCCCACTCAATTAAAACTTACTTCTTAATGTTGTCTGTGGACACGGGCGCAAAGATAAAAGTAAGAGACAGACACACAATCTTCCTAGAGCCACACAACTTCCCCAGCTTGAGGCCACCTAGGAGTTTGGCCTGGGTTAACCTCTTGGTCCCCCAGCATCACCCCCTCCCATCCAACCCACCAGACCAACCTTCCCCCAAACTCCTTCACTGCATCTGCCCAGCTCAAGTCCTCAGGGCTCCCAAATTCTTCTACCTCCCTTTTGAAAGGCCCTGGGGCATGATATTCAGGCTTTCCCTGAAGACCAGCTCTCCAGTCACACTTCCTGTAAACCCCACACCCCCAAACCCTCCACTCTGTCCACTTGTTCCTGCTGCTCCTATCCCCCGGAAGGCCTGTTCCTACTTCCTGTCCATCAATGCCATCTCAACATCCTCTCTTCCAGGAAGCCTTCCCTGACTTCCTTCCTTCTGTTCACACTGATTCCCCCCTCCTAATGCTCCCTACACCTAAACAGACTGTTCTACTTCTGTTTGTTTCCTCCCCTTCTCAGGGCTCTGGAGTCATATGGCCCTGGCCCTACTTCTTACTGGCCTGTGTGACCTTGGGCAAGTCACTCATTTTCTCTGAGACTCAGTTTTGGACTCATTCAACCATCTGAGAACTCTTTACTGAGTACAGAGTGTGTGTAGTTAAATGACATAACGTATGTGAACTGTCAAGCATACAACAGAAGGTCAACAGATGCCCATGTTGCCCTCCTCTATGGCACCAGTGTCCAGGTACACTGGACAGGTACACTGGACACTGGCTGTGCTGAGAAGCCAGAGCTGTCTTGGAGAGGAAAGAGTGGACAGCAATCTGAGGCAAACTAATAGCACCAATTCAGATAAACTCATAAATTTGACACTGAGTCCCTCTAGATCCTGCACTTGCCTCTGTTCTGTCAGTGCCAAGGCCACGGTTGAATTAAACATGCATGTAGTGCTAAGGGAGGGCTGTCCTGTTCCTCCAAGCAGTCTGAGAAATCTGGCTCTGTCCTGGGCACTCCTGATGCCCTTTCAGGTGGCTACCACCACAGAGCAAGGTGGGTGCGGGAGGTGCTATCAGGGGAGAGATTCAGGGAGGATCTGAGAAGCTTCTCATCTGCCTTTCTGCACTGTGTTCTCCTAATACTCCTCCCTTAGTCCATCTGACCCTTTCACAAAAACCTGCCAGGCGGGTCACCTGGGTGGCTGGTTTGTTAAGCGTTTGACTTCAGCACAGGTCATGATCTCAGCATCTTGGGATGGAGCGCAGGGCCTGGGATTGAGCCCTGCCTTGTTGTCATCATCATCCTCCCTCTGTCCTTGGGCTCCTTGCTCAGTGGGGAGCCTGCTTGTTCCTCTCCCTCTGCCCCTCCACCCATTCTTGCACGCTCTCTTTCTCTCTCAAATAAATTAAAAACAAAAAACAAACAAAAAAAACCCTAAAACCAAAAACCTGCCCGGCCCCCCGGTGCTTGAAAGCCCCCTCCCCATCCCACACATTCCCTCAGGGAATTCCAGGCCACTTCCGGGCCTTCAGTTGATATCTCCACACTTAATCACTTCTGGTGCACATCCTGTGCCCAGCAGATCACTGGGATGTCCTTCCCCCACCCCTCACGCTTCACAGAACCCACACTAAACTCCTCATTACCCCTGTGTCTAGACTGACCCCTTCCAACATTTGCTGCTCTGGTGAGTTAGCAAGTCAGATATCTGAGGTCAGCCTGGACCCCTCTCTGCCTCTCCTGCCCCCTACAGCCAGCAATCACCAAGCACATCACCCTCCAATCTGCCCACAGTACTCCAGTCCAGTGTCACCTTCTGCTGGAATCACCCAATGGCCTCCCCACAGACATTCAGTGGATCAAACCCAACCCCCAACACAACTCATGGGGCCCTGCCCACTCTGCCCCTCACGTCTCACCACTCTGTCACTCATGCACACACCACAGCCATGCAACACTTCTTTCAGCTCCCAAAGATTCCAGTTTCTAACTGGATTCCAGACCTTTGCACATGCAAATCCTCTTGCCAGGTACAAGCTTCCTCACCTGGCCAACTGCTCCTTCAGGTCTCAGCTTACACATGTTTCCTCTGGGAATCCTTCTCCAGCCTCCAGAAGACTCGGACAGGGGCCTCCTCTGAACTTCTCAGGCTCAGTACACCCCTATCATTGTACTAATATTGTCCCTTTTGTGCTTGTCTCCTTCCTTGACTGTCAGTTCCTGAAGGGCAAGGACCCAGTACCCAGCACATTAGAGGTGCTTGGGAAAGATTTCTGACTGAAAAAGTGGTAAGACTGCTGGAAGGATTAACCCCACCATCACTCATTCATCAGATATTTACTGAGCCCTGATGGTGTACCAGCCCTCACAAGACACTGGCAATGGGACTAGTCAACCTCTTTGCCCTCAACGAGCTCTGAGTTTAGTGAGGGAGATAAGACAGTAAATAAGCCCCTGAGAACAGCCCCAAAATAAATGAAGCAAAGTGGACAGAATGGAAGCGAGAGAGAGACAACTCAGTAATCAATACCCCACTCCCAGTAAGGGACAGAAGGATGAGACAGAAAGCCAGCAAGGGTATAGAGGACTCAAACAGCACCATCGATCAGCCTGACCTAAGTGACATCTATAGGACACCCACCAGCTAGAGCAGAAAACACACATTTTTCAAGCACACATGGAACATTCTCCAGGATATACTATATGGCAGGCCAAAAACAAATCTCAATAAATTTAAAACCACACAAAGCATATTCTCCAACCAGGACAGAATTAAAAATCAGCAGTAAGAGAAAATTTGGGAAATTCACAAATAGTTGGAAATGGAACAACATAATTTTAAATAACTCATGGGTCAAAGAAGAAATCACAAGGGGAATTAAAAAGTATTTGGACCTGAACAAAAATGAAAATACGACATAAGTAAACAAATACATAAATTAGATGATTTTAGATATGAAAGGTTCCGTGAAGAAAATAAAATGAAGTATGAGATGGTGCAGAAGAGGAAGCACAGCTGTGGTTCCTTACCCTCCCCCAGCATCCACACCCTTGCCATGGCCTCTTCATAGGGAGAGCAGATCACTATCCCCCATCTTTGGGCAAGGGCATGGCATTTCCTTTGGCCAATGGGATGTGGGCAGAAGTGATGATAGCCCAGTCATGAGACTGAATTTCAGAAGCCCTCTGGTGTTTCTGCTTGTTCCCTGCCATCACCATGGGAAGGGCCTTCCCTGGTTGCCTGCTGTCCCTTTAGCCTGGGTCCCAGAATGAACATATAAGAAGCACAGTCACTGAGTTGAACCGAGCTTTGACCAACTGATTTCCAGTTGACCCAGACTATATTTTCCCCAAATGGCTCATAACAATATCTCCTATCTCACATGGTCATTATGCAATGTAAGCTTGGTATTTCTCCCATTGATACTGGAAACTATCCCCTCCCCTTGAACTTGGGTAGACATATGTGACGGTCTCCACTAATAGAGTATGATATAAGTGGTGCTACATGACTTAAGCCTGGAACATAAAAATGCCATGCACTTCCTCCTGGCTCTCTCTTGGGACAACAAGTCTTGGAATGCAGCCACCATGCTATGAGGAAGCCCAAACTTGCCCAAGCACAGAGACTACAATGGAGAGGCCACAAGTAAGTGTTCTGGTCAACAGCCCAAATGAGGTCCCAGACAATAGCCAGCACTAACCACCAGCCATGAAAGATGACACTTGGGGTGATTCTAACCTCTGGCCTTGGTCTTGAAGTCCTCCCCAGACACTGGGGAGCAGAGACACACTCTCCCAACCTTGCCTGGTCCAAACTTCTGGCCCAGAGAATTTGCAAGCATAATAACATGGTTGTTCTGCCACGAAGTTATGGGCACCACTTCTTTGAGCTGACAGCAGAATGAGAAGGAGGAACTGGTTATGAGAAGATCAGGGGTAGGACATTCCAGCGGCAGAAAAGCACGTGAAAAGTCATGCAATGGAAATGCATCTGTAGTATGTGAAGAAGAGTGGGAAGGCTCAGGGGTTGCTGAAGCCAATAAAAGTGGTAGGAGGCAGTGCCAGAGAGGTAGGTGGGGAGGGATCAGATCATGTCTGATGGGCCTCTTAGGGGAGGGGGCCTCTCTTGGGGAATCAGATGGTGATAACTCCCAGGATTACCTCTCCCTGTTGGCAGACTGGCTTCTGAAAAGGGCTTCAATGCCTTAGGCCAAAGGAGGAACCCATGGTAGGAATTTTCAGCTCTTGCTAGGGAGGGATTTTTTTTTTTTTAATATAAGAAAACACAGCACTGACGATATCCACAGGACGTAACTGTTCAAGGTCTATAATGACTCACTACATACAAGAAATAGCATAAACCCCATGGCCTGGCATTTCAGGTACTTGGTTTTTGGACCATTCAACCCCCAATTCCACCTCCAATCTGCCTTTCCAAACTTATCCATGTTCTAACCATGTGTGACGATGCACCATTCTCCAGACATATCATGTACCTTCAGGTCTGTGAGGATTTCCATGCTGACCACCTGCCTTACGTGCCCTCCTCCATCAGGTTCCTTCAAAGTCTATCTTAGGGGCACTGCTTTTGCCAGTCTTCTTAGATACCCCAAAGGGGAATAAGTCTCTCCCTTCCCCATGCTCCTGCAGATTTTGCACAAAACTCTAATTGTGCAAATTATACTTACTGTAGAGTAGCATAACTGTCCACCTATTTCTCCTCCCCACTCCACCCTTTCCCCCACAAATAAGAGACACCTATTCAAGGGCAGATTCTAGGCCTTATTTATCTTTGGGGCTCGAAAGCCCATCTCAGTGCCACAGGCACTGTAAAAATCCTGTGATGTCTGATTCAAGAGGAATAAGCCAGGTGGATGGATGGCTGGATGGATAGGTGAGTAGATGGGTGGACGGGAGGATGGGTGGATGGCTGGAAGGATGGGTAGACCTCTGAATAGTGGAAGAACTGAAGGAGGGTATGAACGGGAACACAGATGTGGCATAAGGGGGCATAGATAGATTAAAGGACAGATGAGTGGTTGAAAAGCTGGTTACATGATTGGGCGAGAATCTGATTATACAAATAGATGGGCGGGGGATGAATACATTTATGACTGGGTTCCTGGAAGGACAGAAAGAAGTCTTTAAACCAGAAGTCAGCAAAGCCTTTCTGTAAAGGGCCACACCATAAATATTTAAGGCTTGTGGATCACATACAGTCTCAGTCATATATTCTTCACCTCTTTTTTCTTTTTTCAAGCATAAACTGCCCCACGAGAAGAATTTTATTGATGGCCCTAGTTTATTTCCCTCTTAAAAGACCAACAGCAACCAAATGAAGTGAACATAACCTCAAGATTTTATTATCCTCATAATATAACAAAATATGAAGCTTAGAACTGACTCACTTGGCCCTTTCTCTTCTTACCTCCTCCCAGTTCAAAATGCTTGCATCTCTTAATAGCTGGCATTCTCTTAGATCTGCAATTGCGCTCAACACATTCAAGCCTCAGCACAATCTTCTTTGTAGTTTTAGACTTTTTCTGGAAAATCGGCTTAGTCTGCCCACCATAGCCACTTTGCCTGTCGCTTTGCCTGGGCATAAAGAGAGTCTTTGCCTTTCTTGTACCATGTCATTTTGTGGGGTTGGTGCTTGCCACACTTCTTGCAGAAAGTCCGTTTAGGAACATTCACCATGTTCCTGAGAGTGCTATCACCACGGAAAGCTCACCTCTTTTTTTTTTTTTTTTCAAATTATATATTTGACAAGGGTCTAGTATCTATAATATATGGAAAACTCTTACATCTTTTTTTTTTTTTGAAGTACAGTTGATGCAACTTCTTTGCCTTTTTTCACAAACATTTAAAACACATAGGGGTGCCTAGGTGGCTCATCTGGTTGAGTGGCTAACCTCAGCTTAGGTCATGATCTCGGAGTTCTGGGATGGAGCCCCTTGAGTCAGGCTCCCTGCTCAGCAGGGAGTCTGCTTTTCCCTCTCCCACTCAGCCTCCCTAAATAAATAAATAAAATCTTAAATAAATAAATTAATATATAAAATCCATTTTAGTTAATAGGCTATGCAAAAATGGGATCTAGCCTATTAGGATTCAATTCCTGATGACCAGAACTTTTAGTAATCCCTGAGTTAGTTCTGTTTACCAGTTCACAAGTACAGGGTTGAATCACAAACATAGAAGGCCACAGGCCACCCCATTCCCCCTCAAAACAGCATAATGGAGCCAGGGACCTTCTAGCTGGGGAGTTTCAGAATGCATGATCAGCCCTTCTCATCTCTGGGCAGCGTTGGGATTTCAATACCATCAAATCTATAAGGAGGAATTCTGAGAGAAAACCTGACAATCTTAGCACTCAGAGATGGATCCAGCCTGGGAGTGGTGGAGAATGTCTCGAAGTTTACGGGTCTCCTTTGGACTCATGTCCCTGGCTAGGACTAGGAGTAACACTGGGGCTTTTCTTCCACTTCTGTCCCCATACACACTGACGTCATAAAAGGAGCTCTGGACCACAATTTCCCGAAACTAGCTTAAGAGCTGTGACTTTTATGGGTTCTTTTTCTTTTCCTCCTCAGGATATTATTATGGATTACCAGTGGTTTCAGCATCTTTCCAACCGGCAGGAAGCAGTGCAAACACAGATGGAAGTTTCCCAGTTAAAACCCTCTTAACAAAGTCAGAAAACAAAAAGCCCAGCCTCTCTCCCATGCTGCCAGCTCAGAGGCAAGTGAGAGAGGAAAAAAACAAAAACAAAAACAGGAGAGTGACTCTTCCTGCCCTTCCTAAAGAGATCTTCTAGGTGTTAAGAGGGTGGTACACTTCACACCTGAGGGCTTTTGGGTTTAATAATGAACACAAACCTTTCATCCTAAAGGGCAAAAAGGAGGGGCTGGGTGCACAGACCAGAGTAGTGCTCTGTCCTGCTTCTGGGGATCTGGGGGCCCCTGCTCACATAGCAATGCGACACTAGGGTGATGTCACTGACAGGGACCTCAGTTGGATTCTGCAGGAGGCCTGGATTGGTGCTGGGGCTCTGCTGCATCCAGAGAGGTCCTTGCCACAGAGAGCTCTGAAGGCAGTTGGGAGATGCAGGATTAACACATGACAGTGCACTGGGAGTATAGGTGTTCACCCTGGCTCAGTCACTCTCTCTGGGCCTCTATGTCACCACAGACAATATGTCCAGGGTGGACATTCCTAGCTCTGATGTTCTTGGATAGACGTGGTGAACAATGCAGAACAGTGTGGCATCAGATGCTAAACTACTAGGGGACTGCAAATGGCTTAGAGACCTCAGGGAGCAAGTGCTCTTGATGCTCCCTCACTTCCCATATCTCTGTTGTACCCTCTTCTCTCATTCCTCCTTATGACTCATCCCAAAAGTCACCACCTCAGGGAATGACTCCTGCAGGTTGTCAGTCCTTCCCCCCTGTGTTCCAGATAATTTCTCATTTACTAATCTGTCTTCTTTGCTGGCCGGAGAGCTCCTGGGAAAGGACCTGTCTGATCTGACTTTCTGTTTCCCAGCTCTTACCACACGAGAGCTCAGAATTCATAAAAAAATGTTTGTTGAAGTGAACTGAATTGACTGCAAAGGGAGACCTTCCAGGCAGTTTTGCGGGTTGGAAGGGGTGGCAGTGCCTGATACCCAGGCAGTCTCCACGTCTGGCCTCCTTTCCTCAGAAAGTCCACAGGATTTCCTCTCCAATGGCTCAGGTGTTAACTGCCTCAGTGCTGAGATGACTGAGAAAGCCTCTCTATACCCCAGCTGTTTCTGTCATTGTGCGAACATACCTTCTCCAGACAGATCTAAACATACATACACATATATATACCCCCACATACATGCATGCACCCACACATGTATAATCACACACTCACCTAAACTCGCACACATAGCAATGACCCTGAACTACATCTGTCCTCCTCCCACCTTCCTCAACAAGAGGGCTGAGGAAACTGCAAACATCCTTCCAGAAACCTTAGCACAGCCCCTAATAGACCCCCAGTCCAGGCAGAGAGACATACCCATGGAAAGCACAGTGCTATTCACCCCCTGAAGTACATGAACCAGGAGACAGACATCCACAAAAAGCCTTGGTGGATATCTGTCTGCTGCCAAGCCTCTGTTCATCGAAATCACCCCTGTCTCCTTGCTGCTTTTCTGCCTCTTATATCATAGCCTTGTAAAAGGGCAACAAGTTTTGGACAACAGAAATGATTAACTCACCAGATGTAAGTGCTGGAGCATCTCCACATATCTGCAGAGGGAAAGAGGGTTGAGTTTGCATTAATTCCCATCCTGTTTAAGCCAGGGAGGGGTGATGTTCTGTTAACAAGCTCAAGGCCACCGGCAGCTGACTGGGGACTCACGCTTTCTCCGAAGACAGCAGTTCCTGTGCGATGACATGGGCTCTAGACTGTCCTTCCATCTGTAAGAGGGAACAGAGTGATCAGGAGGGAGAGCACCAATTCAGAGAAGGGAAGGGAGACCCCACCTCCACAAGCCTTGGGTTTACAGAAGGACCTGCAAACTGCTGGAGGCAAACTCCATGTACTTCTCAGCCCGTTCCTTGACACTCACGACCTATGATCTCACACCTCACGTACCTCAGTTTCCTTATCTGCAAATGTGGATATTGAAGGCCTCTAACTTGTTTACTTATCTACAAATGTGGATATTGAAGGCCTCTAACTTGGAAGGTTGTCAAGCTAATGCTCACCACTCTGCCCAACACACAGTAAGTGCTCACCAGGTAGCCGCTACCATGACTATGTGATCTTGGCATCCACCCACAGGTCTACCAACCTTGAACCACCTGCATTTCTCTGCACACAGAGAGGGCTCTTACTTCTTGCGTTTGCATGTGCTTTGTCCTCTTGGTATCATTTTCCCCTTCTCTGCCCAGTTAATTCCCAGTTATCCTTTAAGACTTAGCCATGGTATCCATCACCTCCTCCAAGGGGCCTTTTTTGATCCCCTGCCTGAACCAGCTGGATCAGATATCCTTTCTGGGGCATCCTCCTCTCAGAATACAAATTATGTCTCTTCTAGAAGGCAGGAACCTAAATTTCACCCCTGCACGACCAGTGCCTCACATACAGTAGGCTTGCTTTTGTTGACTGAAAGAAATTAATGAGTGAATGAAAGGATGAATAAATGTAAATGTTCATCCCACCTGGGAAGCACTAACTACCCTGGTTGACCTCAGGAGGGGAGCCATTTAACCCACTGAGGCCCAACTTCTGCATCTGGAGGATTTGGGATTAACTGAGATTATGTCTATAAACAGGAAGGATGGGCGGGGGCTGAGACAGATGCCTGGGCCTTCAGCCACAAGCAGACGCCTCCTCTGTGGCCCCGAACCTGACAGATATCAGACACTGCTGGCTGGGATCCAGAAGGACAAAGACACTATGGGGCAGCCTGAACAGACGGCAGCTGCCAGCAATGTGCAGGCAAGGCTGGGGTGGGATGGCCCACAGCAGATCAGAGGGCATTCGGATTAGACACCTGGCTTCTGGTTCCAGCTCTACCATTGCCTCCTGGTACAACGTGCACATGTCACTTTCTGAGGCTGGGCCTCAGTCTTCCCATGTGTGAATGAACTGACCTCTAAATTCCCTTCTATGCTGAACTTACATGTACCTAAACTCGAGGAGCTACTACTGGTTGAGTGAATGATCTACGACCAGACGCTCATGACCTGTTGAGGGAGCAACAGTGTTTTGGTTAAGAGCAGAGACTCTGAAACTAGGTAGTTTGAGCTCAAATCCTACTTCTGCCTTCTAGTTGAAAAAGTCATTTAGCCTTTCTCTATACCTCAATTTTCCTATCTGTAAAATGGGCACAACAGAATAAGGGTACCTAACACCTGCATATTGTGCAGACTGAATGAGTGTATATACAGACAGGTATCTCTCTATCTCTGTGTCTGTATCTATATAGGCTTCTCTCACGTGGACTAATGCCTGGTGCATGGGCAGCACAGCAGAAACAATGGCTATCATTATCTTTGTGGTTTTTGTTATTGAGGTGGAAACCAGGGATGGTACCAAGTGCTCAGGGATGGACTAAGAAAAAAATAATTGACAGGGTCAGGTAGGGGAGCGGTCTGAACTACACAACGAAGGCTGATTGCTGCTCCTCTGAGGGTAGCAGTTGAGGCTGTGGAGAGCAAAGGGACTCTGGAATGAAGCATATCCAAGTTCAAATCCCAGCTCCTGTGTTGTGTAATTGTATGGCAGCTGGCAAACTATTTCCTCTGAGACTCAGTTTTTTCATCTGAAATATGGTGAAGAGTAATCAGCCTGATCTTGTGCACTGGTCTGTTTTTTTGTGTTTTTTTTTTTTTTTAAGATTTTATTTATTTATTTGAGAGAGGTAGAGATAGTGAGAGAGAGCACAAACAGGGGCGGGGGAGAGGTAGAAGCAGGTTCCTCGCTGAGCAGGGACCCTGATACAGGGCTCAATCCCAAGACCCTGGGATCATGACCTGAGCAGACACTCAACACTGAGTCACCCAGGCGCCCCTCGTGCACTGGTCTTCTTGATGATAGATTCCTGACTCAAGGCCTTTATACTTGCTGTTCTCTCTGCATGTGATAGACTTTCCCAGATCTCATTCTTATTCTCTGACTTTTTCAGGGTAAGTCATCCTCAGTGTGGCCATCCATGACTACCTGACCTAAAGATCACCCCAAATCATTCTCCACCCCAGGGTTTCTCAGCTTTGGCACTACCAACATTTTAGGCCAGGCAGCTTTGGTTGCAAAGGAAGGCCTATGTACCGTAGGATCATTAGGAGCATCCGTGGCTTCTACCCACTGGATGACAGAAGCAGCCCCCACCCCAAGTTGTGACAACCAAAAACGTTTCTAGACATTGCCAAATGTCCTGGGGTGGGGGCAAAATCTCACCCCTGGGTGAGAGCCACTTGTTAGAAGCTTTCATCTTGCTATGCTCTTCTTTATACCAGCAGCCACACTACCTGATACTATCCTTGCACACAGGAGATGTTCAGTCAACAATTGAATAAATGAATGAAACGAGATACAGTGCCTGGTACACAGTAGGCATCCAATAAATGAGTTCCCTTCTCTAGCTATTCCATCCCTCAATGTTGCTTGGCTAAGCAGCACAGTATTTTTGGAGATTTCATTTTCTCCAAGGTCCCCTGAATAGGGCAGAACTTGGGCCCTTGGTCAGTCTCCCCTCTGCATCTCACTGCTGACTCTTGGTGGGCTGTCATACCATCTGTGGAGCAGGAGGGGAAACAGCGAGGCCTGCAGAGGCCTCCAGTCTCACCTGGCCTCCTGCCTTCCCTCAGGCACCGAATCAGTGACTCACTGTCTGCCTTCCGCATCTGCAGGGCTAGTGTAGGGCTCTGTGGACAAGTGTAGCTCACTCCTCCCCAGCAGGGGCTCCTGCAGAGTCCCACATGTAAATAGGCTTTGTAAACAAAACTCTTGTAATGGAAAATATATTCTGCCAGGACAAGTCTTAACAGCTAGGAAACCCTGTGGTCAAGCTTCCATCAAGAGAATGACTTTGTAGAGAAAGGACAGGGGTCAGGAGATCTCAAGCTTAGGTTCTTCCCCTATAAAATGAAGACAAGATGACTTCCTATCTCCCAGGGGCCTGTGACTCAATTCTCACTTGTCATCCAGCATGATGCCTGAGAACTCATGTTCTGATGTCAGAAGACCTGGGATCAAATTCTGCGCTCCACCCCTTCCTACACCTATGCCCCTGAATAGGTCATTTCTCTTCTCTTAGCCCCACCTGTAACACAGTGGTGGTAATAATAATATTATTATTAATAATACCTACTTAATAACAGAACAGCTAGCATTCACCGAACACTTAGTATGTGCTAAGAATGGCTCTAAGCTTTTTACGTGTATTCTCACTGAATCCTCCCAACAACCTATGAGTAAGGTACTATTCTTATTACCTCCATTTTGCAGATGAGGAAACTGAGGCACAAATAAGTTCTAACCTTTACCCAAAGTCGGTGCTAATAAGTGGCAGAACCAAAATTCAAAACCAGGCAGTCTGGCTTTAACAACTAAGCACTTAGCAGTGTGTCTGGCACACAGTAAGCACTCGGTAGTAAATGGCATCTCTGCTCATTACAGATGGCAGGGTTTTTCAAATTGGGAAACACCTATTCTTTACCTGTGCTGGAAAGGTGGTAGGAGTCTGGCACTCTAGCAGAAGCCCAGGTTAGTTCTCTTAGTCGGTTCTCTCTGATCTCTGACCCTTGGAGCAGTGCCTACCATGCTACACAGGAAAGAGAACTATGCTGGAAGTCAGGATTACTGGACCCACATCCCAGCCAGGCCACGAGTGGCTGAGCAGTGAGGGCAAGTCCTCCACAGATGCCTCTCTGTCCTCATCCTGAAGACGGGGTCAGCACTCCCACCCTGCCAGGACGAGATGAAGAGATGATGGCTGGGAGTGCTCAGGCCCACCCCAACTTTCAGAGTTGTCACCATGACCATTGTTTCAATCTCAAAGCTGTCGGGGGCAGACTTCTGGTAGGGCTGGGGCACGGGCCACTCTGCACGTCCTTCCCAACCCCTCCTGCCAGACGGGCAGACTCTGGGTGGGACGCACGGGGCCGTGCTGCCTTAGTGACTCTGCTGATGATGGATGTGTCTTCACCAGCCGGACAAGAAGGGGGCCTAGCAGGCCATATGCCCGAGGCTCTCCTCAGAAGCTGCTACTGGGCGTTGCCCAACTGGGCCATTTAATATAGATGTTTGTTTAACCAGGAAATGAACTCCGAGGTTGACGGCAGTGTCCAGGGACAGACTTCTGGGAACAGGGTTCCTCCCAGGAGTGTGGGGGCTGGGGGCGCCAGGGCCCGTGCTATCGCGTTTCTCAGGCTGACGCTGTGGGTGTTCTATCAGACCACTGCCCGCCCCTCTGCCCAAGGCCAAGGCCGCTTATCTTCCCAGTTCCCCAGGGCCGCCCAGTCCTGCATTTCCTCCCCAGGCCCCAGGCAAACCAGCCGGTCAACCCTGGCTCTTCTGGGACCAGGTTGGGAGGACTAGTCTTCCTTTAGGGACCCTCTTGGTAGCAGTCCCAGAAACAGCTAGGAGTCCTAGTCCTCTGTCATGCCTCAGTTTCTCCAGCTATTACTTGTGGCTGTTTAGCCTCTTTCTAGAAGAGCAGTGTTCCAACCATGGCCTGAGAACCTCTGGGGTTCTGTCTCCCTTTTCTGATTACTTATCTGTGAAGTTGGTCCAAACAACAATTCCAACAGACTGAGCACAGAGGCAGCCGGGAGAATCCAGCTATCTTCTAGGAAGTTAGACATGAATATTTGCAAAAATGAAAAACCAATGTTATGCTCCTCACTAAGTTTTTTTGAAAAGTTATTCTTCATAAAAAATGCCATTTATGTTAACATGTGGTAGACCTATTACTGTTATTCTTAAATGAATGAAAAGATGTTTAAAATTTTTCTCAGTGTTACCTTTTCATGTGGCAAATACTGACTGATAAAACTCATAGAAACTAAAACTCTTTGGGGTCCTCAGTCATTTTTAAGAGGAGAGAGAGGTGTGAGACCAAAAGGTTTTGACAACTATTGTTTTAGAGGCTGTTGCAAAGCACATACAGGATTGTAAGTAGAAAATCTCTTCTCAGTGAAGAGCCACAGAGGGAGGCATCGTTATCACTGTGCAACAATCACAGTAATAATTATTATTGTTATGAAAAGCAGGCTAACAAACCCCTGGCTTTATGGCCTGGCCCTCAGGATGGTCCCAAGTAGGCCCAGGAGCCACACGGGCCTTCTCCACAATGTCCTGCTTTGCAGAAGAGGAAGAAACCATCCTCCAAGCTCCTGGTTTCTCACTACCTTCCCAACTTACAGGGCTCCTGGGTTCACATCTGCTCTGCCTTTAAACAGCCACCTGTTTTTTTCCATGCTTGTCTCTGCCAACCCCTAGCCAAGCCCCATGTCCTAGGTCTTGGGTCTTGGCTCACTTCTCCCTATCTGTGGTTGCCGGGGCACACCACTCTCCACACCAGGACCCTCTGCCTCTCAGCTCCTCGACACCTTCTTCTCTGAAGACTCTGGCCACATGTACATCCACTCCACCTAGCCTGGACCTTATCCATACTCAGAACTGCCCTACCTCAGAAGTGATGAGCTTTCTGGTCCCCATCTTGGACCAGAGCTCCTAGCATCCCTCCACCCTCAACTCAACTTGTCTCTTAGCCCTTGGGGAGCTCCAGTCTTTCACTTACTCCAATCCATCCTAGGTCATGGTGGCCACCTTCTGTTGTCACTTACAACTCCAAGTGGCTCCTGTGGTTCCCTAGCACTTGCAGAAAGAACTCATCATCCTGAATGATGCTGAAAGACTATGCTCTGGTGTCAGAAGACCTGGGTTCAAATCCCAGGCTCCACCCCTTCCTACACATATGTCCTTATACAAGTGATTTCTCTTCTCTGAGCCTCACCTGTAACACAGCAGTAACAACAATAACAACTACTACTACTACTTAATAAGAGAAAAGTTAGCATTCATTGAACACTTAGTATGTGCGAAGAATGGCTCTAGCTTTTTACATGTATTCTCCCTGAATCCTTGCAACAACCTATGAGCAAGGTAATATTCTTACTACTTCCATTTTGCAGATGAGGAAACTGAGGCAAAGTCCTCAGTTAAGGACTTGCCTTAAGGTTAAGTCCTACCCTTTGCCTGTGACTCAGCCTAGAGACCATTTCCGGATACCTCTCCTGCATTCCTCCATGCACCATGGAACTCAATTTTACACCTTGTTTTTCTCTACCTCTGGGCCTTTTCAGTTCCTGAAGGTCCCTGCGCCCAAACTTCCTTATAATCTCCATAGGTGTCTCTCCATCACACACTAAACCTGAGGGGAGTGCAGAGCACCAAGGCAGGCATCCTGCTGCTCCAGACTTGCCAGCCTCCTCAGCCACACAGCCCATTGAAAGAAAAATCCACGCAGAAGTGAGGAGGGGCTGCCTTCTAAGGCTGTTTCAAGTCCTGGGGAAATCCTGCAAGGGTCCCAGTGAGGGGGCTTGCTGGAGTGTTCTGAGGTCCTATCTAGAGAAGGGAGAGTGCTCAGGACCCACAAGTGGCACCAGACTCTTGGACAGCACTCTCTCTGAAGTTCCTCTAGGCACTACCATCACAGACATTGTCTTTCCCCTGGGAATTCAGGTTGGGGTTTCCAGCACAGCCTTTAGTGGCCACTGGGAAATTCAGAGAGAGGAGCTCAGGGAGACATGGCTCATTTTTAACCTAGCTGTCAGCTGTACTTCCACAGGAGGCAGAGAAGGGATAAAGATGGTGAAAGAGAGCAACACCAGCCAGGAGGAGGGCGGGGAGAAGGTGGGACCATACAGAAGTTCCCTGGCGCCCCTAAGACCCAGTGGCTGCCTCCAGTTCACGCTGACACCTGTCTTATTCTAACTCCTGAAGCCAGGCTGCTGTGAGTCTGGCTTTGGCCTGGATGCTTTAAATAACTTTTAGTTTTGGAAGGAATCTTTGGTTCTGGAGGCAGTTTGTAATACATTCACAGAAGCAGCATGTTATCTGGGAAGGCCCAGAATGAGAGATCAGGAAACCTGATTTTTACTGTGGACTTCACCTCGAACCTGCTGATAACCCATAGCAGGCGACGACTTCTCAATGAGCTTTAGTTTTCCTTCTGTAAGACAAAACAATCTCCTGCATAACTGGGACACTATATCCCTGAATAGCAACTCTCAACTCGGCCCCTGGCAACCATCATTCTACTCTCTGCTTCAACGTTTTAGGTTCCTCATGAAAATGGAATCATGCAGCATTGGTCCTCTGTGACTGGCTTACTTCAATTAGCACAATGTCCTCGAGGTTCATCCATGCTGTATCATGTGACGGGATTTCCTTTCTTTTTAAGGCCGAATAATATTCCATTGTATGAACAGACCACACTTTGTTTACCCATTCGTCCATCAATGGACAGTAAGAGGGTAGATTTCATGTGAAGTGTTCTTACCACAATAAAAAGCAAAACAAAACAAAGTGATATCAAAATGCCCCTGTCAGCTCTCTTAGCTTCTCGAATCCTAAGAGAGTAGTCGTAACATGATTGGCAAGTTCTCACTATTTGACAAGGCCAGTACATGGCTCATAAGATGTTTGGTCTTCCTGTCCTCACCATCTCCCTTCAGGCCGAGAAAGGACCAGCCATGACCTCAAGAACTCAGTCAATGGCTAGATTCCACGCTGTCTGTTTGTGCCTTCTATGTACCCTCCTTGTCCTTTCCATCTAACTACATCCTACTCTCCTTTGTGGAACACTAAGGCCTCACCTCCTCCTGGAAGCCTCCCTGATTGCCCTGACTCTTAAGACTTCAGCCCCTTGCCCTGTTCAGAGCTTAGCTCACACAGCAGAGGATGCTGGGGCTGCCGCATAACTGTTCTATCTCATAGGCAACTGTTGTTTTTAACTCATGAGATATGACATTCAGAGAAGAGGATAAAACATAAATGTAAGGTATAGAGACTATGTGTCAACAGCTTTTTCACTCCATGGTTAGGCGCCCCACTGGCTTCTTTCCTGGCATGTCAGAGGGCTGAGGGCCCTGTGGGGGCTCCATACAGACTGGCCAGCTGACGTACACAGGCTGGAGTTCAACTTCAGGGAGCAGACACATGCTGCTGGGGATCCTGATGCGTTGAGTCTGGGGGTTGCCTGGGGTACTGCAGGTCTCCACGGCCAACTCGGGGCAGCAGGGCTGTAGACTAGGTATACAGAGTAGCTGCCATGAAGCAAGGAAGGAGAAAGGGAGGGCAAATGTAATGGTGGCCCCAATACCACGCTGGGGCCATGGGCACATCTAGACATAGCGGAGAGGATTATCAGCCACAGAACAAGCTCTCTGAGGGTCAGGGCATCCTAACTGTCTCCACACCCAGCCTGTTGGCTCCAGACAGCCCCCAAGCCCTCCAGGACTCTGAACAAGGGGTGTGGGACAACCCGGTGTCCTGGCTGCCTCCAGACCTGAGCCTCTGGTCTCTGAGAGTCTGTATCCCTCACCCTCCTCTGCTCACCCTGCCTTGAGAGGTTCATTGTTTACTCTGCTGAACCGTCACACCCTCTGCATCGTTACTGGGGAGCTGGTGAGAAGCCAGGCTGGCTCCCAGCTCTGCCCCTCACTGTGCAAAGTAAATTATACAGGACCAAACAAGGGTTTTCATTTTATTAAACTGTCATGCATCTAAGTTTGTTTCCCTTACTTGACTGCAGGAACTGAGTCTAATGTATTCATTTATTTATTAGTTTTTTCAAGAATATTTACTGAGTACTATTTTGTGTGCCAGGCAGTAAGGACTCAAATGTAAAAAGAAGTATGGCACTAGGGGCGCCTGGGTGGCTCAGCTGGTGAAGCATCTGCCTTTGGCTCAGGTCATGATCTCGGTCGGGGTCCTGAGATCAAGTCCTGAATTGAGCTCCTGCTAAGTGGGGAGTCTGCTTTTCCCTCTCCCTCTGCCCCTACCCCCACTACTCGTGAGTGTAAGCCTGTGCGCGTGCTCGCTCTCTCTCAAATAAATAAATAAAATCTTAAAAAAAAAAAAAAAGGAGAAAAGAAATGTGGTCCTGCCCTCTTGGAGCTATTCTTACAGGGAAAGGCAAATGGTATGCAAGTAAGCAGAAAAAGAAAGACATAATCACAGCTTGAGATAAATATGAGGAAGGAAGTAGACAGGAATGCTGCAAGCCAGCACTGCAGAATGAGCAGGGGAGACCTCTTTGAGGTGACATTTAATGTGAAACCCTTAGCCAGCTGTGCAAAGGGTGAGATGAGTGCTTCAGGGGGAGGTTACTGCAAGTGAAAAGACCCTGAGGTGGGTTTGAAGAGTGGACAGAACTTGTTTTTGAATCCTTCATGATGCCTGGCCAAAGGCCTTGGAGTTTGTTAAATTTCATTTGATCTGTCATTAACACATGACAATAGAAGATGAAATGCCAGGGATTTCGAATCTTTAGAATCCGGTGCCAACACCCAGAAAGGCAGACACTAGAGGAGAAGCAGGCCGACGGGGTGGGAAGATGCTGAGTTCGGTCTGGGACGCACTGAGTCAGAGGTACAGCAGACCCTCCTTACCTTTCAGGGAGTATGTCTAAAGACTCCCAGTGGATATCTGAAACCACGGATTGTGTCAAACCCCACATGACCCTGGAGATATTGTGGGTCTTTCCAGACCATTAAAATACAGCAAATATCGCAGTAAAGCAATTCAAGTAAATTTTTTGCATAAAATTTATGCTTAAAAATTATGTTTACACCATACTATATTAAGTATGAATAGCATTACTCTAAAAAACAATGTATGTGCCATAATGAAAAATACTTTGCTACAAAATGCTGAGTTGTAATCACTGACCACAGATCACCTCAACAAATATAATAATGATGAAAAGTTTGAAACACTGTGAGAATTACCAAAATGAGACACAAAGACATGAAGTGAGTAAATACTGCTGGAAAAATGGTGCCAACAGACTTGCTTGGTGCAGGGTTGTCACAAACCTTCAATTTGTGAAGAATGCAGTATCTGTGAAGTACAACACAGTGGAGTGCAATAAAACGCGGTATGCCTAGAGATAGTATGTTTTCTCCTACACATACGTCTATGATAAAGTTCAGTTTATAAAGTAGGTACAGGGGACACCCGCGTGGCTTAGTGGGTTAAGTGTCTGCCTTCAGCTCAGGTCATGATCCCGGGGTCCTGGGATCGAGCCCGTATTGGGTTTCCTGCTCGGCGGGGAGTCTGCTTCTCCCTCTGCCTCTCCCCCTGCCCATGCATGGGCACCCACTCTCTCTCAAATAAATAAATAAATAAATAAATAAATAAAATCTTTTAAAAAAATTAAGTAGGCACAGTAAGAGACCAACAGTAACTAGTAATAAAATAGGACAATTATAATAATAGATTACAATAAAAGTTATGTGAATGTGGTCTCTCTAAAAATAAGTTATACAGTACATTACTGTACTGTACACACCCTGGTTCTTGTGATAATGTAAGATGATAAAATGCCCACATGATGATATAAAGTGATACAAATGATGTGGGCGCTGTGACATGGTGTTAGGTAACCACAGGCCTTCTGAATATATGTCAGAAGGAGCATCACTTGCTTCTAGATCAAGGTCATCATGGGTAACTGAAACTACAGAAAGCAAAACTGTGAATAAGGAGGGATGACGGTATCTGTGGGGCTTCCAAGAAGGGACCAAAAGGTTAGCTGGAGGCTGGAGTGTGGGATGCAGAGAGGGGTCAGACCAGGAAGTCAGCTCTAGGAATACGACCTGAGTAGGGCTGGCTGCTGGCCTGGAATAGGCTGCCTGAGCAGAACACAGGATGACAGATGGATGGGGATGGGAGAGCTCAGGCTTGGGAAATAAGTGCCTGGTGGGGAGGCACAGAGTTGGACAGTCAGAGAGGTGGGAAGAGAACCAGGACAGAAGGCAGCCAGTGAAAACCAGGGGAAGAGGGAGCTCCCAGGGCAAGAGACCACCAGAGCTGAGGGTCAGGGTCTTGGTGGACAGCATGGAGACCCTGGCTCATGGAGGTCAGGGAAGACTGTCAGTAAGGGAGGTGGGGGAGTGGGGAAGACTTGAATATGTCCGTGGACTGAGGGAAGTCCTAAAGAATCTCTGAGGCCCACCTCCCTCTCCTCTACTGACCTGGTCTAGCTCTCAAGGACCATTCCCGCCTTCCTGACTCTGTGCTGCTGTCCCCTGCCCAGAATGCTCTGTCTCCAGACCCTGCCAGTTCTTGCTGGCTCACACTATTCAGGTCCCTGCTGAAAGGTTTCCTCCCCATCATAAAGGTCTTCTCTAAGAAACTGGAACCCTTCCCCACTGCTGGTCCGAATGTAAAAGGGGGCAGCCACTGCGGAAAATGGTATGGCGGTTCCTCAAAAAATTAAAAATAGAATTATATGATTTAGCAACTCCACTTCTGGGGACACAAAAGAACTGAAAGCAATGTCCTGAAGAGACATCTGTGTACCATGTTCATAGCAGTATTACTCACAATAGCCAAAAAGTGGAAGCAACCCAAGCCCCCATTGACAGATGAATGACAAACAAAATGCGATGTGTACATACAAGTAGAATATTCTTCAGCCTTAAAAAGGAAGAAAACTCTGACACAGGCTACAGCATGGATGTGCCTCAAGGACATTATGCTCAGTGAAATAAACTAGTCACAGAAGGACAAATTCCACGTGACCCCATCTCACTTCCATGATGTCCTCAGAGCAGTCAAAACCGTAGAAGCAGAGAATAGCACAGTGGCTGCCTGGGGCTGGGGAAGGAGGTGGGCAGTTAGTGTTTCATGGGGACAAAGTTTCAGTTTGGGGAAATGAAGAGTCCCGTGGATGGATGGTGGAGGTTGTTGTACGACAGGGTGACTGTACTTAATGCCACTCAACTGCACACTTAAAAATAGTTAAGATGGTGGATTTTTTATGCTACATATATTTTAACACATTTTTTTTAATTGGAAAAAAAGCCTTCTCTAGCCTCTCTGCCTAAATTTCCCCCCTTGCCCCACCCCTGGCGCCCTGCTCCCACCACCAAGGTCTGTTCTGTGTTTGATGTTACACCACTTTCACTGCCTAAACCCACCCTAGGAGCCTTCTAACTGATGGTTCATCTCCTTCACTGGAGTAGAAACTCCACCAGGGCAGGGAGGCACCTGGTCTGTCTGTGGCTGCTGTGTCTTAAGCCCTTGGAAGGGTGCCTGGCACATAGTAGGTGCTCCGTTGAGTACTTGTAAATAAATTTCTGCTGAAGAGGAGGGACGGGGAGAAACTGGGTGAGGATACAGAGAGAAGATGCAGATGGGAGGGAGTTCATGTTCACCAAGGGACCAGGCTGTTTTCTGGGAAGGAGAACAGGCTGCAGCCCGAGGAAGCCTCTGCAGGTGTAAAAGGGCCTCCCAGGGGCTAGGAGGAGTGAGCACGTGCCATAGAGCCAATGTTCAGGGCTGCACTATGGGTTGGGAAGACTGGCATGGAGAAAGCACTTGCAGGAATTTTAGCCAGGTGGGGACTGGCCTAGTAGAAATAACCGGGGTTCAAGCAGGTGGTTAGAGCAAGGTGGTAGGTGCAAGGCCAGGGGCATGAGGCTGGCAATAAGGCCCAGACCAGGCCACCTGGACCACGGGTGCAGCCAGGGAAAAGATGACCTGTCTGGGCAGGGCCAGGGAGGGCATCACCGCAAGACAGGCCTGTTCCAGAGGACAGAGCAAAATTCTGCCCAGGCTCTAGGGTGGACCTGTTAGGGAAACGTGGTGACACCAGGACTCAGACAAAGAGAGGAGGAGGTGGAGGGAGGAGGTCACTTGGAGAGGCCACCAACTCCCGGATTAGTCTCCAGAGAGCTGGTATTTAGCTTGAAAGGTCTCAGTTAGTCTGAACACTGGGCTTGCTCTCAGGGAAGAGTGACATGCCAGGCAGCCTTTGTCTCCTTTCACAGCTGGATCTATTTTTATGTCCTTCTTTCTTTTTCTTTTTTTGCCCCCTTTCCTCCAACCCACACCCCCAAATATCTCTGAGTGAAAGAGAGGGAGAAGTCAGACAGGCAGGAGGGTGGACAGCTGGGCTCAGCTTCCTGTCCTGCTCCAAGTCTCTCTCCTTCCAATGTGGCCACCTCAAAAGATCTGGAAGAGTGGAGCCCGAGCCCACCACCTTACAGTTGTTTTTACGTCCAACTCTAGGAAGGGTGGGGCTCACCCCAAACATGCCTCCTGAGGCCCCAGAAAAGCAATTCCACTATCAGTCACACTTTCCCTAGGTCTGCTCCTTGGAGGTGGCTGGAGATGGGAAATCCGGATCCTCCCGCACCCTCAATGTGACGGAGGCACAGAGGGGAGAGGTCTTTGCCTTTTGGGGAAGGAGAAGTTTCAGAGATGGTGGAAGATGAAAGAATGAGGAGTAAATGCTACTAGACCACCAAAACTTCTACAGCAAGAAGGAGCCAAGAAAGATAGCTCCCTCCAGAAATCTCCCTTCACAGCTGCACACGTCCAACAGTTGGAAAACCCTCCCACACTGATGGCTGCTGGGGGGTGGAGTGCACAGTCATGACCTCTTGGGGGGGGTCACTGTGGTGGCAGGTACACAGACTGAAAATGCACCTCTCTGACCCACCAATCCCCTTCTGAGATCTACCCTGGAAAAAAGCTAGTGCATAAGGAGGTGTGGGAACAAGTGCACTGCAATACTGTTGGGAGCATAAAAATTAGAAACACTGTAAAGGTCCCTCAGCAGGGGGAGAGCAAAACAAAGGACAGCATATCCATAAATTGGAATACCATACAGCAGTAAGAAAAAAATTTAGGACGCTATGTACCAATGTGCAGAAGTCTCTATAAGATACCAATGAGTGAACGCAACCAAGTTATGCCAGGTTTCTTAGAGTTTGATAAGATTTAATATATGAAAACAACAATTCCACAAACAATATAACCTATTTACCAAATATAATGAATGATACACATAGGTGAATACAGGGAAAAGGTTCTGGAAAGATACACACCAAACTGCACACCACAGCTACCTCCATGGGGACACAGGGACTAGGAATGAGTACCCCAGGGCATCTAACCCCACCCGTAATGACTTCATACTTTATGAGGAGAATCCAGTAGAGCACACTTCATGCAATGAAAACCTGATTTTAAAGGCGATTGCCACTGTGGTGCATTATGAAAGCCTCGAGGGCAGAAGGGGAGCAATGCTCAGCACAGTTGGTAGGTGAGAAGGCCGGGCTCCTGAGGGTGAACCGACCTGCTGCAAGGAGTCTAGACGCACCCTTCTCTCTCTGCGCTCTCAGAATGCCAGGATGAGGGTGGGCCCTGCCTTTGGCTGGTCATTGGTTCTACATGGCTCTGGCTCCAGGACACAGGAAAGGTCCCTGTCCCAGGTAGGAGCTGCTTCAGTTCTGCCACCCTGCCATTGTCACTGAGCTCAAATGGACCTTGCGTAGGTTGCTTCCCTGTCCTACCCACGGTCCCACCCACTCTGACCGCCATGTGTTCTTTTACTGTGCGCCAGACACTTGTCTCCTCAGATTTACTCTCAAGACTACTGTGAAGTAGGCACCATTATCGTTTTTCCCGTTTTACAGAAGAGGACACAGAGGAACAGAATGGTTAAGAAATCACCCATTTCCTAGTGACTCAGCTAGCAAGTGTCAAAGTTGAGTTTGAACCCCTCGTTCCTTATGCTACCCCACCTCTTGCAAGCTCCTAGGGGTGTCCATGCAGTGGTCTGGAGGCCACAAGGCTGGGGAGCTGACCCAGATGACCACCATGTCCAGGACCCTGGGACTTCATGTCTCTACAGTGGTCCTGAGCAAAAAGGACCCTCCCTTCTCTGTCTCCCCTTCTGCCTTCCAGATAGTTATTATGCCCCTACTACGTGGCTAGCACTTTTACATCTGTGCTCTCATTCAACCCTCCCACAGCCCAGTTACTATTAATGTTCTCATTTTACAGATGGGGAAGCTGAGATCCTGCAATGGGGAATGACTGGCCCACAGTAACACAGCTGGAAGAGGAGACACAAGTGGTCCCAGAGGAAAGTTTGACAGAGAACCCAGTGCTATGGTGGGGAACCATCACTAGGTGGGGGACCCTGAGGTACAGAAAGTTGCACAGGGGATGCCCCACTGCTCTGTCAGCCCTTCAACTCTTCTTGGCCTGGTAACCAGATCCAACTCCCAGCTTCAGAGTGGGGACCAAATCCCAAATAACAACTATCTGCTCCCAAGCTCCACAACCCCGGGGGATGCCCAGAAAAGCCACAACCATTTCTAACTCTAACTGGCACCACTAACTCAAAGCTCCTCTCCCTGCCCTCAAGGATGCAACAGTTCTTTCTGGGAAGAGGGGAAGAAGTGGAGAGGTAAGAGAAGGCTTCCAGGGCTTTGGGGGGAAAACAAACAAACACTGGCCTTGGAGCCAGCCAGACCTCATTTTGAGTCCAACCCCTTCAATCACTAGCAGATTGGCCTTGAGCAAGTCACTTAATTTCTGTGTCCTCCACTATACCACAGGGGTGGTGGTACTGACCTTGAACTTGTTGTAAGGAGTAAAGGGGCATGGATTGTGGAAGACAACACACTCTATTCAGAGAGGGAGAGCAAGGGTCAGGAGCCACCAGGGGAAGGACTGAAGAGGAGCCAGGTGGAAAAACGACCCCCCCGCCCCTGCATTCCCACAGCCCTGGGGAGGCAAATTTATGAAGACCCTGAGCAGAGAGATAAATGAACTGATATCAAGGATATGAAAACAAAATGAAAGACATGACCATCTATACAAAGCTTGGTAAGGGCCAGGCACTTCTGCTGAATGCTTCCACAGGAGTAGCCGTTAATGAACAGGATAGGCCTACCCCAGCCGTGGAAGGACAGGATGACAAAGAGTGGGGGACAGACACCAGATGAGGTGCCTGAAGGAGGCTAGTTGGAAGGAGATGATGCTCCTTGGCCTCCCCAGCTACTCCTCTGTAGACAAGCCCAGGAGATGGGGTGGGAGAAATGTCAAGCTGGTCTCAACCTTCCTAGCCTGTCTTCCTGCAGTGGGGGTGTCCCTCTTGGCCTAAATTTGTGGCCCCTGGCCCCTCATGGTGTTTGCTGGTTGACGTGGAATAAACAGCCGAGTGATTCTGGGCGAGTTCTTCACTTCTCTGTTTCGAGACATACCTGAGCTCCAAGAAGCAGTGTGTGGAAGGACTACAATCAGCCAGCGAGTGGAGGTGAACACGGGCTTCCGTGCACCTGAGCGAGCACATGTAATCACCACCATGTCCCGATGCCCACTGAGAGGTCTGGGCCACCACTTGGTCCCTACATCAGACAGGGACCCACTGTCTGCCTCCAAACAAGTGACAGCTCTCCTCTCAGCCATACCCCATCTAAGCAATGCTGCAGGGTATGGGAAACCAACTCTCATTCCAAAACTGTCTTCAGTTAATGAAGCTCACACACTTCCCTTAACTTATCCTCATGATTCCCACTTTACAGATGAGGAAACTGAGGCCCACAGGCCTAAGGTCATTAGAATCCAGGTCTGTCTTGATTCAAATCACGCAGCTCTACTTCTCTTCAGCCACAAGGGCTCTGGGAAGACCCAAACTGCCTCAGACCCAAGAAGTCAGCAGGAGCAGTCACCCCGGTATCATCAATGCAGGACCCTGTGTCTCCTCATGTGTCTAAACGCTGCAGTCCCAACTGTACAGTGACTCAGCCTCTGTATCCAACTTGGGGCCAGCTACTTGCAAACAGCTCCCTCCTCACTAAGAAGGGGTCCAGTACAGTGGATCTTTTCACCGTCTTTTCTCGGCCTTTACATCTCTGACTTCCCACAACCCACTGACCCCTTGCCCAGGGTGGGGCATCCTACCTTGTGGGTGAGGCTGGGGTCTCTTGGAGCACTGTCCTCCTCCTCCGAGCTTCCCTGCTCTTCATCTGATGACAGGTCCTCTTTAGGGGTGGCCGCCGAGATGGGACAGACCTTATAGGGTTCTGTGTAGGCGCTGGGGTCAGAGCAGAGGAAAGAGAGGGTTAGACTCCCTGTCCAGCAAAGGCAAAGTGAATACACCAGGAGGCCTATTAATGTCATAAGCCATTAACGAGCATTCTGTGTGCAAAGCTCCATGCCTGCCCTACATGGGGACCTAGAACTAGATAAGACACAAGCCCAAAAGTCCCTGTGTGCTCCCACTCCAGCCATCTTGGCCTCCCGGTAGTTCCCTGAAATTGCCATGCTCTTTGCTGCCTAAGCGCCCTTGTACATGCTAAGACAGACTTGTCTCTCTGTTAGATATAAGTCAGACTGTGATCCTGGAGGGTACAAATAATTACTGTGAGGGCAAGAGATGTTCAGTCTGATTGGTCCGACAGTCTGGACTGGCCTGGTCAGGCAGCAGGATCTGTTCCCAAGGTGGCCATGTTCCTCTGGGCCTGAATGAGGGATGCAGTGATGCAGGACGGTTCAGGATGTGCATTCTGGACCTTGGTGCCTGCCTTATCATCAGCTAGATCATGGACAAGACACCACTCGGAGTATCAGTTTCCACCTAGGTGGATAATGATTTCTGTTTTATTTTCTTGCTGGCGCTGTGATGATCAATGCTTGCACAGGTGAGATAACAAACTCATATGACTATGACTATGACATAGGCATTGCCCATATTTATTTATTTATTTATTTATTCATTCATTCATTCAATCAATAAATGTTTATTGATTGCCTGCTTTATGCCAGGCACGGAGCTAGGCAGAGGGTAACACAGTGGCAAATAAAGCAGATATGGTCCTTGTTTCAAAAGAGGAACCATGAATATATGACCGTAAATTATGATAAGTGAAGGAGAAGAAAAAAGTGCTTTCATAGGGAATAACAAGGGGGAACTGTTTGGACAGGTCAGGGAAGGCTGCTCTGAGGCTGTGAGCAGGAGCAGGAGCTCTGTGATAGCATGAGCAAACTTCCAGGAGAAGCAGCATAAAACAAACCAACCTGTAGTAGAAGAATCCTCCTTTTCTCTGAATTCACAACTATCCCCACAGAAGAGGCTCTAACGCCATTACAACCACCGCCTTGCTCTGCTCCCTGCTCTGGGCCTCTCTCTCCACCCAGCAGAGTGGTTGTCTACAACAGGGATCAGGCCATGTCCCCCTCCTATTTGGAAACTTACAGTAGCTCTCTCCTGCCATGGGCAATGTGGTTCCAGACAACTTCTCACAAAATTTGGTCTTATTAAAGTCTTTTTAAAAAATCTATTTATTTATTTGAGAGAGAGAGCAAGCACGAGCAAGAGGAACAGAGGGAGAGGAAGAGAGAATCTCAAGCAGACTCCATGCTCAGCATGGAACCTGATGCGGGGCTCAGTCTCAGGACCCCAAGATCATGACCTGAGCTGAAACCAAGTCAGATATTCAACCAACTGGCCACCCAGACACTCCTGGTCTTATTAAATTCTAATCAAATACTTATTTCTGCCCTCTGGGAATGCCACAATGTGGCACTAGAATAATGGATGGATGGATGGACAGATGGATGGACAGACTGAAGGAGAGGAGGGAGCATTCACTTGCTGAAATGGCTGGGCCAATGCTAGCCCAGGCCTCATGTGGGCAAGGACACTGTTCTTACCTCCGGCCCTGGGCCAGGCAGAGAAGCATGGCCAGGGTGGGAGACATCAGGACCAGAAAAACTGAGCCTTAGCCTACAGTGGCACTAGGGGCCACCTTGGAGCTCTTTTTCAACTACTGCAGCAGCCAGAACCAAGGATACCTATCTCCAGAACACCTGGAACCCAAGAAGCAAGGAGCTGAGTCAAGAGCAGAAGAGGCATCTCCTGGTCCACATTGAGGCCATGAGGTCAGGCAGATCAGGGACAAGGTGGCCTATTTTTGCCTGGGCTTCTGTGGACAAAATGTGTGTGTGGTAGCAACTAGTTCTGCTCTTGTGTGCAGATATACAAACTAAGTGCTGACCCGGGGTGAGCCATAATTCACTCTGCCATCTAACTGGCTACCCTTCTGACCAGACCTCTTGCTTCTTTGTCAGAATTGACTTTGTTGTCCTTTTCTTTCAAACTAGGAGAGCAAACAGTGGATTCTGCAGCAAGCCCTATACCATTGTGGTATAAAAAGGCATGTAAGCACCTCCCCTCCTAGGACCACCCTACATTTCCTTCACTGCCCCTTCACTACACCCCCAGGGGCCACTGGAGGTCAGAGGAACACCACACTTGCTTTAGAGAGCTCAGAACCTCCTTCAAGAAAGTGACTGTGTGGACCAGTCTTAGGGAGGAGCCCTAGATCCCTTCCCTGTGGAGCTTCCTACATCAATTTGCACTGTGTGTGTCCTCAGACAGTGAGTGGAGCCCTTCTCCCCTGCAAGAGGGATGGCCACATTAGGCCCCAGCAGGAGCCCATTATGCTCTGTGGAGGACAGCCAGTAGTGGTGAGGGATGAAGCAGTTAACTGTGCCCTTGGACGGTTCTCCCTCCATATCAAGGGAAAGAAGATAGATGCCAGGCCTTTCTAAAATGCCCTGTGAAGGAGCACAGGATTCCCATCCAAGCGTCCCACAAGTGAAGGTATCAGCATCATCCCAGACAACAAGCTGGAAATCTCAGCATTACCACCTCTCCCAGTGTGTGGAGCTGGGTCTCAGGTTGCCAGGCAAAAGGTGGTTCATTTTTTATCATCTGTGCTATTATTTTATTTTCTGTTTGAGAGGTGGTAATGTGCAGAGATTAGAGCTCACACTCTCGAGTCAGACTGCCTGCATTCAAATTCTTCTCAGCCCAGTACCAGCCATGTTTAACTTCACCAAGCCTCAGGGGTGCCTAATTCACTGAGGTATTGGGAGGATTCAATGAGTTACATAATGTAAAACACTTAGAGCCATGTCTAATGCCTAACTCACTAACTGGGAGCTCTCTCATTAGCAGCTCAGCTTTAGCTGCATACAGCTGTTCTACTATTTACCTACTATTGTCTTTAAGTCAACCCATTTTTAACATGTGCGAACACTATGACGTCATCCCAAGTGATAACACCCATGAAGTCACAGTGTGTGACTTCACATAATTATTAATCTATAACAGTTTGACTAACATTATGTTGCTCACCATCAGAGACCCACAGGCCTCACAGACGCAAACACAGTTAACTCTGAACCACCGACCATCCACCCGCAACCAAGCTCAGCCATGGCCAGGAACTGGCTCATGATCTTTCATTCTACTTCCTCCTCTGACTTCAGTTTTCAAGAAAGATCTAGAATGGAAGTCAGGAGACAAAGGTTTGGGTCTTATGATTATATTTCTGATTCATTTATTTCACTGTCCTATTTAGGGACTGTGAACACAACAAATGGAGATAAACTGCCATTAAAAATATGCTTTCACAATATAAAAGAGTAAGTATAATCCAATGCCTTTGCAGATTCAATGGAAGTTGTAGCAACAGACCTGATTTTGTATAGAAGTCATTCATTTAATAAGCAAAGAAAATATTCTAAGACCACAAGTGTCAACACAGCTGCCCCTACCGAGCCTTCATATTTGCTACCAGGCTGATCGTCAAAGACAGGGAAGAAAACAACTCTGAGAAATGTTTTTGACAACTTCCACCCAAATGCTCCAACAGGCTCTAGTAGAACTTGTGTCCTGTGTAACCACTCCTTCCCTTGGGGAGTCAGACCCGGAACCGTGACATATCCCATCCATCTCACCAGTCTGTCAACATGAATCTCCCAGACGGGTCCTTTGCAAGGGCTTCCATGCTCTGTATTTTTAGCCATGGTTCCTGTCTGTTTTGTTTTTCAGTCATTCAAAAAAAATGCCTATTAGGAATCCTTTGTGTTTTAGATTCTGCACTACAGGTGCTGGTAGGCCATGGGTGAACAAATAGACATTATGGATAATGCCCATTGGAATAACAACTGAGATGCTGTCTCCAGATAGCTTATTTGACCATAACGATATATTACATATGAAAAAGCCTTCTAACCCACCCACTTACCCAACTACATATTCTTTCATCCACCCACCCATTCATCTCTCCAATCACCTATCCACTTAGCCATCCATCCACCTGCCCACCCTGCCATCCTTCTATCCCTCACTTACTTATTCAACAAACAGGGATTAGCATGTACATCAAGGAGCTCAAACATGGAGAAGTTAAAGATGACTAAAGTACTCTCTCTGATTCGTAGAAAGTACAGTGTAGTAGGGTAGTCATCTTGTCTCCAAGAAAGTACAGTGCAAAGTACTGGTTAAGAGGGTGGGCTCAGAAATCAAGCTGTATTGGTTTGAATCCCAACTCTGTCACTTCAAGCAAGTTCTTAACCTTCCCATGCTTTCATTTTTTTGTGTGTTTGTTTTTAAATCTATAAATCAAGGGCAATGACACATGCCAGGAAAAATCAGCAAAAGGGTTAGGCAGTTAGGACTGTAAGTTTAGAGACCAAGTGGCCTGGAAATCTGGCATCAGGTCAGAGGAGAGTCACTGTGTGACTTTAGGCAAGTCACCCAATTTCTCTGTTTCCCATCTGTAAAGTGGGGATGACTATGTAGATTCACTGAGGGATTAAATGAGAACATAATGGGGAAAGTGGTCACTGGCTGGCACGCAGTAGGTCCTTTCTGGCCAGACCACAAAAGGGCCAAGTTCTAAACCCCTAGACTAGTCTCCACAGAGCTGTATCCTCCCTCTGAGTTGATCTGTGTTTTAAAAGGAACATAAATTAGAGCTGCCCAGAGCTCATTACCTTAAATGACCCTCCAAATGAGCACAGTCCTCTCCAGCAGCCTAGAGTCGTAAAAGGACATGTGCATCCACGTGGGGGGACGAATAGTTTCTAACCCGGCCCAGGGCTGTCCAGCTCTGCCCATTAAATCCCATCCTAGTAACACTCACTGGGAGCCATAACCCTAAGCACAGCCAAAATGGCTTAACAACTCATGAAAAAGGAACGCTTGCCTCACCGACAATCTGTCGGCGGGCACTCTGGCCCCAGACTCCATCCTTGCTGGTACAATGATATGTGCGAAGGAGGCCAGAATGCAGATGTAACATCCTTTGGCTCCTCTGACATAGGCTGGGACCTTTCTGAAGTTTGCCAGCTCAGCCAGGAGGGGCAGGGGGCTTCAGGACTGCTCTCTGGGAGCTGGAAAGTTGGAGATGGAGACAAGATGACTACCCTAATTAGCAGAACAGCTGGAAGAGCTTAAAAGTGGACAGAGGGAAGGGCTGGCTGCACAACCAGGGATTTCCAAACCCCCAGACATTCAGTCCTGTCCCTGCCTACTTCCCCCCCACTCCCTCACCCCCAGGCACCTTCACAGTTCACTTGATCCCTCCAGACCTTCCCCAGGTTGCACTTTCTGCTCTGAGACTTCCTTGTCACTCAGAATTGACCCCTCCCATGTTCCCCTTCCTCAAAGGGACATTAAGACTTTCACAGATATACCCATCATCTGCACTGTAACTGGGAACCTTCCATCTAATACAGTGGAAATTGCTTAAGATGGGGGTCAGAGACCTGGGAGTCCTGAATTCACCACTAACCCAATGCACTATCTGGGCTACAGGATTGTCAAGATGGGCCTCAGTTTCCACACCTGTAAAATGCAGGTGGAGAACAAGACCCCCAGGCATGTGAAACCATGTACTGAAACCAGATAGCATGCATCCCGCAGCCTAAAAGCAGCTGCCTGTCTGTCTCCACACCACTGGAGTGAATCTCTGCTTTGTTCCCTCTTGGAGGGAATGCATCCTGCACCCAGGGTCAGCCAAGGGATAGCGCTTGTAATGGTTCCCAGAAACATGATTGAAGGAGAGGCTTTTTTAAAATTTAATTTCCATTTTTTGCTAAGTAAAAACAGAAGTACATCCTTGCTCTCTATCCTATGACATCTCCACCCCTCTTCTTGAAATACAGCATCAGTGGTTTTGTAAGAATTTATTTTCTTGTAATAATAGCTCTATTGAGATATAATTCACACATCCTAAAATTTTGCCCTTTTAAAGTGTACAATTCAGTGCTTTTTAGTGTATCCACAGAATTGTGCAACCATCATTACTACTTAATTTTAGAACATTTTCATCAACCCCCAAAGAAACCCCACACCATTCAGGAGCCAATCACTAGAACTGGTCCCCAGCTCCAGGCAACCACTAATTTACTGTGTGTCTCTATGGATTTGCCTTATTCGGGACATTCATAGAAATGGAATCCTATAATCCTTTTGTGTGTGGCTGCTTTAACTTTGCACAAAGTTTTCAAGGTTTATCCATGGTATAGCATGTAACAGCTCCTCATTCTATTTTATGGCTGAGTAATATTGCCCTATAAGTCTGTACCGCATTTTGTTTTTCCATTCACCTGTCGATAGACATTTTGATGGCTTCCACTTTTTGGCTGTTTGAAGAGTGTTTCTATGAACACTCATGTGAAAGATTTTTTACATGGACACATGTTTTCATTTCTCTTGAGTCTATATATAGGAGTTGAGGTCATATGGTAACTCTATGTTTAAGATTTTGAGGAACTGCCAGACTGTTTTTTGGCCGTGCCATTTGATAATCCCACTGGCAACGTTAAGGGTTTCAATTTCTCACCATCCTCATCAATACCTGTTATTGTCTGTCTTTTTAATTTTAGCCTTCCCAGTGGGTTTGAAGTGGTTTTATAGGGATTTTCAAGGAATTCTGTTCTCCTTGCTTCCAGTTCAGCCTCCTTTTGCTCCAAACAAACATCTTTCTCTTCTAGCCAAAGGGAAACACAACTATAACTATGAAGGCTTTCTTTTCAGTGAATCCATGAAAGTTCAGAGGTCCAGAGGGGGTAAATATTAATACTTTTGGAAGATCTTCAGAAGTCTCATAAAATGATAGACTAATATAAAGAGGTAACATACTAAAGAAAAATTACCAGTCAGAGCCCCAAACTCACCAGAGGGATCATCTCCCAGGTTCTGGCTTTGGGAAGCAGTCACTACCCTCCTGCAACTTGGGGAGGTGCAGAGAGCACAGGAAGAGTCCTGCATGTCTGGCCCTTAGCAGCAGCGCCACTGCTGGCACAGAGGCCTAGCTCTGCCACTGACCCCTTAGCATTGCAGCCATCTCTGGCACCCCAGCAAAGGATAATGTTAAAGGACATTTCACCTCTTGAGGGCAGGTGGCAGTTCTGCCACTTGTCAGCCCAATGACCCTAGGCCAGTTGCTTAACCTGCCCAGCTTTCTCCTTTGTAAAAGGGAGATGGTAACAGTACTTACCTTCCCAGGGTCTAGAAGATGATGTCTGTGAGTGAGGCGGGTAAATTGCTCAGCACAGTGCCCGACAGTTTTATCTGCTACAATCATCTGAACTAAACGCCAGGGCTGAATTCATTAGGAGGAGTTCCTCAAGGTCATACAGACCCAGGTTCTAGTCCTACCTCTGTGACCAGCTTGCTGTGTGACACTGGGTGGGCCCTTTCCTCTTCCTGGACAGCAGCTTCCTCATCCCCATATTTCCTCAAAATAAGGGAGTTAGAGGACCTCAGAAGGCCGTTCCCACCGTGATGTTCTGTGCCTTTATGTCCACAGGGGTCTGCCACGAAGCTGAGGAAGTTTGTCCTGGTGATTCCTGCACATGTCTGCCTTCCTCAGCCCTTACATGCAGCCAAACCGCTGACCCACTGGCCCATGGACACCTCTGTGCCCTCCCATCTCTGAGTCTCATCCTGCCCACCCCCTCCTCCACTTGCCTCTGACCCCCTCCCCCGCAAAGTCTATGCACACACCAGCTCTTTCAGGAAGCCTTCTGCTTCTCTCCTGCTGGAAGGGGCTCCCATCACAGCTCACATTTTGTGCCTACAGTTATTTATGTGCCTGTATTAGCTCCCCCATCAGCCACAGTTCTTTCAGGGAGGGGAATCACCTGCTTGTGATGCACTCTGCATCTTCCATGAACAGCACATAGTAGGTGCACAACAAACATGTGTTGAACCACTTGTCCTACCCCAGCTGATTTATCTGACTTGCCGTCAGCCTGTCGGTGACGGCCTCCCTATTCTTCCCTATCCAGCAGGTGCGCCACACCTTTGGTGGAAGTGGTACCAGCAGGCGTTGCCAGCACTGAGGATGCTGTGGCTAGCCAAGTCTTAACAGATAAATGGGCTTTCTTTTACTACTCAGGCCATCATTTTATATTACTTCAAAAATGGCTGTGGGTAGGGGTTGGGAGAGACACTCTGTGGGGTGGCTCTCATTCAGCCATAGGTTCAGTGGGTGCTGAAATACTGGTGGCTGGGATTGCCTCAGTTTCCTCATCTGTAAGATGGGCTCCATAGCTGTCAGTCCAAAGCACCCAGTCCAGAGCAGGAGGGGACTTGGACACATTGTTCTCCTACCATCTCTGCTCTGGGATTCAGAGTAAGTGAGACCACAGGGGAGGCGGAAGGGAGGGGAACCACTGCTGCCACCTCAGGCAGCTGGAGAGGATGCGGTGGCTGGAGATTCATGGAGAACATTATAATTCTATAACCACAGACCACATCTGAAGCTGCCAAGAGCTAGGAGAGGGGTCATTTGTGGTTTCTTTGTGTGGTGATCTGAAAAACAATCCCCTCTTCCCACCCCTCCCTTCCACAAGGACAGAGCTAGCCAATAATACCAGGGGCAGCTGCGATAGTAGCGGAAAGAGAGCCGGTGATTTGGTGCTTACTATGTGCCGGGGACTGCAAATTCTTCCCCACCACTGTATCCTGTAGGTTATTACCATGCCATTTTACAGATGGAGAAGCAAGCACAGACAGAAGTGCAAAGCTGGGATCTGAACACAGGGAATCTGGTTCAGAGCCTGTCCTTCGAACTACTCACCTATCCCACATCTACACTGCAGTAGCAGCAGCTAAGGGTTACTGAGCAGTGTGCCCAGCACGCCTCATGCATTACCCCGCGGATCCTCTCAACCACTTAGCTCGGCAGGCACCGTTACCATCCTCACTTCTCATCTGAAGAAACTGAGGCTCTGTGAGGGTAAGTGACTTCCCCAAGGTCCACTCTGTTCTTCTCCTTCCACTAACCCAGACAGAGCCACCAGTGAACCCCAGCTGGACCCACTCATTAGACATGTTAATTCTTCTGGTTCACTGTTGCCTTCTCTGTGCTGGGGAGACAGGCATGAGAATGTATGAGAAGGGCCAGGATGCACAGGAGTATCCACAGTGCAACAACACAAGGAGGGCAGAGGGCGAGGGCCTTTCTGACACACATAAACACAGAGTCACAGGTGGCCAGAGTGGGACATCTGGATGGGCGACACAGAAGAAATCAATCACACAAAGCCAGACAGAAAGAAAGAAGAAAACAAAGAAACAAACACACTAAGGCTTAGACCCAGCAGGGAAGAGGACACAGGCAAGGAAAACACCCCAGGACCCAGACATACAAATACAAACACACACACACACACACACACGAGTCTTGTCATGTCTTGTCACATGACTCATCTTGTGGCCTTGCTGAACTATATCTGCCTCTTTTGCCCCAAATAGGGAAGAAGCATTTTCGGAGAAATGCCACCTTTAGCCAAAGGCCTTTAAGATCCTATAAATCTGCCTTGCTTCTCTAGGGCAGGGACTGCCTTTTAAGAACAGATGCCTGGGAAATGTCTGCTGACCTGACTCCCTCATGGTCGGGCCTAGGGTCAGTGGCTGATGGGTTCTCCTCTCTAGACCCAGGTCCAACCTCAACTCCTATTCCAGGAAGCCTTTCCTGACCACTGAGACAGGTCTACTGGGAAGCTAATGAGGCTTACGCTTCAGGCCCCGTACCTGCATGGGTCCCTTTCAAGGCTCTGTAGATTATTAAATATTCTTCACTGTACATTCTTTTTCTTAAAGAGAACCCACAGATTGCATAAGCTTCACAGCCTGCCCCTGCCTGGCCACACCTGCTTACAGAAGAAGCCCTGCTCCCCTTGACATGGCCTGTACCCACAGACAGCTCTCATCTGGCTATGGCCTTAGGTTTTCACATGTTTTTTCTCCCTCCCCAGACTGTAAGCTCCTTCCTGCCAGCCAAGAGCACTGAATTCTGCATAGAACACCTGCTGGCTTTTGTTGGCTCATGGGGATGGGGAGAGCACCTCCAGCCAGGCTCCTGGCATCCCTAAACAGGTGTGGTTTTGGAGCATTCCAAAATCAGAGTGCCCTACCCAATACAGGCACACCAAGGACGGAACACCCAGTATGTGCACTGCCTCACCGACACAATCCACATTTGTTGAAGGTCTGCCCCATGCCTGGCACTGCGGACACAGAGGTAAAAGAGAGCCTTCTTATCTGCCCCTCAGGGACTCACGGCCTGTTGGGAAAGCAGACAGGACAGATCAACAGGATACAAGGTGGTGAGGGCTATGAGGAAGCAACTCAGACAAAGGACCCCTAAACCTGTGTGTGTGTGGTGAGGAGAGGGCCACAGGAGGGCTCCAGCCCAGGGCGAGACCTGACTGAGTGTGAAGGTTGAGCAGAAGACAAAGAAAAGAGAGTGGTAGGGAAGAACATTCCAGGGAAGTTTAAGCAAAGGGAGAAATGCCGGGTCCTGTGTGCGGGGAACCAGAATCACCCACTACTTGGTAAAGAGAGCTGGGAGAAGAGGCTGGCAAGGCAGCAGAGCTCTCAAATGCAGGGCTAAGGCACCTGAACTGTGTGTCCCAGGGGTCATGAGGAGCCAGCAAAAGGTTTTAGCCGGGGGAAGGACCTGCCTAGTTTTGCTCCTGAGAGCTCGCCCTGGCCACGTGTGAACAGCAGTGGGAGACATGCCAGAGGGGAGGCTGGGAGACCAGAGGCGGCTAGCCAGAGGCCTGGGTGGGGGGTGGTGAGGCTTGGGCTCAGGCAGGCCTGTGGGACACAATGTACTGTTTTCCTCATTTCATAGATGAGAAGACCGAGGCCCCAAGGTACCAGGAGATCGGCTCAGGGAGACACAGTTAGCAAGTCGGAGTTCCAAGATCAAATTCAAATATCAAATTCAAATATCCCTAAATATAATCCTTGTTTCTTAAAGTGTGAAATCAGGTATGTGAAAGCAACACAGTGCCTGCCACCTGCACGGATTCAATGAATGTTAGTTCCCTTTCCAATTCTTACCCAGGCTTAAAAAAAATAGCCTGTACTCCTAATATAATCAATACAGGGAATATTTTTACAAAATTTCAGTTTATACATACTTCTTCAGGAACACTTCTATGGCATAAGTGAAGCCAGTCTGTACTCCCTGGGTTATAGGGCCGAAGGGGGCTGGCCTGTTCTTTCACCATCCTGCTTCTCACAGCTGGGCCGTGAGCTTGCTATACACATGTTAGGACTGCAGCAAGTGCCCATTTAACAGGTGGGGAAATTGAGGTCCAGGGCGGGAAGGACTAAAGGCAGATCTCCTGTTACCCAGCTTAATGCTCTTTCCACTGCTCCTAGCAGCCTCCCCCAGGAGGAGGGGGTCAACAGTCTGGGCGTTTTGGAGGCAGGCAGGGCGTGGCAGTTTTGGAGGGAAGAGGCCAGGGGAGGGGCGGGGCTGCCTGGGAAGTGGGACCTTTCCCTTCAACAACAACAAAAAGTCTCGTCCTTGGGGTGGGAAGAGGGGCACCCACCCTCAGCCCTCCCACCAGCGCCCAGACACATCTTCTGCACTCCCAGAGGCTAGCTGCCCCTCCTCCACCCACCTCTCAGGCCTTGTCCTGCATTTCCTGTAAATACCGACACTTCCTCCCCTGGGAGGGCCTGGCAGTGCTGGAGCCACACCCGGCTGGCTTGCCACACAATGGCTGGGCCACTCCACACCCCAGGCCGTCCCTGGGACTCAGAGAAATGCCACCTTTTGCTAGAGCTGGCCTATCCAATGCTGCCATGACAAAGGTGGGCAAAGTAAGGTTTGGGCAGGGGGAGAAGTTTAGCCTGGGCTACACAGCCAGTGTGCAGCAAAATGCATGGTCACGTCTCACTCATCTCTCTACTCCAACACCATCTACACTGCCTACCACAGGTTGAGTCCTGGCAGTGAAAATGCTGGTTAGGAGCAGGCTCTGGAGCCAGCCCCACCTGGGTTTCCAAAACCTGTTCTCTGCCACTCACCAGCTATGTGACCTTGGGCAAGTTTTCTGTGCCTCACTGTCCTCATGTGTAAAATGGGAAAACAATAATACCAATCTCAGTTATTTTGTGAGTATTTAGTGAGTTGACATATGTAGAAAGCACCTAGGCCAGTGCCTGGAACAAAGCTCTATGTTATCATTGCAGCTTTTAAATGTCCACTGAAAACTGAAATCCAGGACAGACCCAGGTCTCCAGGCCACAGCCCACCAGGGAATGCATGTGGGGGTTGGATTTCCAAACTCTAAATAGTCCAGGGCTAGAAGGGTTGTTTGGGGAGTCAGGAGACTTCTCTTTTGCCAGTGATTCACCCTGTGAACTTTAGCAAAACCACTTCCTTCCTCTGTGCCTTGGTGTCTTCAGCTATTAAACAGTGATCAAAATCCCTGCTCTGGACCTCATGGGTTATTGGGGGATCAAACGAGACAATAGGCAGGAAAGCAAATCAACGTGTTAGGTGTTTAAGGTCGGAGCTGGCATTCCCAAACAAATCATCACAAAACCTAGTCTTCAACAATAAAGTCGTAAAGTCTTTCTTGGTACAGTATCGATAGTACAGCTACACTGAGAGCCCCCTGTCCCCTGGCCCCTGGACAAGCACCTACCTGTAATTTCTCATTTACTCCTGGAGACTGGTCCACGAGCAGGGTGGTAACAGCCCATGTCACAGCTTACGAAACAGGCGGTGAGGTGCTGGAATCAGGACTGGAACAGATTTCTCTGACTCCAAAGAGACTATGTATGCTGCCTTTAGGAGAGTGGTTCCTTCAATATAAGGCTCCAAGAGTGGGCCATGCAGGACTTCCTTACCTCTGTGCTAAGATCTGCACTGAACTCTACAGCCTACACACACCCCTGCACACTCCTCCTCAGGGGATTCTCCCCACAAACCCGTAAAGGCAGGTACCAGCACCTCAAACAAAGAGGAGGACGTGAGGCCTAGGGAGGTGAAGCAGCCTGCCCAGGGTCCCGCATTAGGAGGGTAGAAATGGAAGGCCAGGACGTAGGTATCCGGTCCCATGCCTAGAACTCTCCCCTTTGTAGGACAACACTTCTTTGTTCCCTGCATGGACCTCAGAGGATTCTGAATGGTGGTTCCTGATTCCAGACCCAGCGTGGGGGCATGTCAGGACCCAGGGTGCCGTGTGAGCACTTTTTGGGGCCAATGGCTGGGTATCTGGAAGTATTTAGGAGTTGTGCGGCGAAGCCTGCTTTTTTTTTTTTTTTTTTGGCCAGTAACTGCTTTGAAATATGGGTTCTGAGGGCTGGGCTGCAATGCCAGCTGGCACGCCTTCTTTCCACACGCCCAGGACAGAGACTACAACAATGGAAGGCTGGAAAACTGCACATCATGTAGGCTCTTCTGTGAAAATTTCCAATTCCATTTCTGAAAGAAAGTGCTGGAAAAGAGGCAATGAACTGGAAAACAGAACTCTTGAGGACAGTGTGGCACCTTCTTCCTCAATCCCATCCTCACAAATCCTATCCTTCAGCTCCCCTACCCCTGCCCTGCCGGGGAGGAGCCCATGAGCCCCTAACCTGGTTGGAACATCTTCCCCCACATGAACATCAGACTGTGCACCCAAGTTCAATTTAAATGAGTTTGTTCACAGTTAGTGATTCAGGAGAAAAGTCTTAATGGGAAGCAAGCTGGAAGGAAGGATCATTAACTAGGTAAGTGTTTCTTAAAAGCAACTCAACTTTACAGAAATAAACCACAAAGCTGGCTGGGTTGATCTCTCACCCAGCCCCAAATCTGGCCTTCAAGCAGCCCAGCTCCTTTCTTTCAGCCTTCCCCTTCACCTACTGGGCCACTTGGCCCCCAACTTCAGTCTTAGCCCTCTCCGCATTCTGGGATCCATTCTGCCACTAGTCAGAGGGGACAGGGGAACTTTGCTTGGTTCCGCAGGATCTGAACATAAAGTGTATTAAGGCAGTCCTCAAACTGTAAAGCCTACAAGACAAGGCATGCTGGGGTGCTCACAGCTCCAGAGCCCATCCAGACTATGCTGTTTCTGATACAAAGTCACCTTGTAACAGTGGTCCATGCCTTGATAAATTCTCTCACATCCAGCTACATTAATCCTATCTGCATTACCTGCCCCCTGACTTCCTTGTTCAGAGAAACTTCCCAAACCTCCCAGGAAGAAAAACTAACAGATAAAACTACAACAATGCCATAGCTTTGCATGAGGAGATGAGAACCCCATCCCTAGAGGTACTCAAACTCTGGCTTGTTGAAAACTGAAAGGTCCAGTGAGGGGTAGGGTGTCGCTACCTCAAAAGTCCCTTCCCAACCCAAACTGACTACCCTCATTAGTTCTAATTCAAACTTCCCAGAGTAAAATATGTTATGAGTTAATAAGGCCAGAAAGTTGAGGATGACTTCAGAGTACAGCTGGGTGAAACCTTCCCTGCAATTCACTTCAATCCATACAATAGAGCAAGAGAACACCCCCACCTCCCCACCCCCGACCTTCAGGACCCAGACAAAGAAAATCACCTGGGGTGGGGTGGCACCAGGAGGATTTTGTTGACATGGGTTACAGAAAAGGAAAAAACCAAGACCAACCAGCCAACAAAACAAATAAAATCTAGAAGCTCTAGGTATTTTCTGAGTGAGCTAAGGCAGAATTTCTGAAAACTCTCAAATTCCAGGAGGCACAGAAGTTAGAACTGGAGATGAGGAAGACAGCTCTCTGAAACCTAGGGTAGTGACTTCCCTGAGCACCTTAGAAGATAATGAGACACCAGTCAAAGGCTACTGCAACCGACCAGACAAGCAGTATTTAGTTAAGAGGAGAGATAAGGGAAAGACTTTCCAGGAAGGAAAAACAGCATGATCAAAGCCATGAAGACACAGGTATGTGAGTGGACTATTTAGAAGAAACTGTTTTGTTTTTTAATTCAAGCATGACATGATGCCAGCTCTTTATATGCATTGCCTAATTTAGTTCTCCCAAGAAGCCTATGAGACAGGAATTATTAGCCCCATTTCACAATGAGAAAACTGAGGCACAGAGATATGACACAGCTTAAGCCCAAACGACATAGCTGTTAAACTATGCAAGCCAGGGTTTTTGGTTTTTTGTTTTTAAGATTTGATTTATTTATTTGTAGGTGGGGGGCACAAGTGAGGGAGGGCACAAGCAGGGGGAGCAGCAGGCAGAGGGAGAAGCAGACTCCCCAATGAGCAAGGAACCCGATGTGGGACTTGATCCCAGGACCCTGGGATCATGACCTGAGCCAAAGGCAGACGCTTAACCGACTGAGCCACCCTGGGACCCTGTAGCCAGGGTTTTAAACCAAGCCTGTGAGACTGAAAAGCAAGATGCTTTGTATCTACCTGTCCAAGATGGCTGTCCCTAAAGGGACACTTTCCACATTCCTTCCTCTACACAAATACAAGAATGTTTGCAAGGTCCTAAGGCTCTCCCCCCCACCCTCATGGACTTGACCCAGGGGGTGGTGATTTCCCCACACACCTAGTTAGGAAGCCATGCCTGCCTTCAGAATGGTTAGGGGAGTGTTCCTCTAAGGATGAACTAGGGGTACCTGGGGGAGTTTGTTACAAATGCAAATTTCTGGGCCACATCCTGGACCCTCTGGATCAGAATCTCTAGTTGAAGAGTCTGGGAACTTGTAGTTTTAACAGTTTTTTTTAAGGTATATTAAGATATGAGAAATACTGTAACTAAAAGAGTCAAGAGACTGGGGTTCAAATCCCAGCTTCCCTAGCTATACAACTCTGGGCAAGCTACTTCTCTTTTCTGAGCCTCCATTTCTCCATCTGTTGGGTGAGAATTCCTTCCCTCCAACCCTGAGAGTTGCTGTGAGGATCAAAGGAAGTTAGAAATTATCTTTTCTTATTGTGTTTTCATTTTCTTTGGGTAAATACCTAGTAGTGGAATTCCTGAACCACATTTTTACTTTTTTGAGAAATCTCTGTGCTGTTTTCCCCAATGACCACACCAACTCAGTGAAGATACGGAAGCAACCTAAATGTCTATCAAGAGATGAATAGAGGGGTGCCTGGGTGGCTCAGTGGGTTGAACCTCGGCCTTCAGCTCAGGTCATGATCCCAGGGTCCTGGGATCGAGCCCCGCATCGGGCTCTCTGCTCTGCAGCGAGCCTGCTTCTCTTCCTCTCTCTCTGCCTGCCTCTCTGCCTACTTGTGATCCCTGTCTGTCAAATAAATAATAAATAAAAATCTTAAAAAAAAAAAGAGATGAATAGATAAAGCAGACACAGTGTATATATACACAACAGAGTATCATGCAGCCATAAAAAGGATGAAATCTTGCCATTTGTGGCAACATGGATGGACCTAAAGGGTATTATATTAAGTAAAATAAGTCTGAGAAATATAAATACCAAATGATTTCACTCCCATGTGGAGTATAAAAAATAAAACAAATGAACAAACAAGCAAAAAGCAGAATTAGACCTATTACTACAAAGAACAACTGCTGGTCACCAGAGGTAAGGGGACAAGGGATGGAAAAACGGGGTGAAGGGGACTGAGAGGTACGGGCTTCCAGTTATGGAATGAATAAGTCACAGCAATAAAAGGCACAGCTCAAAGAATATAGTCAACAATATTGTGTTAACTTGTGCAGTGACAGATGATAGCAGTATGCAGTGAGCATAGCATAATACATAGAAACACTGAATCATTATGTGGTATGCCTGAAACTAATGTAACATTGTGTGTCAACTATACTTAATTTTTAAGGTTTTTTTTTTCTTTAAAAAAAAAAAGGAAGTTAGAGAAGCACAGGTGTAGATCCCAAAAGTTCTAAGCTCCTTGCAACCGTGAAATTAGTGCTTTGTTCACGGAAACTACTGTGATGGGGAGTGGCTGGCTGTGACCGCTTCAACAAGGCAAGTGGGATGTAGAGGGGGCAGGGAGGACTCCCCACGTCCCCCATCAAGGCAGGGTGAGCTGTATGGCATCCAGATGGCACTCTGCATGCAATTTACCACAACACCCTGGGGCCCAGGATTATCTGCAACCAGATCTGACTCAGTGTCAGGCCAAGAGAGCCTCTACAGAGGGAAGGGGGAATCCACATTTCAAGGCTACAAGGAAAAGACCACAGCAGGGAGGGCATCTGGCAGAGCACATCAGTCCCACTTTCCAGTCAAGCTAAAAACTCACTTTTAGCACATGTAGAGAACAATCTCCAAGCTGCAGAGACCCCAAAGGTTCCTAGGCTGTTGAACACAGTGCAATTCAGTTCAGTATTTACAGAGACCCTGCTGTGTGCCAGGTACTGTGCTAAGTTCAGGATAAGGACCCTTCCTTTCATGGAGAGCCAAAGTCTAAAAAGGAAAAAAATAAATCAAGCAAAATGTCAAACATGAGGAAAAGGAACTCAATTTAGACTCTCTTTTTCTTGAAGAAATATCAAGTATTCAACTCTTAGGATTTTTAAAATTAAGAACAAGAAACAGAAGACTTCATTGGAGAAATGTAACAAACTCTTAAAAATATAATTCTGTTTTCTATTTTAACAGTGGGAAGGAAGACCACAGGGAGGAAGAACAGCATAGACATGTCACTGAGGTGGTCTGTCTTGGGCAAGACAACACCATGGACAACGGGACCAGCGTTTGACACTCACCCTCCCGTCCAAGTACCTACCCGTCTGTCTGCCCATCCACCACCCACCCATCTTCACATCCGCACACAGTACCGAACATGTAAGATCCTGTTAGACACTGAAGGAGAGGGGCTGAGTGGTGCTTGCTCCCTTGGAGTTTGTGGTCTAGTGAGGAATGACAACACAGCAACACGCACACAGCTACAAAACAGGGAAGGTGCAAGTCCCAGGAGCCAAAGAGATAAACTGTGGGGACATTTCAGATGACACCAGAGATACCATTAATTGCTGAGAGTTATAACAGAAGCTTCAAGGAGAAAGTGGTACTTAAAAGGGGCCAACCTGTGTCCCCGGGAGGGATCTGAACCTGCAGAGAGTGAGAGAGCAACTGGGCAGAAAGCACCACATGGGCAAAGACATGGAAGTCAGACCGCTTGGGATGTGTAAGAGGACAAGAAGGAACTCCACTTGAGGGATGGAGAGAGGAGCAGAGAGATGCTGGGGTACTGACAAGTGTGCAAGGCTAGAGACGGGCCCTGGGGCCCTGCCAGTAAGAGCCAGCGGGTGGTCGGGTGGTGGTGCAGGGGGGTGGAGGGGTGGGGAAGGTTGGGGGAAGAAGGGAGCACGGACTTCACAAGCCTCACAGCCAGGTGGGCTTGCTGGGCTGACCTCTGCGACCTTCTACCTGCTCTGGTGAGGAGGAGTCCACTCCCAGAGGTGTTATTTCCAGCCCCCAGGCAGCAGCTGGTTGCAAGAGCTGACTGACAGGCAAGGGATGGTTGTGGTATTGTGGTGTGAGGTTGATAGAAAAGCTCCCCTCACACTCCATGTAGGGAAAAGGGGGGGGCGGGGGCTGGTTGGGAACACCTCTAGTTGCTTTGAGGACAACTTGGCGTTTTCAACATGGGGACGTGGAGTTCTGTTTCTCTGGGTCCCAGAAAACTGCAGTTGCCCAAGCTGGGATGCCTTTCCAGGAAAAAAGCACACCCAACTTAACTGTCAGGCTGAGCATGGTGCCAAGTAGAAATTGTAGGCAAAACGCCCTGATTTTAGCAACTGCATGAGTCCTCTTTAGGGAAAAAGGGCTTCGGAAAGCCAAGGTCTGGGACCCTGACACACTGTGGGGGTAGGTGTGTGTGTGGGGGGCTGCATCTAAAGCCCCAGAAGAAGCACTCTCAAGTGACTGGGAACTGTGGGAAGCAGGCAGGTTTGGAGGGCAGGTACGCCTTAACCATACCAGGAAGGTCGGGACTGCCTGGTGAGGGTGCTTCCTTTGCACAGGAGACAGCCTGGGACCCCCTCTCCACCTGTGTCCTCTCTAGATCAGGAAGAAAGGACAATTGTCGGTTATACCCATGCCCTCTGGCATCTGACTTTTTCTGTATCTTTTCTGAAATCTTATCCTTAAAAAAAAATCTTCTCTGTAACTAAGCCAATTCATCTCCTTCCTCTCTCCAGTAATCCTTTTTGTGTCTGAGAATCTTGAATTATTCACACTGACCCATCTCTGCTAGTCAGCCCTCCATAATTTGATACCAGCCAGGGCAGAGCAGTGTTTAACCCAGCATGCTCCGGGCTCTGCAAGTACACGCACACCCTTGCCCAACAGAGGCAACCGTGCACCTGCATACGGCAGTAATTTGCCACTGCGACTCCCGCTGCCTTTGCTTTTATCAGGAACCTCCACTAATTAGTCCTCACTGTCCCTTTGCCATACCACACTTCCATCTTAACAGGACTCACTGAGCAGGCCCAGGTGAGGGCTGGCACAACTCCTCTGGAGAGCCCTTTGGCAACACAGAACCCCCTTTCCCCCTGCCGCCTCTCCCATGGAAATAAACCCAAACGCTGAAAAACCTTTAATTACAAGTACGTTCACCGGAGCATTCTTTACAATACTGAAAGAGATTACAAATACCCTAAATACACAATGCAAGAGGATGAGTATGTTAATTTGGGGCACAACCTCTCATATGGAATATGCAGTTACTTCATACTGCTCTATCTGCAGAGCCTGGCAGACTGTCTCATGGTAATTTTTATTAATTTAGTGAGTTATTTAATAATACAAATACAACATGCAGTTAAACAAAGTAAGCAAAAGAAGAGATTTTATGCACAATATGATTACATCCACATTAAACACACCCTAGATACATTTATACAAGACAAGAACAAAATATAACCCAATGCTAGTGGTGATTATGTTAGCATAGTGGGATCATCTTTTTTTTTTAATCTTCAGATATATTCATAAATGTGTGCGAATGTATAAATAAGTTATTCACTGCAGCATTTTCAGAGGAGCATAAGACTGGAAACAACCTAGATTCCAACGATAGGTGACTAGATAACGGAATTCCTTGCGGTCATTAAAAAGCGTGGTACAGATCCATATGACTTGATAGGGAACAATGTCTAAAGTGACAGGAGCAAGGTCCAGAAGAGTATGTTCAATATGCTTCCATTTATGTTTAGAAAAAGCCAAGGGTCAGGGGAGGGGTATGTGTGTCTCTGTGTGTGTGTGTGTATCCCTACATGTTCACACACATGTAAAACATCTGGGAAGGGGCTAGAGAACAGAAACTCAGTGGTGTATGATTCGATTTCTTTCTTGCAGATAGCATTTTTGGAGTTTGTGCTACCTTTTACAAAACCTTTTTTTTTTTTTTAAGATTTTATTTATTTATTTGACAGAAAGAGACACAGCAAGAGAGGGAACACAAGCAGGGGGAGTGAGAGACAGAGAAGGGGGCTTCCCACTTAGCAGGGAGCCCGATGCGGGGCTCAATCCTAGGACGCTAGGATCATGACCTGAGTGGAAGGCAGATGCTTAATAACAACTGAGCCACCCAGGTGCCCCTACAAAAAAATTTTTAAAAAGGTTTGTGAACCAAAGTGGACTGGTCAAATTTCTCTCCCACTGGACTATCCCAACAGCATGATTTCCTCCTCTGTGGCCAGAATTCTGGCCATTGTAATAACCTCTGTGATCCTGTACCTCTTATTCTCTAAACACTCATCAGTTATTCAGATCAGTGGGGGGTATTCCAAAAGAGGAGGAGAAGGCCAGGAAGGTCAAACCCCCTGGACCTCCCCAGTGGGAACAGCAGGGCTCAGACCACAAACACACTCAGTCACTCTCTGCAGAGGTGGGGGGGGGGGCAAAGGGCTGGTTCTGTTGTGTTTTTCCCTGACAGCTTTAGGAGAGGGGTATGAGGACCCCAGAAAGTCATCTGACTCCATTCTCCATCTTCTCCTTGTTTGAACCTGAATGCCTCCTATAACTAGTTCCATCACTGCATTTTGGGAACAGATAACTTGTTTCTTTAGTTCCCCAGGTTCACAGATGGAGAGAAATTATGCCCTAGGATGGATGACAGCCAGAGCCTCACCCATGCCCGCTTAGATAATTTAGATGATGAAATTTGGGACTTCTGAGCTGATGAGATTCCGATGAAACTTGCTGATGCTCTCATGGGATGAGAACTTTGGGGACCTTGGGATACAGTGAATTTTGCATTTGGAATGAACACGAATCTCTGGGTGTCAAAGGGGCAACTGTCACAGGCAGAATAATGGCCCTTAAATCTATACCTTAATCCTGAGACCTATGGACATTTTGTATTACAGGGTGAAAGAGACTTTGCAGATGTATTTAAGATTAATAGATGTTATAACTCAGAGATTATCCTGGATTATCTGGGTGAGCCAATCTAATCACACTGGTCCTTACAAAAGAAAACTTTCTTTGCCTGGAGTCAGAAACACAAAATCTAAGAAGGACTCTTTCTTTTTTCTACATTGCTGCAGGGGGCTCCATGGAAAAGCATGAGAAAGAATGCAGGCAGCATCGAGGTGCAAAGACCAGTCCCCCAGCAGGGAAACAGAGACATATCCTATCCTATTATACCAGTCCTACATGGAACTGAGGTCAGAGAACAACCTGAATGTATTTGGAAGTGGATCCTCCCCTGCAGCCTCCAGATAAAAGTCCAGGCCAAAGGACACCCTAGCTTTGGCCTTGTGTGACCCTAAGCAGAGTGCCCAGCCCAATCCACTGAACTTCCGTTTAAAAAAAAAAAAAAAATGCTTTAAGCCAGTAAGTGTGTGGTATACTGCTATGGCAGCAATAGAAAACTAGTATGTCATCTCAGAAATCACTTCCCTGAACCCTTCATTTTGCAAATGGGGAAAATGAGTCTCAGAAACTAGAACACAGCAGAAAGGTGACACAGCAAGAGACACGGAGCCAAAGGGACTGGATATTCTAGACCAGTTCTTGCTCTCAGAAGAAGATTCAGAGCTCTAAGCCCAAAACCAAACTGTGGAACACAATGAAAACCTTTGTGAATGATCATAACCAATAATTTTAGACATGGGGATTTATAGAGCCCTTAAGTAGTTCTCAGCCTGCTTCCATCTTTCAAATATCTGAGAGGAGAGTCTACTCAGGGCTGCACCTTATTTATATAAAACCCAGCTGGTTCCTTAGGCCAAAGAGATAGGGACATGATGGGGGCAGATGCCAACTCAGAGACCAGGATTCTGAAAAACCACGTCTAGAGAAGCCTAGTCCTCGAGCTAAAGCCACCTAAATACATTTTCCCCCAGCGATTATATCTAATTGGCCTATTCAAAGGAAATTAATTTATGCCTGTCACCAGGGCATCATCGATTAGAAGCAACTTGAGAATGAAGCCCCCATGAGCTGAGTAGTTGCCTCTCCAGGGATAATTGGGAGGCAGACCAGACCCCAGCCTCAAAGACATTGTTACATTCACACCTTCCCCTTCTCCTGCTGGGGGAGGGAAGTCTCATATAATCCCAGACAACTTTAATGGAGGCTGAAAAAGGCGGGGGGTTGGGGGAGGCGTCCACTGAAGGCAGCAGAGACAAGCAAAGCCCCAAGCTGGGAGTCTCCACCCCAGTGCAGACCTGCACTCTGAGCCACTGTGTCTACCTGCCGCATTTCAGAACCTCAAACTGGTGACTTTAAACTCTTACTTTTGGTCATGGCTTGCACCTGTCCACAGTCTTTGTATACTGCGCACCTTTGTGCATGTCATCCCTTCTGTTTAGAATGCCCTACCCACACTTCTTCACCCTGAAAATTTTACTCACCCTTCAAGTCCAGCTCAAATGTCCAATATGAACCCTGCCAACTTCTCAGGGAAGCCTTTTCTTCAATGGGCTTGGGAGCTCCTTCTGTGCTTACTACCAGAATACTGTTAATTTTCCTATTGTACTTATAATTGCACCCAGTCAGCTGCTTATGGATCTGCCTTCCCCTAAGACCTGAAGTCTGAGCTGGATTTGTTGTCCCCAGCTTCTGATCCTATAGGGATTGGTACTAGCAGATGCCTAGTGTTAGGAGTCTGCTTAAGACTCTCTCTCCCCTGCCTCAGCCCCTCCCCCACTCATGTGCACACATGTGAATGAATACTCCTTAAATTGATTTGCATGTTTCCCTCTAGTTGTGAGGCTCATAAATGTTTCCCAAGGTCAAACTGTATGTAGCAAAATCCCAGACTGTCAGGAGCCAGAAAAAGTCTGTGGCCTGATTCCTTCATTGTACAGCTGAGGAAAGAGAGGCCTGGGGATTCCTTCATCGTACAGCCTGAAGAAAGAGAGGTCACACGCGATGCCAAAACAGATGTGAGTTTGAAGAGGAAGGAGCAGGGATGGGGTACAGGGAGGGAGAAAAGCAGTGAGTATGGGGTCCAACCTTCCCAGTGGGAAGTAAGGGCTTTGGCCCAATACACTGTGATGTCACCATGGCCAGCTTGAGTTTCCTGCCACATTCCAGGACAGGGCCAGCAAAGAGGAACAGGCTCTTAATACCTGAATGCAAACCCCAGCTTCTCCTCTTGATACCTGTGTGGCCTCAGGCAAGTCACGTCCCTGCTCTGAGCCTCAGTTTCCTCATCTGGAAAGATGATTGTGCCTATCTGACAGGGTCCTTCCTGACCCTCTCCCTCTATCCACCTGACTCCTCACTGTATTTCAGGCCCAAGAGTCTCACTTTCTCAGAGGTCTACCCCAGCCACAAATGGTCAGAGCACCTGTTAGAAGCTCTTAGAACTTCACTTCTTTGGAGCACCCAGCAGAGTTGAATTTAAATACTTAACAGTGCAATTAGGCATTTCATGTCAACTTTCCTTGTTGTTCCTGTTGTCCCAGCACTCAGAACATTGATGAGGCTTGGGGACAATCTATGCAAAGTCCTACTTGGTTGGGCTGTGCCTCCAAGATAACACAGTGCCCTTCAGCCTCCAGAATATATCCACTTATTTAACAAACTTCTATTGAGCTCAATCTGGGTACCAGGCCCTGTGCCAAATGCCAGGGACACACAGATGAGTTCAGGTGTTTAGTCCCAGAGGGACTCAGAGTGGGGTAAGGGAGATAGTGACACAAACAGCAGGGGCGAGCAGATTCTACACAGAGATATGAAGGAGAAAGTGATCCATCCTGGGGTGAAGTCAGCAAGGTGATTCTTGCCTGCTGGGGTCTGAAGACCACAAAGAAGACTTTCTGTTTCAGAGTATTTTTTCCAAGCATTTAACAGAGTGCCTGAAATTCCCCTATCAGTGCCATACCCTTCCTCCTTTGCCCTCACTGTCCTCGCTACCATTTCTCTGTGCATATATGAGGGTGGCAGCTTATCTAATGGAAGAAGGAACTAAGGAACCAAGTCCCCTTTCTGGGCCCAGTTTTCTCCTCTGTTGAACCTGAGAGAGTTCAGATAGGTTTGGTGGTATCTTAAAGATTTTATTTATGTCTTTATTTGAGAAAGAGCACATGCGTGTACACACACACACACACACGTGTGCACATGAGTGAGGGAGGGGCTGAGGCAGAGGCACAGAGAGTCTTAAGCAGACTCCATGCTGAACGTGGAGCCTGGCTGGGGCTTGATCGATCCTGAGATTACAACCTGAGCAAAAACCAAGAGTTATATATGTAACCGTCTGCACTCCCTAGGTACCCCTGGGCTCGGTGGTATCTTGAAGTTCCCTCCTCAACACTGGGTACAGCGGGGTCAAAGAAAGACCAGAAGTTGGCAGAGGCTATGACACACAAACAACCCTGGCTGGCCTTGGACAAAGACATCAGGGCCTTTTAGAATCTGAGACTGGATCTGGGAAGGACGGAGGCAGGGAGAGTGTATAGAGGTAAAAGGGAAGGGCCTCCTCATCCTAGAGTCTGAGCAGCACCCCAAACTCTGAATTCCACAAAGCCACTGACTCACTTCATGGCTCAGAGGCCAACCTTGACCTGTGGCCTCAGGCCAGCAAGGGAACTAACTTGGGTTCGGATCAGGGACCTCCCTGGAAACCAGATGCAGCATCTACAAGGAGTGTCCTGGGAAGGGAACAAGGGCCCAAAACAATCCCTAGCCACATGACATCACCCTCCTTTCTTCTGTTATCACCAAGAGCAGCTCCAGGTATGGACTGGGATCTGCAGCACCCTAACTCTGGGTCAGTCCTGGGACCCAGTTTTGCTCACCTCAATTCCTCACGGAACACATGGCTCTGAGGCAGACACCTCTGAGTTCTAGGTCTGACTGCCACTAGCTGGCTGTGTGAGCTTGGACAAAACCCTTGGAGCCTTTAGTTCTTTTTCTGCTCTTTATCACTCCTTCCTTGGTATTTCCTAAACCCTCAGTCTTAGAGAAGCCTCTCCTCCCGCTATTCTTCAGATTCCTTCTTCATAGTAGGTACAATCATCATTATATCCCCAATTACATCCACTAAGAACCTACTTCATGCCAGGCCCTGCACCAAGGCACCAGGCCCTTGGGCTGGCATGGGTTAGTCTTAATCTGCCACTATCTATCATCCCTATTTTATAGTTGAGGAAACTGAGACACACCCGAGAAAAACGGCTTACCCAAGGCACCACAGAGTAAGTACCTGCCTGACTATCTGCTAGTCTTGCTCAGGTCTTTGCTGCCTACTCCAAATGGTGGCTGTTGGGAGAATCAGTGGAGATAATAGGCATGGAAAAGCTCTGTAACTTTAAAGTGCAGTGCACAACTATGTGGCTGCCACATCAAGGTTTCATAACTTTCTGGGGTTTCTATCTCAGCTTTCTAGCAGGACAGCCTCTCTGGCAGGGGTTCAGCCAGCCCCTTTGCACATACCCATTGCTCCCTAAGGTAGGGCAACTCTTGCCAGGAGCAAGAGACCAGTGGAGCTGGGACCTGCTTCCTTGTGCCCCACTGTGGGTCCTGACTCTCTACTCTAGGTTCTCAAACCCTGTCCGTTTGCCTCCTCTACCACATGATGTCTTGGAGCCTCAGTTTCCTCACCTAGGGAATCAGGCTGATCGTCAGTGAGATAACATATATAAGGGAGTAGAGTGCACATATGTATGTAGAATACTGGCAGACCATGGAATCTGCTGGGTATTGCTTCCTTTTCCCATTCACATCCTTAATTTCACTTCCATTCTTGTACACAGAGTGTGAGGAGGTTATTATAATCCAAGAGCTTAAGATCCAATAGTTATATATCCCTAAACTACTTCTGTTTTTGAAAGATGGGCAGAAACCATTTCTCCACTCCCTCTAATGTGTCTGGCACAGGGTTCGGTAAATCACTGATGAAATCATTGGTGAAAAAGACTTCTAACTATGTATACCCAACAGATCACACTTACTAAAAGAAGACTACCATATCATATAAGATAAGGTGGGGTTTCTGAGTGTTCCTTAGAAACCCTGGATTCCTGTGGGTGAGGATTCACAAATGTTGGCTTCCCATTTTATGGACACAGACACTGCTACAGTGTTAACAGTAACAGCTAAAGTGTATTGGGCCCCTAAAAGGCACACGGGCCCCAGCTACATTCTCTGTGAGGGTTAACTCATTCAAACTTCATGACAATCTCTGAAAGTAGGTAGTGTCATCTTCCCTGTTTTTACAGATGAGGTGGCTAAGGCACGGAGTGATTACGTAATCTGTCCAAGAACATACAGCTAGGAACTGGCAGAGCTGAGATTTGAACCCAGCCATCTGCTCTGGAACACAGGTTGTCAACCCCCATAAGATACCCCTTTGTATAATTATCACCCCTCGTTAGGCTGTAAGAACAGCAATTGCAATCCATAACTCCCAATTTCCAAGATGTTTATTCATCATCATGGTCTCATTAACTAACTTCCTATGAAGTATTAAAAACTTGAACTTAAGAAAGAGAATTATAATAACAAACCCTTGCCTTCTTTGTTGGAGTTCCAAGTAAGATTTCATTTGAAAAAGGATCCTTTTTTACTTTACAACATAAAGTCTGGAAACCACTGAGATTAAGTGTGTGAGGAAACCCCCAAGAAGCACCAAATAACCAGTCTTCCCATCTGCTTCATTGCAGCTGGGCCCCTGACTCCAAGGGGAGGATTTCTGTCCCCTCTCAAGGCAGGCTGGAGTGCAGGAGCTATCGCATCTCCAAGTGCAGCCTTTTCAGCAGGTGAGTTTCTCAGCACTTCAGAGGACTCTGATTCAGTGGCAAGGGGCATGACACAAACATGTTTCATTGTACTAGGAGATGTCTTCTGGAATTGGTTCCAGAGCTGATACTGAGTCTTCCTATGGTCTTCTGGGGCTTCCCCCAGGGGATCCAAGGGACCTGAATATTTCTCAGAGGCTGAAGAAGCAGTACCTACAGCAGCCCACCTGCTTCCTTAGAACTCTCACTACCCAGCCAAAAACAATCCCAAGAGCTCAGAATTCCTGGCCTCATGACAGATTCTGCTATCCTTTCTAATTGTGCTTAATTACTGGTCATGAATGAGAGCTCACTACATCTCAAATTCCTGCTGGACATATCTCTCAGTATAAGAAAGTCTCATCGTAACAGTACAGAACTTAAGATCTCTCTAAGGCAGGATGTGTGTGTGTGAGAGAGAGAGACTGTGTGTGTGCTTAGTTTCTTAATTAAAATCATGCAAACATGCCTGAAATGTCAAGTTCTTGGGTCATGCCTTGATCCAGAGAAACTTTTCTTGGGCTCCAGACCAAACTCATGCACGAAGAGAATGGGTCTGTTTACATAGAGACCAGCCACATCATCCCCCAAAACAATCCCAACCCCAAGACATTCATCTTGCAGGAAAACGGCCAAAGACACAGGCTTCTCCAAGACAGGGAAACACTACAATCCTCAAGGGCAAGCTAAGAATTCCCCAGCACACGGCTCAGCGGCTTCCTTCATCTCTTGGAGGCTGGACAGTCTTGGGGCATACTCAAGGAGCCAGATGAAACACATTAATTCATCACTCAGAAATTATTATGAGCTTTTTGTCCTGTTGACCCGGAGTACTATGAGCACAGATGATAAATTCCCCAAGAGCCCTTCCTGAGCCTAGCCAGGCAATCTAAGGAAGCATTAACCTCCTGCATAATATTATGCCTTTGATTATTACTGCATGAGTATGTGCTGTTCTCTCTCTCTCTCTACATATATATAGTTTTTACATCATCCCCTGACCATGCAGATCTAAGCAAGCAGATAGTCATTATAAGCTGTCCATTCTGAATGCATATAATAAGGACATTTCCGTTCCGAAGATTCATACTCCATTGTGTGTCCTCACCTTTGACAGCTGGAGGGTCAGTTCCAGTTGGGAAGTTCTCAAAGGGGGTGGACCAGAAAGAGGGGAGAGGTCATACCTAGAGCCACCTTCCTTCCTTTCCTAGCCCTGTCACTTGACTGTCTTACAATCATGCCACCACACTGAACCTCAGTTTCCTCTTCTATTAAAAAAGTAAAATTGGGTAACTACTGCCAAAAGGACATTCAGCAGATTAAATGAAGTGATGCACACAAAGTGAGAAAACCTCACAGCTGAGGCAACACTCGGGCGCTGGAAATTGCCTCAGGCAAAATTCTGGCTCTGCTGTGACCTCGAGCCCTTTACTTACTGGACTTTAGCTGCCTCACCTTCTGAAAAGTATCTATGTAGCAGGCTGGTGTTTTGGATTAACTGGGTTAATGCACATAACAGGTCTAAGACAGGACCTGGCATATTGTGAACCTGCAGGGAAGTCTCATGGGCTCCACAGCTCTTCACCTCAGCTCCCAGCAGCAAAGTATGAGACTGACAGTATCCTCTTTCAATACCCAACAAAACCCTTGCACACATATCATCTCTGACTCCTCAGGATGGCTCAGTGATGAAGGGACCATCACGCACATGTCAGCGGGTGAGGAAACGGAGGCTCAGATCACATGACAAGGTAAGGGATGAAGGCAGACCTGAGCTCATTCTCTCTTCCTGCCATGCCACGCTGCCTCTGTGGTCCTGTCATCTGTGCTGCCTAACTGCCACCAACCACCCTAAGAAACCCTATGCCCAGGTCCAGAGTGGTGGGAGCTCTGGTTTATTCTGTTCTCAGTGACTGCAGTAGCTGTGGCTTACAGGCCTTCACATGACAGAGGCTGGAGCCGCTAGGTCCTTTTGCCATGCCTCAGTCTCTTGCCCTTGAGACATCTTACTGTGGTGGCTTCTGTCTGCCATTCTACCCCACATGTGATAATCACTGTGCTGGAGTACCAGCTAATCATGTCACTCTCTTGCTCTAAAACCTTCAGTAGCTCCCTAAGACTCACAGATTAAATCAATTCACATAGAAAGGCCAAGTGCAAATGCAGCATACTCATTTTCAAGAACTTCCCAGCCTAATCACCACACACCCTTCCTCTAGCATGGCTGGGACAGTCCTCTCTCAGTTTTCTGGGCCACCACAGTCTTCTGTAAAGAGCACTCAGATGGGGAACTCAGAACTGCTAGTCCTGAGCAGTTTTAGAGCAGTCACAGGTGGGAGAGACACCAGAGACCCAGAAGCTCAAAATTCACATAGCCAGGGCCAGAGCCAGGATCTAAATTCCAACCTGTTTATACTCCCAGAACCATTCTGAAAAGCAAATAAATACTCTTTGCTATGTTCTTCAAAGTATTTGGTGGTCTGACCCTAAATGTCCAAGTCTTAGGAAATGGTCTGAAGAGTTCAAGTAATTCAAATATTTCTGGATCTTTTTTTTTTTCCTTAACATTTTTGGATCTTAACATTTCTCTCCAATGGCATCTCCTTAAAGTAAAATCGAAATATTTTACAAAGGCTCATGCCCACCCCACCCCTATCACTCCCCCTGTTTTGTTCTGCACTCCAGCCATGCTGGCTTCACGGCCTCTCCACAAACTCTACCAGGGTCCTCCAGCCTCAGGATCATTGTCTCTGCCGTTCCCTGGGCCTGGGATGCTCTTCTCCCAATGATGGTTTGATCATCATTCAGGGTTCATTCAAACATCACCTCCTCAGAGAAGCCTTCCTTGACTATCCTGTCTAAAATGTCCCTCCCACAAGTCACTTCCTATCACATTGCTCTTTCCCCCTCCACCTCACAAAATAATGTCATCACAAAAGAATGATTCTGTTATCTATGATTATCTTGTTTACTTCTTAGCCAGTTTACTGTCTCCCTCTCCCTAGTAGGAGACCACATCTGCCAGAGCAGGGACCTTATCTGTTGGCTCCCTACTGTATCTGAAGCTCATAGAGCACAGGCCAATCCACAGCAGGCGCCTGAACTACAGAGATGACTTTTAGTTTTTGGCTACATCCTACACATGATGTGCTCACCTCCCATCCACAGGCAGAGGAGAGTAAGGCCCAATACCCCAACCACCACCCAAACTCAGGCTGGAACAAAGACTTCACTCCTCCTCTGGGGCTCAGCTGGTCAAGAAGACCTGCTGCTGACATTTCACCAAAGAACTCATAGAACAAGACTGACTTCTATTAGTGAGAATTATTTTCACACCTCCCACAGGGGGAAACCCTGCTTTTATGAAGGTAAAACCACATTGTGATTAACACTTAATCAAGATTTCGTCTATATTATAGCTCTGCAAGGAAAAAAAATAGTCGGGGGCCTTAATATCATGCTAGTAAATGTTACAATAAGTGTATTTCTGACACGATTTTCTTATTAGGGTCCTTCCCTGTAAATTTTATTGCATTTAATTAAAAATTATTGCTAAAAGAAACAGCTGCAGATGGTCTTATTTTAAGTCAGAAAATTAAAAACTGAATATTCTCATCAGTCAATTTCAACAAGAAGCACAGCCGCATGCATTAGGAATGTGATGGTTTTGAGATTATAATAATTTTTATGGCATTTCCAGGTCCTTTCAATGAAACTTAATGAAAGCTCTGCATGAGTTCATTTGTCAAAAACATAATAATAATAGGAAGGCTCCCAGTGTTCAGGCAGATATAAAGATACCCACGAATACCATGGATGGGATGTGCCAAAAATCCAAGCATGCAGCTCTCAGTACCAGTGGAATCAGCGGGAGGTTCAGTTGCAGATCTGGCATGAACCCACCCAAGGATTTATAGCTGAGGCTGTAAATCACCTTTGTATTACAATGATGCATATATTCACGGGGCCAGCATCGTCTACAGTGGTAAAAAATAAAAATCAGGTTTCACTCTCTCAGGGAATCACTTCAGCAAAATATTTACTGCATTCTAAGGATGGTGAACGTGTGCTAGGGCCTGGGGAGGAGGGAGGGAGGGCTCTTACCGCTAGATTTTGTTCTGGATTTAGGAATTCTAGCTGTAGTCGCTGTCCTTGGTCTGGACTGCCTGTACAATTATCTCTCCCAGCTTTATTACTTGGCTTGTATCCTTTAACTTTTAAGGACTGAATTCTTATTATTTCTTGTCTTTTACTGGAAACCAACTCAAATCTTTCATCTATCTGGGCCCTGACAGTCTGTAAACAAATAAATAAAAGGATGAGGAAAGCGAAGGCAGCCCCAAGCTAGCTCTGGAGTCAGCGCAGGAGAAGTGGGTGGCTGTGTTCACTGTGGAACCCCACTCCTTCCCTTCCTGCTGCTACGGCTCTGCCCGGTCTTCCTGTTCTCCAGAGGGGACCACTGCAGTGGTCTCTTGACTAGTCTCCCTGCTCCCCTCTTCATCCCTCCACTTCACCCTGCCAACAGAGTGTCCGTACCAATGCACCATCTCCATTGTGTGCCTGCCCTGCTGAAAACCGCCACGGTCCCCCCACTACCTGGGCGCAAGGCACTCACTCATCAAGCTGATATTCAAGGGACTTTTCGGCTGGGTTCCAACTGCCTTCCCAACTTTATCTCACAGATGAGTACACTGAGGTTCATCTGACCACGTCATGATCCTCTCTTACCCCCAGACTCATGCACAGGCTTGTGTTCCTCCTGGACTGTTTGTCTCCATCATGAACTCCTGTTTCTCTACCAAAACCCACCTCAAGTGTCTCCCAGATAGTCCAGGCTGCCCACGGCCCCTCCTGCAGAACACAAGGGGCTTTTAGCAAAAGCTTTATCACATGGGTTCTAATGACCTCTCTTCGCCTCTCCTCAGCTGGGCTAGAATGTCTTGGGGGTGGAAACCTCTAGTACCTAGAACAGTAGCTGATGTTTGGTAGATGCTGAAAAAATGTTAGCAGAGCGAGGGATGGCTAGCTGAGCGAGTGCAACATACTACTCTAAGAACTGGAAATCAGAAAAATGTGATGTTTGAGTTCAGTCCTTAGTCTTCCAACCCAATCTCCTCCATAAATTCTCCATGCCTGCTGATGATGGGAGCTGTTTTCCAGAAAAAAAGATGTCAAAGCACCTCCTGACCAAGATTAAACCATGTTTACTACAGCTTCATCTGCTAAAACCACAGATTTGTGTTTCTACACAAGTCCTTGCGTCTCTTTCCTACCTTCATGCATCAAGAGCCTACTTTTCCTTCAGTGTCTATGAAGCCATCCTACCCTCCTCTGAACTCCTACCTTTTGGATCCTGAGCATTTTCTTTCTTTCTTTCTTTCAGATTTAATTTATTTATTTCAGACATAGAGACAGCAAGAGAGAGAAAGCACAAGCGAGGGGGGTGATGGAGGGTTTGCAGAGGGAGAAGCAGATTCCTCACTGAGCAGAGAGCCTGATGCAGGGCTCGATTCCAGGAACCTGGGATCATGACCTGAGACCAAGGCAGACGCTTAACCAGCTGAGCTACCCAGGCGTCCCTAGATCCTAAGCATTTTCTACCTTGCATTCCAGGAGCTTGGGTAGAAGTCCTTCTGCTACCCTCCAACTATAAGTCCACTGAGGCCAGTGATGGTTCCTGGTCTGCCTCCCTGTGTCCATATTTCACTAGGCACAGTTCCTCAAGAACCAATCATTTCTCAAAAGGTCATCATCAGCCAAAATATAGAATTACCAGGATGTTCCCACTCCTTATCTTCATATGAATGCTGTATAACAGGGCCAATCCACAGACTTTTGGAGATGTAATTCCAGCTGCATTCCAACAAGGAACAGCTCTGTAAGAGCCCTAAGAGTCCTGAAATGCTGGCCCTCAGACCTTTCACAGCTCTTCCTGGAAGGCACGAGCACTCATGAGCTGCTGCTCCTGGGTGGGCTGAATCATCTGAAGCTCCTCTAACAAGTAGTACAACCCAAACAGACAGCCTGCTCCAAACCCAGAGCTCCTGGCTGCTCTGAGGGCACAGCTGGCCGCAGAAGGGTACGTGTCCTCCACCATGGCCCTGAGGGAGGGCAAAATGTCTGAGTATCTCATTAGCAAATTCCAGGAAAGCTTGTCAGCCTTCTTGATGAGCTGCCAACAGAGCAGCACACCCACCACCCATCAGAAAAGAAAGGGAAGTGTCCCTCCAATCTTCCTTGAGCCGTCCGGACCAATAAACAAAGCCAACATTTTGGTGGTGGCTGTGCTACATTGTCTGCTGCAAGGGAGATACTACAGCTGTTGGATGAAGACCAACAGAAAACATGGCATTTTTTCAACCACAGGAAACAAGAGGTAGGGGAAAAAGTACTGGATTAAGAGTCGGAAAGACCTAGACCCGAATCCTGGTTTGGCTACTTACAACCTGTGCAACAGAGGATAGTTTATAGCACTTGAAACTAATGTGCCTAACCAATCGTGAAATACAAGTGAAATAACAGCTAAAGTCAGAGTCACAGAGCCAGGCCTATCTATTATGATTATGGAATGATAAAAACTTCAGTCCTGTTGTCCTTGGTGTAAGAGGCTACTAATGACTCCAAATTACTATTGCTGGGGCTGTTCTCTGCAGCCCTGACCCCAGCCCAGGAGGAAGTTAGAGGTAGTGCTGAAACCACACCCCACAGCTAAAGCTTGCAAGTTCATGGTCCCAGTTTTATTGATGTGATGTCCTGAACACGAAGTCAAACTCGTGCAGAAGAACCATCACATGGGAGAGAAGGGAGAGACAGAGAGAGAGAGACATCCCCACCATCAAAGGGACCAGACTCTCAATCCAAACCTCTTGAATCAAATTCAAATCCTGCATCCACCACTATATGACCTTACCATATCACTGAATAGCAGCTAATATTTACTGATCATTTCATCATGTGTAATATTAACTCTTTCTGTCTTAACGTTAAGAGGCAGGAACTACTATGATTGCCTATGACAGATAAAGTAAGACACAGACCTTGTCCCAGGTCACACAGATAGTAAGGGGTGGAGTACAGAACCACACCCCAGGCAGCCTGGCTAAAGCCCATGTGCTTGGCCCCTGTGCTCTCACAGGCTCTCCCTGGGCTCCACTGTCCTCATCTGCATCCATAAAGAACTACCATAAATGCACCAAGAACAATATGGGAACAGATCGTAACAGCTGGAGAGAACAGAGAAAGAGAGAGATGAGAAAAAAGCTAGTGTGACAGTATGTAATTGGTAAATCTAGGTGGTGGGCAAATGAACATTCACTGTAAAAGGTCTTTCAACTTTTCTATAAATTTGAATATTCTCATAATGAAATGGGGAAAAGCAGATTCAGGGATCCATGTTGGTGTATAATGCTGAGTGATTAAAGTAGACTCATTATCATGCAAAAAATAAATACACAATTATGGGGATTTAAATGAGACACTGAGGACAAGCCAGTTTATGTAGTGTTTTGCATCAAATGGGTATTTATTAAGTGTATACAAAGCACCTAGCATTGCATTGTCAAAGACAGGTGCTTAATAAATGATAATTCTTTGACCCTTATGAAGCTCAAAACCACCAATTTGCATGGAATCATTAAACTTCTGGTCATCAACACACATTTATTAAGCTCCTAGCATATAACCAATGTACTGAGGGGCCATGGGACACTCAGAGGTAAAGATCAGGTCCCCCCAACCAAGAGTCCTGCCTGAGGACATTAAACAGTCTATTTGAAAAGTAAATATTAGAATAGATCTCTGATCCATTTTTTCTTTTTCATGAGGGTCAATTCAGGGGGGTTAAAAAAAAAAAAAGAATGTTCTGGGGATATGCTTTAAACTAAAAGATGATGAAACCTGTATACCGCGGGGGAAATTTACATAAGTAATAATGTATACAATTTTATCTTACAAGACAGAAAATTGTTAATAACATTATTGCAGCTCCTAAAATGTTATTATCTGGGTATATAAACCTCAAAGGAAGTAACTACATAGAAGAAAACTTTACAATCATCCATTAGACCCTGAGCTGCTACTCTGATTTAGAGCTCTCTAAGGGCTCTCTGAATTCTATTCTATACTCTACATGTTTCTTGAAGGGAGGTACTTTTAGTGGAAAAAGGGCTTGGATTTAAATAACAGTGAATCACACCAGAGAGAGAGTTATTCCCTTTTCAGTCCTTTTGAATCCTTCTGATTATGCCAAGGAGAAAGTCTCTGTGTGGTGCCAGGACGTCTTTAACACCTCTCCCTGTTTAACAAAGGGGCCAGGCTTCCAGCTCCAGCCTTGGCAAGTAATAACCTCAAGCTAGAATATACCCGTTATTTTCCTTTCCTTTGTATCTTATTTGTATAACTGCCTTCTATTTATGGCAACCAATAGTGTTTTTCCATTTCCCTACAGTGACATAAAATTTCCTTTCTAAGTATGTTTGAAGTAAAAAAGAGAGACTGATTGAAGGAAAAACAGTAAGTAAGTGATAGTATGGGGGTAGAACAGAAGTGGTGCAAGTGGTACAGGAGAGGCAAAGGGTTGAGAAACATGGGTCTGCTCCAATCTTACCATTTTACAGATGAGCAAACCGTGGCCTAGCCTTTTCCAAAATCCCACAGCAAGCCAGTGACTGAGCAGGCTTTGAACCCACATCTCCCGATATCCTGTCCTGCACCCTTTCAGGGCTGTTGATATTTATTTTGGCTTTTTTCCCTGATCCTCACGCTAAAGCAAGCTGTGGGATAAGGCCAGGAGCAGAACGAGGAGGAACTGCCTCCCCCACCCTCTTGCCCCATCCTGTCCTGCCCAATCTAAAGCAACCCCCAGCACCCCTAGGCATGTGTCTCAGATCAGCAGCACCCCAGCCACTAGGTTCTCAAAGCCCGTGTTCGGGTGAAGAAGCACTAGGACCCCACCCCCACAGCAGTTCCTTATGCCTCTCAACTTGATGTGTCTGAAACCTCCCTTGCCCAGACCTGTTTCAGCCCAAAGCAAGGATTTTTCTCCCCCTTTGCTTCCATCTGTTTCATGCAGGAAAAACAGAAGAAAGCTTTGCTCATTGATTGATGTCCAAGAGGATGTGGTTCCTGCATGGGAGATTTATCCTGGTCAGCCTGGCCTTCCGTGAAATAGCATCAGAGTAGGGCAACTGCACTCTGAGTCTGACGGTCCAGGATACTCAACCATGACCCCAGGTTGTAGCATCAAATGTGAGAAAATGCAGGGACAGCACCCAGCACAATGCCTGGCACAAAGGAAGCAGTCAAGATAAGGTAGCATTGACATTTTCTTGGATATTTTCCCCTTATTATCAGGTTAATTTGGATGAAGGACCTCTTTTGGGTTTGGGGCAAAGTACAGATCAAGGCAACAGGGACTCTGCAAATGGCCAAGCAACATGTGTACTGCACAGCCCTGGGGAAGGGGGTTGAATGTGAATGTGGCCCTGGCGTTGTGCAGTACACAGCCTGCACAATCAGATCTGGGACCCCTCAATGTAATTCACTAAGGATGCCTGAACCAGGTGTCAGGAAATCTTGAGTCCTAGCACTGATTTCTCCACTAAATTGCTGAGCTATCTTAGATAAATCCCTTTCTCTCTCTGTGTCTCAGTTTCCTCCTCTGTAAGGGGACCAAATGTTGTCTGAAGTTCCCTTCCGGCTATAAAATTCAGTGATTCTACAGAAGCAGACTTCAATTTCTGAAGGGCTGTCATACAAAAGAAGAAATGAGCTCACTTGCCTAGCTTGAGAGGAGGAGAGCCAGCATGAGTGGGGTAGGAATATCAGGAGACAGCTTTTGCCTCAGTCAGAAAGGAAAATTTAATCAGGATACCTAGCAACAGATGAGGAAGCTCTGGGAGGTGGTGAGTTCCCTGTGGCTTGAGGAATTCAAGTACAGACTGGGTTAGAGAAAGGCCTGTTAGGGCGGGAGCTTTGACCATCTGCCCTTTGAGATCCTTTCTAGGTGATTCTGGTTTCAGAGCTCGGTTCTATTTTCATTAACACTAGGAGACACTCAGCTAGGTCTGGATCTTGTCAAACCCTGCTGATAACTTAATGCAAGGAACTGGTCAGCTGTGCAGCTCTCACCCGTGTAGAGTTTGCACACGTCCACACTCTCCAAATTAAACTCAGTCCCTCCAACAGTGTTAGTGTTTACCTTTGCCCCAGCAAACAAACCCTTTCATCCTGGAAAGAACTAATTAACGGCCTCACCCATACTTGGGGGAGGGAGAAGATGGAGGGAGCCAGGGCGGGGAACCATGTAAAAAACTCAGGAGAATAAACCACATAAACACTTCTAGCATCTACACTCCAGCGACAGCTCATGCTAATTGCAAATCATCTTATCTATTCATTACTGCAGGCGCCCTGGGAACTCCTAGCAGCAGCAGCTGTGTGGGACTGGGTGAAGTCACTGCACACAAGGGGTCAGAATCAGGATGTCCTTTAAAATCACGGCGATTTTTGCTTGTATTAATTCCAACCAGGTGCTCCCAAAGAGAGTGCATGATTGAGGCTGAATTGCATTGCCTTTAAGTTGCATCCACAAGGTACAAAGAACAGCAAGATCTGGCAGTTACCCACTTGGGATGATCAATAAGGGCATTCAGTCGGTCTTGGGAGGGTGGGGTCAGAAAATCCCCACTGTCGTCAGTAATTTCAGTGTTTCACTCTTATTTTCAAGGTGAGTGAGTCCAAAAAAATAAAATAAAATCAGCCTGGATGTACATCTTCAAGGCTTCCATTCAGAAATTTAGCTCAGGGCACCCTTTGCTCTTTAAACAATTTAAACAGATTGTCTTTTCTAGTTCCATTGAATAAAGTGTATATTTACACAGTAAAAGGGTATTAATTTCAATTTAGGGTATTTTCCTGATGGTGAAAGATATTTAGTTTGGCACAATACCAGGACCTTCTCTCTTGGTGACTTTCCTGGAAGGGACTAGCAAACCCATCTACCTAGATGAGAAATGTCTCTCAAATAATGGAAATACAAAAGCTCTCATTTACGCTGTATTTGGCATTTCGGACAATACTTTCACCCAGGTGATCATCTCTGATCTCTTCAAACACTGCCTTGAGGCAGCAGGAATCCCATTTCATAGATGTAGTAACTGGGCTCAGAGAGGTAAAGCCATTCACTCCAAGTCACCCAGCTAGAAATACACAGAGCCCGAGACTAAAAAGCAAGTCCACTCTGTCCCCTACACCTAATTTTGCCTCTTGGATGGTCACACTTGCCCAAGAACAAAGAAAATGTAATTTCACAGTACCTTTCTGCTTCTTGGTCTGCACTCTGCTGTTTGCTCTCAAAGGCGTTGAAGCTGCTCATGTCCACGTAGCCGTCATTTTCATTTGCTGTGGACAGGGCTCTGCTCTGATCTTCAAACAGTTTCGTAAATGTCCCAGCCCTTGCAGGCCTCCGGGGTGGAATCTGAATGTTTTCATAGTCTGAGTTCATGGCTGGGATGTTCTCATAGTCTGAAGTGTCGGCGTTGGGGAATGAGATGGACCGTGGCTTGGTCAGGGGCAAGGGCAGAAAGGGGGGCCGGGAGCGGTCTTCGAAGGACTCCACTCTGGACACCGTCCTGCTGAAGGGGACACCTTTCCTCTTGCCATCCCTGTAGAAGATGAGGGAGGAAGGGGAATCGGAAGCCCGGAGCTTGCCAGTCCGAGCCTTAAGCTGTGGGGAGTTGCTGAGGCTCCTCCGGTCGATTTCCAGAAGCCTGGCAGGCCCGTGGTAGCTGGATTCTGAAGATGACCTGGAAGAAGACACATTGACATCCACATGCACTTTGTTCTCGGATTTCTTTTTAAATGTCAGCGCCAGGAACCTCTTGAAGGATGACTTCTTCTTCTTGGTGTGCTTGTCTGGGGGCTCACTCTCAATCAGCAGGGAGGGAGAGCTCTTTGTGATGGGCTTTTTGGTGATACAGGCCAGGTCGAAAGGGGGCGGGATGTCGACCACAGAAGAGGGTGTTGAGGTGCCGCTGGATGGAAGGTGGTTCCTCTGGGAGAAACTTCCAGAGGAGCCAATCATACAAGGCAGAGAAAGGTTGTCATCTTTCCTTTTGATCCTATGGTCATCCAAGCTGGATGCCTCTGACTCCCGGTACAAGGACACTGGAATCTCTCGGCCTTCCACAGAGAATGACCGGGGGTATAAAGTGAAGGCTCTGGGCTTTGCTGGCAAGGCCCTGCTGGCTTCCAGCGGTTTCCCCTCCAATGAAAGAACTGTCTTTCTTGCCTCTTTGTTGCCACCTCTAATGCCAATGGCTGATGAGCCAGCTTCTGGTCCGGTTTCTTCTGGGACGGTTTCTGGGACATAGCCAGCCACCTTCCCGGAGTGGGGCCTGGTCCTCGTGATGATATTCTTCCTGTCAATGGAGACCAGGCCACCCTCAGCATCAGAGTTCATTTCTTCTTTCGTGCCATAACCACTCAGCATGTCTGACGCAGCCTGTGTCTCGGGCTTCTCTCCTTCCTCGGGGTTAGCCCCTTGCTCCAGGTCAACTCCCATCTCATAGGGGTTGGTGAGTGCATCATCTATGGCATCCTCATCCTCTGGCATGACCACCACATCAGGGACAGAGGGGCCCTCCCCAGAGTCACATGAAGTTCCGACAGTGGGGTCCTGCTCTGCACATTCTCCAGACTGTGGTTCCTGCTGTGACTCTAAGTCTTTCGCTGACTTGGGAAAAGAGGAGTAGCTCTCACTACAGAAAGAGGTGCTCTCGGTCGGAAATAACTCATAGGGACTTCCTGAGAGTGAAGTCACAAAGTCATCCATGCCATCATTCTCATAAGGAATGATTTGGCAGCTCTCCTCGGCAGGTTCGTCCTGTACCAGGTCTTCACCTTCTCGAGGGTCCTCTCCTACCTCCTGGGTGACTGCTGCCATTTCTTCCTGGTCCGTTTTCTCATTTTGGTCATGTGGCTCATCCTGGTCATTCTGGTCACCACCGGCTGTGGCATCTTCGCCCCTTTCCTCTGAGACTTCAGGGCTGTCTGTGACCATCTCCACCTCCTGGACACCTGTGGCCAAGCCCTCATTCTCTGTGGGTTCCTTGCTATCATCTTCAGCATCCCCCTCAGGGGACCTGTCAGAATCCACACACTCATCTGGAGCCCCTGGTTCTGTGCTGGCGGAGCCTTCCTCACCATCCTCTTCTGCCTCCCTGGGTGTCCCAGGGGGCCCAGGCTCATCACTGGGATTTGCTGGAGCCTCTAAATCAACATGAGTTAGAATGATATCACTGGGAAGGACTGCCTCTCCATCCCAAGGGCCCCTGTCCTCCAGGTTGTACACATTGTGCTCTTCCACTAGTTTCTCTTCCTCCTCACTTGTAAACGTCTGCTCCTCTGCCCCCGGGTCACAGGCACCATCCTCTGCCCCCACGTTCTCAGGAGTGGGGGCTGTGCCTCCATCAGCCTCTTCACTAGGCACCACTTCGGCTGGGGCTGCCAAGTCCTCAGCAGCTCCCGTCCCCTCCGGGTCACTCCCCTTGCCTCCCTCCTGGCACTCCTCTCCCCCAGCAGCATCTGGAGGCACCATCACTGCATTCTCTGCAGAGCTGCTATCCCTGGGTCCGTCCTCTTTTGGCGGAGACTTGGGGACCACGATGTAATCCTCGTCAGCTTCAGACTCGGAGCACTCCAAGTTGGACTGGTGCTCTTCATAAAGCCCCCTGTCAACACAGAGCAGCTTCCCGTTGCTGCATTTGTTCAAGCTGTTGATCACGTACATGCTGGCTCTCCACTCACTGGGGGTCGCCAGCCTGGGCTTAGGAGCGATGGGGGGTTTTGGCCCCCTAGACATGGAGTTGGGACTATGAAGACTATCGGGCCGGGGTGATGAAGGGAATTTGGGTGCTGTCACTGGCGTGAGGGGACTGGCAGTCTTTGGCTTGGGAGCAACTGGTGGTTTTGGTGAATCTGAAGGTTGAAAATAGAGAAAACAAGGACACAAAAAGTACAGTTACCCTTTTTCCCATTCAGAGTGTCCCACTTAGTATTTTCAAGAAAGCACCGAAGAGAGTTTCCTAACCTATGTGAGCCCAATCCACTATGTGTCTTCCGTTGATGTCCCCCACCACCATCTTTAAAATCCCTTCACCTCTACTGATAATTCATTCTATAAACAAAGTGAATAGATCTTCCTTCTATACAGAGTCCAGCTAACAAAACTCAACTCAGTGATATACTCCTCAAACAAAAGTGTGCAGATTATTGTAATCGTTCACCCAAAGCCACGTATTAAATGCTTTCTAGTTGCCAGGGACCCATGAGACAATGCTGAACTTGACAGACACCATCCCTGGGACTCTCACGGAGCTTCTATTCATACTACTCTATTCATACTACAGTTAATTCACTGGATACCTACTATCTATATGCATAGAACTGTTGACGGGAAGGTCTTCTAGGGTCAAGAAGAGAATACCTCTGTTGAATACTTGCAGTTAAGTCAGGGAGGCAAGACTAACAGCACAATTAGAGGACAGAGCCGCAGACCCTTGGAATATTATTATTAAATAGCCATTATCTCATTCCTTCAAGAACGATACACCAAAGGTGTGTGACAGTGATGCATGACTCTTCTAAGGGTCACCTCTGAATTCTACATGCCTCAAGATTGGTGTCTAGCAAAGTGCCCTACATCCAGATTTTATGGGCATCCAGATTTCATGGGTGAAACTGTATGGTATTTTCCAACATGGATCTTTGCAAAAAGTCTCTTGCCTTACAGATGTGGAGGATCTATCTGACCATGTCAGAATAAAGGATGTGGTACTAATGTACATGCAACACAAGTCAGAGAAGCAAGAGTTACTGTAACGAGGAAGACCTCCCGGAAAACGTGAAATTTCAGCTGTATTTTGCAGAACGGGAGGCATCTGCACAAATGCAAGGGTCAAGGGAGTAGCTGCTCACTT